>NW_005871060.1:10419452-10539539 GCF_000147115.1 Myotis lucifugus
CCCCCACACACACACTAGAAGCCAGGTGCATGAAATTTGTGCATGGCGGGGGGGTCCCCTCAGTCTAGCCTGCACCCTCGCCAATCCAGGACCCCTCAGATTGGGCCTAAACCGGCAGTTGGACATCCCCCTCACAATTCTGGACTGCTGGCTCCTAATCGCTCACCTGCCTGCCAGCCTTGTTGCCCCTCACGGCTCGCTAGCCGCTGGCCCGTGACTCCCGGCGCTGCGGGGCCTGGCACTCGTGCTCCCCGGCGCTCTGCGCCCCGGGCCGCAGCCCCCGCTCCCGGGCGACGTGGAGCGTGGCCGGCCGAGGAGGCAGGAGTTGGCGCAGGCTCCGCTCACCCCCTCCCTCGCCGCCCGCGTCCCGCAGGTAAGGCGGCCGGGCTGCGGGCGCTGGGAGGGGGCGGAGGCCGGGAGGGAAGGGGGAGAGGGGGCGGGGATCGCGGGGCTCCCCGCAGTGCTGGGCCGGGACGGCCTCCGGCCCCCGCCCGCTGGTCCCCTGGCGCTGGCTTCCCGGGTTGGAGGCGAGACCCTCCCCAGCGGCGCAGGAACAGCAGCGACTTAGTGGCAACAAATTGCTTTGTGGTGGCGCGTCCAGGGCTCGGGAGGGGGTGTGTGTGTGTGTGTGTGTGTGTGTGTGTGTGTGTGTTCGTTCGCGCTGCTGACTAGTCTATGCGTTGTTTCACCGGAAAATAAAATCAGTTCTGGGCCGAAACCGCAGGTGGCCCCTTGGGCCCGCATGTTTTGGGGCTTGTTTCCTGGGACCCCGCGCGGTCCGCCTGGGGTAGGGTGCGCGGAGGGCTGTCGGAGGGATTTGTGAATGGTGCCTCGCTGCGCGCGGGGCTGAGCCTTGCTGATGTCAGGGAGGAGGTATCCCGAGTGAGCAGAAAGGCTATTTATGGTAAAGAGTTGTGAAATTTCTCGGGGTTTCTTTCAGTGTATCTGGCGCTTTACGCTCTCCCCCCTCTCCCATCTCTTCCCTCATTTTTCTCAGAATTAGCAGCAATTTTGCTTTTCCACCTTCTCTCGTGGGACCTGGAATACGAAGTGAATCACTTGTGTTTGTTTTGTTTGTTTTTTAAACAGGTGGAAAAAAATGCTGTTTAGAAAATCTCGTGCCCTTTCATGTTTTTGTACTTATTCTCTACTCCTCTTAACTCTTCAAGCCATCAGTAGGACCACAAGACAAAGTACCTACTTGATTTCAACAGCTTCATTTCTAATATCTTTACAGTTGAATACCTTCCCACTAAAATGTAACACATGCCGTCCACGCCTGCACCTAAGAAGGGCTATTAAAAATGATGTACACACATTTTACTGTAAAGATGTTTTTATTAAAAATGTTAGGAGGAAAGAGAAGCAGACACCTCGCTGGGTTTATATTGATTACTACTGACTCAAAGCCAGCTTTTAAGAGACGATCTAAAATTCTACTAACTTAGGCTACGACACAGTTTGTTTCTGTTTCTCTTTCTATTTGCTTTTTAATAAGTACAAATTCCAGAGACATAACTTGAAGCTTAGATATGACTTGGGACAGTGTCTACCAACTAAGCTTTAACAAGTTTATGTTTGTTCCTAAAAGTTAGCAGCCTGTGCTTTTACAGAGTCGATGACTGGGTTGTGGCTGAGGTGGTAGGACAGGGTTATTATTATTTTAAATTGGTATATCTCAAAGGCCTGCAGGCCAAGCACAGTCTTTATTACACTGAAGTTCCATGTTGCAACTACTCCTTCAATAATTTCATTGAGAAGAAAGAGAAGTAAACTGGTCACTCTATTGTGAGTGATTTGTCTATCTTTGATATTAATTAGGGAGCATCTTATTTTGATCAAAACATGCCAACTGTTTTAGTTTTTTTGTTTGTTTGTTTCTTTTTCCCAGTGTGAAAGTAGCTTACCACTTCCTTACCAGTCCTGTTCATTTTGAAGGCAGAGCGGAGTTAAGGATCTGTTATTTTGATTCGGTTATGTTCATATTGATTTGAAATACATTTTCAACACGGAGCATGTGCGGTTTAATGTATTACCTTCGGATGTAGACTCAGAGCCCCACTGAGTGTTGTTACATTAACTTTCCTGAATCATTGCAATGTAGAAGAAATAACGGGGAATTTTACAATGTACTTGATAAACTGTATGATACAATTACCAAAAAGTCATATTTATGGATATATTTTGTTTTTTGACACTCAGAGAATTGGCAACTATTTATTTTAATGATGCATTATTTATACTGTAGGATGTAAATTTACATCAAATTCATGAAGTAGAAAATGAAAATGTATGATGTTTTATATATAATACTCATTATTGCATTTTATTATTCAACATAGCACTCAAAATAGACGGCCTATCATGTGCAAGGCGCTATTGGAGGATTGTGGAGAACATGACTTCCTAGCTCTCTGCCCTTCAGGAGCTTACTCTCCATTTGGGAGGAATCTGACGCTTATGCTTGGACAGAGTTAACAACTCATGGCAATAAGAGATGGCATGTCTAATGAGGGCTGCAGGAGTTCAGAGCATGATAATAACATTTCATACCGGGTTTTGTTTGAAAAGGCTTCTGGGGTAGACAGACTTGCCTGGTCTTGATCTTAAAGGATAAATAGGATTAGTGGCTTAGGGATGAGAATATGAGGTACAAGATGCAAGTCTCTTGGAATTATAGAAAAGAACAAAAGATATGATAGTGAAGATAAGTTTGTTTTGAAATAGATTTAGCTATTGCACTTGAATTTGTTGTGCCAAGTGCAGGGTGAGTCTGTTTTGATGTACAACATTCTGTATACTCTATTCTTGGAATGAATTGTCAGTACATATTTTGTACCTTAGAAAATACATCTTTGACTTTATATTGCCTTTTAATGGAAAAAATGCTTAACATGTATTTGTAGACAATACTTACTCATTGAATGCTTAGTATTATATTCTTCATATATAATGTATAGCTTATTAAACAACATGTTTCCTATAATATTTTTATTTTAAATATTAACATTCATCCATATAATAGTTAATCTATTTTTACATTATTTTCCATGAAGGAATTGTGGGAAACTATTTCAATATTGTAGCAATAATTTTAAAGATATTGTAACTATCTTCTGATAAATAAATTGTATTAGTAATAGAAACATGTCTTCTCTCAGCATTCTGAACTTAGTTATTTTTTCTTTGTAAATATATTTATGTTTCAAAATACACAAAAATTTTAGAATGCATTTCTTCATTATAAGAATACAAAGGGAAACATCTGAATTGACTTTTAGCCTGTCTTTCAATATGACTCCCCAAAAGTATGTTATGGTGATAGTAAAGAAATAGTATAAATATTGGATATGACTATCAATAAATAACAATACAATTACTTTCAGGTTAGTTGAATTAAAAGTTTCATATATATTTTGTTGATTGAATAGATAAGAGTTATTACAAAAGTGAAAAACCCATAAGTCACTAATTTCATATCTGTGCAGGAATGGGAGGATTTCCAAGTTTGAGTAAAACCAGACTATCTGTTAATTGGTCTCTTTTGAGTTTGGTTTGAGGAGTTTGGTTTGTCATAAGTGTATCACTTTGATAATGTAATCTCTCCTACTGTATGACTGACAGTTCAGTATGATTTCCCTATTGGATAATGACAAAATCTGTTGGCTTTATATTGCAAATGTACACTTCTATCAAAAATATATTATCTTCACTATGCATGACTGTCAGTTAACAATAAAACATGAAGTCCGGGCTGGGATAAGCAGTGACAAAAGATGGGGAGATTAATGAAAAACACTATAACAAATGAAATATACTTCAATGTGTAGCTTAAACTAAATATAAAAATGTAAAATCGACTAATCTAAATTGCAATGGATACAGTACCAAGATATTATTAGTTTTTATTTTACAGTGATCATATTGCAATTTTTAAGTTATTTATTCTGGCTAAATAAAATGCCAGATAAACAGTGGTGGTCAAAAATTCATACTAGGTTCTGTGATATGATATTAAACAATTTTTAAAAACTTTCTCTTTAGAATCTAAACCTGTGGGTCGCGACCCTTTCACAGGGGTCGCCTAAGACCATCGGAAAACACACATATATATAACTACATATTGTTTTTGTGATTAATCACTATGCTTTAATTATGTTCAATTTGTAACAATGAAATTGGGGGTTACCACAACATGAGGAACTGTATTAAAGGGTCTCGGCATTAGGAAGGTTGAGAACCACTGGTTTAGATAATTGACAGATGAAGTTTGTTGTTTGTTGTTTGTTGTTTGGCCAAACTGTGGCTCTGTGCCTCGATTAATTTAAAACATAGCTTTTGGTTTTGCATTACTTACACTGTATTAACAATTTTTAAATTTCAATTTAGCTGATTAAAATTTTGAATACCATGACTTTGTTCTGAAACTAAAAAAAATCGAAAGGTAATTTTTAAGGAATCATCTTACTATCTAATGGCAAATTCTTAAGTTAGAGTAGTATTTCTCAAAATATGGTTCCCTGAGCAGGGCACCAGTGAATTGTTAAAATGCCAGTCTCACCACAGACTGACTGAATCAGAAACTCTGGGATGGGTTCTGGGGTGGGGTCCTCTATGTGATTCTTATGCCCTCTTAAGTTTGAGAAACAATGACCTAGGCAGTGGTCGGCAAACTCATTAGTCAACAAAGCCAAATATCAACAGTACAACGATTGAAATTTCTTTTGAGAGCCAAATTTGTTAAACTTAAACTATATAGGTAGGTACATTGTTATTAACTTAATTAGGGTACTCCTAAGACTTAGGAAGAGCCACACTCAAGGGGCCAAAGAGCTGCATGTGGCTCGCGAGCCGCAGTTTGCCGACCACCGACCTAGAGTATTTACAGTGAAATGTGAAGGCTGTGTCCTCCACCTTTTGGTGTATGAGATGACGCTCCAACTAACTGAGCACCTGGCCAGAGTGATGACATATTTTTTATTAACAACAGTAATGGCCATAATGTGCTGAACACTTCCTCCATGATAAGCAGTTTATATGTTATGCCATGTGATTTATCAAAAATTATAAACATATTTTTGTGCATATTTTAGAGATGAGGAAACTGAGGCTATGTTCCTGATTTAACTCGGGGCCCAGCACGGTCTGTGCATTACCTGACCTGTTGCCACCATATTCAGTGAGAATGTTCTTGCTTCCCATGTAACCAGAACAAGTGATGAAGGAATTGCAAGGCTGAAGCCTTCAGCTTCTTATTGTTCTTTTCAGCACTGACATTGTGCACCCTCAGTGCCATGCAAGCAAAATTCCTTACCCATCTGTTCAGAATATTCCAAGTCATTAATGGAAATGTAAAACGTAAGCAAGTATACTTTTAAGAATAGGTGCTTGTATGTAGAGGACGTTCAAACGTTAGATATTTTCCATATTTGGAGATATGCAACTTATCTTCTGGAAAGTTTCAACCAGAGCTTTGAATACCTTGCTTAAGCAGAGTTGATCATAGGTACAGTCTATTAACCCACGTTGTCTTCGATGCGAAGGAAATGTCATATGGTAATATCAGTTTAGTTTCTTTTGGCTTTTATTCTTCAACTCATTAATTTAAATGTGAGTTTAATCGGTGTTCAAATGTTTGCAGAAAAGGAAATATTTAAAGACTGATTCTATAGACGTCAGTGGACAATCAGAGAGTTAAAGTTGATTATTCTGAACCCCTCTAGTAGACTAAATGTGCAAACTTATATATTTTATAATGTGTGTATATTAGTCCACAATGTGAATAACAGTAGATGCCTAATATCAGGAAGAAAATAATGATTGTTTTAACTGAGTATTTCAGGTATGGCCTATTTTGTAGCTGTTGTCAGAATCTGTTTTCATTGTTGGAAAACTTAATCACTAACTGGAGCCTCAGCCATGCCCCTTATTCAGGACCAGTCCCTCTATGTAGTGGGAAAATTGACCTGTGTCTAGCCTAACACTTTGGGACTTAACATGAAGCCATTGATGCCCAACTACAATATAACATATTTATAGTAGTGCTTCTTTCTTGTAACTAAAACTAATTTCTCACCTAATATTTTCCCCTGCCTCTTGAGAAATTACCCAATATCACCATTTCTCCCAGTGTTTGAGCAAAGCCCTTTTGACAGGGCCTTCTTTATGTCTTTAAAGACTAGGCTTCTCCCTCTGAAACCATCTCATTTCCGGAGTTCCTTTATATAGCAGGAGACTGCCCGCAAAATACCACTTTCCTGGATCTTTAAACATTGCCAGCTCCTAGAGGTATGCTAAATTTCCAGTACTCACTCTTGGACCTCTGTGGTGCCAGTGACTTATGGCATATTGCCATACCCCAGACACTCAGGCTGGCTGGACTTCTTGGAGTTATTTACAGCTAAGTTTTTATAGGGCTTCCTACACTAAGTACAAGTCTAATTCTGGGTTCCACCCATCACTAGAGATGCCTCATTTTGCTAAATGTAATCTCCCCTTACATGTCTATGCCCCACTATAGAGCTACCTCATTCACCATCACTGACAACAAACATTTGTAAATGCTTATTATGTCTAAGCCATTCTGTTTCAAAAAGAATGCACGTCCTATGGTTCCCAAACAGCATAATCCACAATAAATGAAATATACATTTTCCATGTCTTGTTTAGTACCCAAATGTGATATGTGTATACAAATCATCATAATAAAAGGGTAATATGCAAATCAACCGAACAACGGAATGACCGGTCACTATCATGTGCACTGAAAACCAGGGGGCAGAAGCTCAACGCAAGAGCTGCCCCCTGGTGGTCAGTGCCAGGCTGATGGCTGGCGAGCGCAGCAGCCTGCCTCTGTGGCAGCACTAAGGATGTCCGACTGCAGCTTAGGCCCCCTCCCCGAAACGCCCCCCCCCCCCGCCAGTGCACGAATGTCGTGCACTGGGCCTCTAGTATTTGCATAATATGCTCATTATATTTTTAGGATTTGTCTGTTTCTCTTTGTTTAGTCAGTTAATTTCTAGATTATCTGGCTCTTCTCTATTCTCCATCGTAACCTTCTTTGTACATGATATGTTTGGAATGTAGAACAGCTGAAGAAACATAGTACAGAAGGTATAATGCCTTCTCCACTTTTTATCATTCATTAACGAAAACTAGCAGTATGCCTGTGTTCAAAAAGTGATTGTTAAGCCAGGTGTACTCCCCTAATTCAACTCTTGTGGGAGACTTAGTGATACATCTTTCTTATCAACCAAATTTAGACGAGCATGTCAGATTTATTTGCCTATTCACTGCAATTAGCTGTTTCACAGAAATGGGTAAATACTGTGATTCTGTTAATGATTTGTTATTATTGTGTGTGTGGTTTCTTTATTGTTTGTTTTGGACAACAGCAGAAAACAATTTATCACAAACCTATATTAGGTATATAAATAAAACCAAACAAGTATACATGAATAAAGACATGGCAAAAATATGTGCAAATGTAGGCTTAAACGTTCTAGGCAATTCTTTCTCTAGAAACTATCTTGATTTTTGCTTGTTTGGCTATTTTTTGTTTATAGTTATGCAAACTGCCAGAGCATTAAGTTTAAATATATTAAATATGTTTAGTAAGTTCTCCTTTCTAACATCCAGTCTTCTTTAGGATACTTAAGAAAGACATGAAGGCAAAAAAGCATGCAAATATCCCAGAAACATCAGATGAGAAGGTTAGATAAAGGAGGCGATTTCTTTACCAATTTCTTTAAACCTGAGACCCTGAAAATTCTTCCAGGTTAGGTAAAGAAGGCAATTTCTAAACCAAACTCATATTAGAGATCTGGACTGAGTAACTTATTTCAGCCCAGCCAGTGTGGCTCAGTGATTGAGCATGACCTATGAGCCAGGATGTCACAATTTGATTCCCTGTCAGGGCAATGCCTGGGTACACCTGTAGGTACACCTACAGGATACCTCAAGGTGTAAATGTAGGGTCTAAGTTGATTGGAGGGAAAGTGTAATATGATGCATCTCTGGGGGAATTTTCAGGGTCTCAGGTTTAAGTGCTTCTTAAAACAGTAAGTTATAAAGACTCTACACTGCTGTTTAGTGAAGGAAGAAGTTGCCTGTCAGGATATTTCTAAGGAAAGCCAGGTTCATTGGATGATGGTAGAGAAGACACACAGCCTCGGAGATCTAATGCAGTAAAGGAATGGATGAAGTATTTTGAAATCCTTCGATTTTTTTATTTGGATGTAGTATATATTGGTAACTGAGGTTCTGGGGATCCTCTCTTCTCTCTTCCAGTCTGCCAGACCTCAGTCTCTCCAATCACTTTTGATGACAGGGAGCTATCCAGGGTACTAGACTTCCTGCTGAACTCTTGCAAAATTGCCTAACACATTTTGTTGCCTTTTGGGGGGTGAGGGTAGGGCAAGGGTGGGCAACCCCTGGCATGCGTGCCAAACATGGCACGCCAGTAACTTTTGCTGGCACGCAAAACCCTCTCTTATAATCTTCCATTTACAATTTTTTTCTTAATATTGACTTTTTTATTTTTCAGATAAATTCAGTGTAGGTGCATCTTAGATAAATAAATAATTTTACATAACAAGTTATCTTAAAGACCATAGACATGGATTGATGAGAGAGGGGAAGAGCAATTTCTATGCCTCTGCCTTAACTCTCCCTGCCTTCCTAGATCCGGCCAGTGTTTTGGTTTCATCCACATATGCTTGTGAATCTTTGTTCTCAGTGATGAATTTTGTTAAGTCTTGTAATAGTAGCCTGACAGATGAAAGTAGTAGCTCGTGCATATCTCTGAAGGTCATGAAATATAAACCTGATGTAAAATCTCTGTCATCCGTGATGCAGCAGCAAAAGTCCCACTGATAATATCAAATGGAGTCATAAAGTTTTCTGTTGGACTATCAGTGTACATGTATACATTAAAAAATAAATGTATTTTTCATTATCATATACTGTGTTTTTGTCGCTCGAATGAATTTTATTATTTCTTCAAGGTTCTTCACATACATACACCTTAAGAGATATCAAGTAAGCGTAACATGTTCTCAAAAGATTAGGGTTGGCATGCAGAAGAATTTTGAGTCAGAGATTTTGCTGGTTTTGGCACACACTCACAAAAAGGTTGCCTACCCCTGCTGTTGGCAGACTACATTATTCACTTGGAGTGACTAACTTTCTATCATTTGGTTTATTCCAGTGGGTCCTTCAAGGCTCAATTCAAATATAAATTCAAGGAAGCCTACCCCAACCCCCATGCAAGATGCCTATTCTGAATTCTAGTAACAACCTGTGTACATCACTGTCAAATCTCCACTTAAAGTATCGCAATTGACTCTTGCTTGTTCTTCATGCCTACTAGATCGTGAGCTCTGTGAGACCAGGGATTTTGTATTTTATTCTCATTTTTCAAGCAGCTGATCTCAATCAGTGATGTGAGAATCCTCAGTAATTGATAAATGAATGAATAAAGAGTGACTTGAATTTTGTCCATTTTATGTGAGGTACTCCCATGCTAGCAGCCACTGTCCTGAATCATATTTTGGTTTACTTTGAATATTGCTCTCCATGGCTTTTTTATAGCCTGATTTTTTTTCTTAACTTGAAACCGAGTAACCTAAAATGGCTAAAAGTCATGAAAAAAAAAGAAAAGAAAAAGAAAAGGCATATAACATGGCCATGGGGGGATCTGCAAAGTGTAAGAAAGCAAGAAGCAGCAGTACTACACATTGATGTGGAGAATGGGGGTCAAAGGAGAATCTGGTTTTTCACTTCCTCAAACTAGAATTTGGAACACCCACTCCACATTCATTTTTTAAGGCCCCTGGAATATGTCATCTCCTATCATTTTCCAGATCCACATTTTGAAATGTCTGCAAATCTGAGTCCATGTGATGCTGGCAGAATTCTTTCATTCCTGAAGCATAAAGTCTAGCTCCCACTTGCAGTACCCATATTATCCACGGTCCTTGGTGAGAATAGAAGTTGGTAAATTTCCTTTCTCAGTCTTCTTGTAGCCGTATTAGGGACTTTCTGGACAGCCATAAAGAGTAAGTGTGCTTTTGTTTCCACTACTCTATCCTCACACACATCATTGCTCTGAATGTCCAACGTGGCAACGATTGACTACATCATTTAGAAAAACACTTCTGCTTACATGTAATCCATCCTGTCACTGGTGTGATATTGACTTATTCATCACTTTTACATGATGTTGGTAGTTTGTGTACATGTTTATATCTCCTCTTATTAGGACATTCCAAGAATAGTTTAGATTTCATAGTTTATCTTTTGGTCAGAAATTCCATGTATTTCAAGTGCATGTTATAGGAAATGGTTGTGAAGTCTTTGGGGGAATATTTTCACTCTGTAGTTCTACCATTCACATTTTTGAAATGTATATATTATTTATCCTGTAGGTCATATGTTTTTCTGTGTTGTTTTTTTCTTTTACCCAATGCTAGCAGGAATGTTCCAATTATGAACTAAAAAATGAAAAGCTCTAATTCTTAGTGATTTTCCCTTTGAGAACCTAGTTATATACCTTAGAGGAAATAATATGGATTCAAAATAACTTAGATCTAAAAGAAAGGATTTTTAAAGAGTACAAAATGAGTGAAGCAAGGTTTTCTGTAGCCATTTCAAATGAACTCATTGTTAGGAAAACTAATCATTTCTTTGCTAAATATTTAGAATTATGCCAAATAATATGATCATCATTACTTTTATGGACTAAAAATGAGTACAGCCAATTTTCTAATAATACTAGAAATGAAACCCTCCTGTAGAAAACTGTGTTTAATCTATCTGAAAGAAAAGTTGCCTTAAAACTGTTTCAATAGAGAAAATGATGTATACTCAGGATTTAGGTGTTTTATGGTGAAACTGGTAGGAAGGGAGGAATTTTTGCAATCATGTGAATCATTTGTGTTGTGTAAGCATAGCCTCAGGAATCCTCAGCACTTAGGCAAACCCAGGAGTCCAAAAGTGATAACTGCTTCTGATTTAGAGTGTGGTCAGGAAAGATGGTGCTCTGTGGTGACTACAGGCTTCTCTTCAACAGAAGAAGGCAAAACCAATTTAAAATCCTGTTCAAATATTACCAAATTAAAATGCTTTTGCTACAGTATTATCTGACATTAAGTAAAATCTTGGGTCAATCTTTGTTTTACCTGTGTATGTACAAACATACATACACACACACACACACACACACACACACATATATACTGTATAGCAGTATAATGTGTTATAATGGACCTGTCTCATCTACATTTCTTGTAATAATGTGGGTATTTTTAGTTCATTTTTTTTGAAGGGGAGGAATGAATCAGTCTATGCTCTCCATAAAAACAGAACTAATGGTGTATATGTCTTCATTTATCTATGAAAAGATTTATGTTAAAGAATTTGGTTCACATGATTGTGGAGATTGGAAATTTGTAGGACAGGCCAGTAGGCTAGAAACTCAGACAGGATTTCTGTTATAATTTGTGGCAGAATTTCTTCTCCAAGAAACTTTAATTTTGCTCTTCAGGCCTTCACCCTGCTTTCCGTAAAGTCCAATTGTAAATAGTAATCACACATATAAAATATTTTCACAGCAACATCTAGACGAGTGTTTGACCAAAAAACTGAGTACCATAGCTAGGCCAAATTGACGCATGCAATTTAACCATCACAGGGGGTGAAGTATAATATGTTAAGAAGCCCTTTATGGTTTACATAAGTTGGTATATTCGTAATTTTTTCTTTGGCCAGAGATACTTTAATATTGTTCAGCTATTGGCATTTGTAAGCATAGGTCATCATTTATTTATTATTTAGTCATTTTTATAATCATTTATTTATTAAGCACACATTATGTGCAAGAGACAATGCTAGACAATTGAGTAATTTACAGAAAATGAATGACAGAGGCCATATCTTCCAAGTGTATTAGTTCTAGTGGAAGATCCACAACTATGTTACATGAAATTCATGCACGGGTAGGGTCCCTAGGCCTGGCCGGCAATCAAGGCTGATCAGGGCCTTCCGGCTGCTGGCCAGGGCCTTCTGCGCCACCCCCTGGTGGTCAGTGCATGTCATAGGGAGCGATCAAACTTCTGGTCTCCCGGTCAAACTTCCGAGGGGACAATTTGCATATTAGGCTATAGATAAGTAAATTTGTAGAGTTAATGTCAGTTTTTCAACCTTGTTATTTACTAGTAAATGTCATTTTCCCCATGAGCAACCAAAAAAAAAATTCACATCCAGTTGTTAATAGGCTAAGTTACTCTACTTAGCAATTTAAGTATAACATGTAAAATTGGATTATGAAAAGTGTGCTTGTCCACTGCATTTATACAATGTTGGCCATGAATACATTCATTTCAGAACTTTAAAGGATTTGTATTTGTACTCAATCTATGCAAAGATGATTCATATGTACTCAAACAGGTCTGAGAAATGGACTGTCATGTTTTATTGATAATCATGTTATTCATATTGCATAGAGCAATAAACATTTTCTTTACTGTATTTAAATGGGTATTTTCTCATAATACTTCCTCATTCCAAACTATCTTTTGTTTCTCTTTTCTTATTCAAGGAATATGAACTGTCTGCCTGGCATTTGAGGCCCTCTGTAAACTCACCACACCCTGCTAATCCAAACATAGATCTTTCACTTGATTAAGGTCAGGTAACTTAGAGCACACTCACACATGTGGTATATGCATGAATCCTTCCTGTTTATGCAAATCTCAGCTGTCATTACAGTTCTAACTCCTTGGAGCCTTCCAGGACAGCTTTAACCTGCCTGGGAGTTTCCTTTGTTACACTCTGAGTTATGAGCAATACCTAGTTGGCCCAGATAATTAAGTACAGTCTGTTCTGCTACAGTGCATTTTTCTGTAATGTGAATTAGCTCCTATATGATGGGTAAATAGGGAGAATTATGTTAGTAAAATGTGTATGTTGGTTAATGTGTGATTTTCCACCAGCATATTAATATTTAGCTTTACCAAGTAATTAGAGCTGATTGCAAAGTATATTGCTCTTGGCAAATGCAAAGTACAATAGAGAAATACACTTTCATTGACCTTTCATCTTTTTAAAAATATATTTTTTAATGATTTCAGAGAGGAAGGGAGAGGGAGAGAGAAATAGAAACATCACTAATAAGAGAGAATCATTGGTAGGCTGCCTCCTGCATGCCCCATACCAGGGATTGAGCCCGCAACCCAGGCATGTGCCCTGACCAGGAACCGAACCATGAGGGTTCATAGGTCAATGCTCAACCACTGAGCCACACTGGCTGAGCTCATCTTTTTTTTTCTTTTTTTTAAGAAAATAGTTTATGTATATATTGTATTACATATTTTTTATTAGGAATTTTATATTTATTTTTAGGCATATAGGATTTTTATCAAAATTGTTATGGTTTTGTATAGGACTTTGTTATTAGTTGTATCGATTTTGAGTGTTTCTGCCAAAGCCTATTTGGGGGTATAAGCTCTGTCATATTTGCTGTCCAGTTTTTTAGAATGAAAGAACACATGTTGAAATTGAACAAATTGATTTCAAATGTTTATTGAACTTCTACTATGGGCCAGATACTATTGCTAATTTTGAATGTATGAAAAGTGAGCAAGGGAAACTAAGCAAAAATCCTGTATGATGATGGTTCTGTTGCTTAGATCAGTAGATTAGGAGGAAGACAGACAGTAAAAAATAATGTGATCTTTGTCCATGTTCCTTCCTCTGCCTGAAATGCTCTCTGATTCCTGTTTTTTTTAGCCAATTTCTTCCCAAAATTCCTCTTTCAACTTGTGTCATTTCTTTATACTATGTTAAATTCTTAGAACACCATGCTCTTTTCAGTAATGTAGCTGTAATTTTACAACTATTTGTGAGATTATTTAGATGTTATATTTTATTTATTTAGACTGTAAGCTCCATGAGCACAGAGATCATGTTTGTTTTTCCCAACTGATACAGTCCCATTTCCTGGCAAGCACTTAAACACACACACGCACATACACACACACACACACACACACACACACGTACGCACGCTAATACCTATACACAGCAGGTATTAATATGTATAGTATAAATGTCATGCATATTATATGTGTATACATATATATAGCAGGTAATTATTCAATAAATTTTAGTTGCATGAATGGATAAAATTTCTTTTATTTTTTGACAACTAAACTTGGAATATTCTTCTTAGAATGAGTCTTCTTTTTCTATCCATATCACTTTTGTCACCACATTTCCTAGTAGTGTATGATTTGTGGAAGTTTGTGGCTTATGTTTTTGTTTTATAAAATTTTTATTAAATACAATGTAGAAAATAAAATGTTATAGGCTCTAATTTCTTATATTTCTATCTTCCAGAAATTGAAAACTTAAAAATAATGCACAAAATCTAAAAGCTTAGAAATGAAAGTATAAAAGAGTATGTTTATTACGCTTGAATATTGGAGGGTAACTTTAACAAGGCCTTAAAATAAATAATTGACAATTTTTGAAGGAAACTATTGATATTTTTTATTAAAACTAAGAATATATGAAAAGGCACCATAAATTAAGTGAACAGATAAATCACAGACAAGAAGTAAATATTTGCAATAAATATCACTGGTTAAGTACCCAGAATATATAAGGAAAGCCAACAACTTATACATAGAAACCCACACCTGAAACCTATATGATCATGTTGAGCAATGTCACCTCAATACATTTAATAAAAAATAAATAAGAAATGACAGCTTATAAAAGAGGAAACTCACTGGAAAGTAAACACGCTCAATCTTATTAATAATTAGGGAAATGGAAATTAATGGCATGTTGCCCTGGTCTGCATGGCGCAGTTGGTTGAGCCTAGTCCTGTGCACGGAAAGGTTGCCTGTTCATTTCCCAGTCAGGGAACATGCTCAGATTGAGAGCTCAATCCCTGATTGGGGTGTGTGCAGTCAATTCTCTTTTATATTAATGTTTCTCTCTACCTTCCTGTCATTTTATAGCAGAAATTAAGTTTTGGCACTACTTAATTTTGGCAGGAATGCAGGGTATTATTAGTATGCATTTCTTGTGAATGTAAATCATAATAAACACTTAAGGGGTAATATATAATAAAGTTGAAGATAGGAAGAGTCAATAATCAAATAATTCTATTTTAGGTTTTACATTAAAGTTATTCTTTCACATGTGCATCAGAATACATTTTTAAAAAGTTCAGTGCAGCATTTTTAATACTCTTGAATATCTGGCAACACTCTTATTTACTATTCATAGATATACATTTGTAAGAGTTTAAAATTATTTATTTTAGTATTAAACTTGCAAATCAAAGTTACACATTGTATTTAAACACATACTGTGTATAAAAGTGCATGTTGTGTACCAAATTTTCAGTAGTGGTTTCTTCTGGGAAAGGAGAAAGAAAACAAAGATAATTGGAAATGGGTTCTATAGCTGCTAGATTTAATCTAGAATAAAATCTTATCTGTTTATTTTACAGGGGAATAAACTGGTGCTCAGGGAAGTGAATTGCCCACAGTCTCTCAACCTGAGCTGTGCCCCAGGTCCCATGTTCGATGTCAGTTTGCTGACATGTTTAATATATGTGAATTGTATTTTTTTTTTCATATTGCATCCTACCAAATACTGGTATGTGTGTACGCATTGCTTATAAGGCCACTTCAGCACCCAAGCTATGAGGTATCTTTTTTTTTAGAATGAAAGAAACTAATTGTTAGTTTATCCCATCTATAGCCTTTTCTCCCCAAACTTAGTTTGAATTTGTTTTTTGAAATTTTATTTCAGTATAGCTATCGTTTTCCTGAACTTGTTCCCATACTTTGCCTGGTGAAGTTATGGCTAGGTTATGTTCACCTTCTTGTCAGGGGAACTTTATTATAGAAGGCAACCTCTGCTATTCATTCCATTAATTGTAATTCCAAACCTTGTGTATGACGTCTTTGCTGTTTTCTATCTATATTTATAAAAGCCCAGTGACCAGAACGGTAGAATGACCAGAACAACCAGTGGCTATGACATGCACTGTGGCAGCCAACCAGCCTGATCTGGGCCCTAATGGCCCCCCTAGCTGGCCTGGCCCCCAATCAGCCCCACACCTCCGATCGGGGGTGGGGCCAGCTGGCCAACTGCCCATGGTCCCTCCCTCAGCAGGTCCAGTCCTTGGGCCCCATTGGGGTAGGCCGACCGGACCCCATCTGTGCACGAATTCGTGCACTGGGCCTCTAATATAATCTGGGTGACTACATTATTTTAAGTGGGACATCATTAAATCAAGGACATGTGGATTACCATATACCTCTTGTAATATTAACCCCATCACCAAGTATTGATACTTCATGGCTATAGCCTTGGACATAAGTTAGTTGAAGTTTTTTTGTGAATGTGGACTCTCATTTAGTCGTTGCACTTAGTGAAGCAGCTGGGTGAAAACTTGGTTAAGTAGTGAGAAAAAATAAATGATGAAGTAGTGGAATATAATTATAAAATATCTACTCATCATTTCAGGCATGAAATGTCAGCTGGATTTTTAGGTGACCTTGGTGATTTGGAGTGCTTAAAGAATACAGTAGGGTCACATAGGATTTTTATACTTTCTATATAGCACAATTACATGAAACCAATTTTAGATATGCAGACTATTGCAATCACTAAGTAACATGCCTCCAGAAAAATATTTTACTTAACATATTCTATTCTAAGGCTTAGTTCCCCTATGAGAACTCAAATGTCCCATTTATTCATTTTATTCAGTTATATACTTTTTGTATCATTCAATAATCAAACTTACTATCTAACATTTTAAAAGAACAACCAAAAGGATCAACTTATTTAAATTAATTACCTTTTGAGTAATATTTCTGAAAAGTTTTAGGCCATTATGATGTTTATTTTTGTAAATAAAATATATTTTCTGGCTACATATAATTATGAAGAGAAAAGTCTAATGGCCAATAAACTTCCAGAAATCAAGTAATATGATAAAAATATAAACTAATTTATTTGCTTTCTAGATAACATTTGAAATGAAAATCATATTCTTTTGTTATCTTCTATCTTTAAAATACTCTGATATCCTAGGCCCCAATGAAATTTTAAAGCAAAATATGAAGGTAGAGTACCTTTCCAATTTAACAAACAAAATGCATCAAATTAGTGAATGTGGAATGCCATATGATCAAAATAATACTTAAATAATTAAGAGTTACATCCTATATAATAAAGAGCTAATATGCAAATGGGCATCACACCCTTACATCATCACGCCCTCACGCCATCACTCCATAACTGCTCACTCAACACTGGGGAGAGAGGAATGGGGACCAGCCAGGCACAAATGAGTTTACGAGAGAGGAATGGGGACCAGCCAGACTGTGGCCTGGGAGATGGACAAGCCACCAGCCCTATGGTCCCGGGCACCAGCGGCTATGCCTGCACCTTCAGCCTGGGAGAGGGACTAGCTGCAGGCCCTGCGGTCCCGGCCACCAGTGGCTATGCCTGTGCCTGCGGCCTGGCCCAGGAGAGGGACAAGCCGCCTGCCCTGCAGTCCTGGGTGCCAGTGGCTGGGTCTGCGGCCTGGGAGAGGGACAACCCACATGCCCCCCAGTCCCTGTGGTTCCAGGCACCAGCACCTATGCCTGTGGCCTGGGAGAGGAACAAGTCGCCCGCCCTGTGGTCCTGGGCACCAGCGGCTGTGCCTGCGGCCTGGGAGAGGGACAAGCCGCCTGCTCCACAGTCCTGGGCACCAGCGGCTGTGCCTGTGGCCTGGGAGAGGGACAAGCCGCCTGCTCCACAGTCCTGGGCACCAGCGGCTGTGCCTGTGGCCTGGGAGAGGGACAAGGTGCCTGCTCCATGGTCCTGAGCACCAGCGGCTGTGCCTGTGGCCTGGGAGAGGGACAAGCCGCCTGCTCCACAGTCCTGGGCACCTGCAGCTGCGACCTGGGAGAAGCTGCCCGCCCACGGTCCTCTGCGGCTATGGCTGACCAGGGCGAAGCCAGTCTGGGTCCTGGGTGCCTGCAGGCAGCCAGAGGGAGGGAAGCCTGGGTCCTGGGTGCCTGAGGTTGGCTGGAGGAAGGAATCCTTGGTCCTGGGTGTGGGGCAAGGCAGAGGCGGTTGGCGCGATCAGGCCAGCAGGGGAGCAGTTAAGGGAAATCAGGCAGGCAGGCAGAGGTGGTTAGGGGTGAACAGGCAGGCAGAAGTGGTTAGGGGTGATCAGGCAAGCAGAGGTGGGTAGGCGCGATCAGGCAGGCAGGCAGAGGGTTTAGGGGCGATCAGGCCAGCAGGGGAGCAGTTAGGAGCCAGCGGTCCCAGATTGTGAGAGGAAGTTGGACATCCCTCAAGGAGTCTCGAATTGGAGAGGGTGCAGGCCAGACTGAGGGCCCCCCCACCCCCGTGCACGAATTTCATGCACTGGGCCTCTAGTTATAAAATAAAACTAGGAAGAGTAAAACAAGTAATAATAGTAGTTCTGCCTTTGTATTGTATTGTATATTATTGCCTTGAAAATAAAATTCCATTGTTATAATGATGTTCTCTTTAGTATTATGCTCTGGACTCATACTTGCATTAACATTATCCATAGACTTGGGCTGAATATGTATTTAGTATTTCAATATCTATTAAACTAAAAGTGATTTTGTTTTTTAAATTACAATCTGTGGACTATATGGACTACAGATGTTTAAACTGTTAGAGGAATATGATCTTTATATAGTCATTGTTTTAAAGATAATCTTATAGATGTTTCAATATTGTTTTGAGTATATTAATATATTATTATCTGTGAAGTGTCTCATAAGAAAAATTATATAGTTTTTCCTTTATTATTATTATTTCAGTAGAGGCTGGTGCATGGATTCGTGCACGGGTGGGGTCCCTTGGCCTGGCCAGTGATTGGGGCTGACGGGGGAGGGGAGGCAGAGGGAGGGACTGGGGGAGGTTGTCTGGCCAAGGGAGGTTGGCTGTGGGAGCACACTGACCACCAGGGGCAGCTCCTGCATTAAGCATCTACCACTTCCTAAATACCAATTATCAATACAAAGTGAATTGTATTTGTGGTCAGTGGGCGTATAGCGACCGGTCGTTCGGTCGTTAGGTCGCTTAGCCTTATATATATATAGATCCTTTGGAAATCTTTAAAACTGGAACCCAAACATAGCATCCTTGGTAAATATGTATAATAAAAACAAAAATAAAATACAATTCCACAGATGATATAAGTTGAAATTAAGACCAGAGTCTTCATATTATGATGATCCACGCACTCACAGGCATTTTCTTAGGATGCATTTTTTTTATGCCGTGACATTGAAAAATGATGAAAGAGATGATAAATTTCCTGAATTTATCTGTGAACCACTATTATACAGCTTTGTAGTTTATCATTTGCTGAAAGCTAACTGCTATTGGTATTTAGGAAGTGGCAGTCTTATTGCCTGAGACTTAAAATAGCAAATTAATTTTAAATGGGAAAAATGTTTCAAAGTAAAATATTTAACTAAATTAGTGAACAAGAACAAGTGATAAGTACTGTTCTTCTTTTGATATATTATTCTGTGAACTCTCTAGTTCTTACATTCTTATATTTTACATACTTTGAAGAGTGGGGATCAAATTTCTATAATAGTAGAATTTTAATCCACAGTGCAAGAATACAAGATCAGAGGAATATTTTAATATGTAAAATGTCTTTAAATTTTTATCAAGTATAAAATAATACTTTCCCCAAATTATGCTTTTTCTCATGTTTAAATTTAACAAATGTAAAGGGTCTGATCATTAGATCATTTTTTCCCTTTTTAAATTATCTGTCCTACAGTACTTAGTACCTCTTTGATTTAGCCTGGAATAGCAGTTACCATCATTCTAATTCCTGGGAAATTTAGTCTCCTGGCTTGTACTTAATTCAAGGTGTAGATCACAAAAATGATGTGAACCTATATATATATATATAAAGAGGTGATATGCAAATTAAGCTGGGATGCCGTAAGGGTCACGACCAGCTCGGAAGGAGGGGCCTGGTGTGGGCCCAGATCCTGAGAGAACAACAGACAGGGTGTCCCGCACCCGGCCCAGGAGCCGGAGAGAACAACACGCAGGGGGGCCGGTCTCCAGCCCCAGCCCCGGGGCCGTGGTGCTGGGCTGCTGGGGCCAGAGCAGCGGAGACACAACACACAGGGGGACCCGCCCCTAGCCCCAGTGCCTGTGGCACGCCACGAGTCCAGCCTCTGCAGGACTTTTCTGATCGCTCATTGGCTAAGCTCCCTGTATACCACTCGCAGTGTTCTTGGTAACTTGGGTAATAAGAATCCAAGAAGGTGATCTAGGGTTTTTCCACCTCACTCCTGGAGGAAAAAACGAAGGTCCACTGCTGGAGGGACTAAGAAATGTCATATCCTGCTCTAGCCAGTTTGGTTCAGTGGATAGAGCCTTGGCCTGCGGACTGCAGGGTCTGGATTCGATTCTGATCAAGGGCATGTACCTAGGTTGCAGACTCTTCCCTGGCCGAGGCCCAGGTCAGGGCTCATACAGGAGGCAACCAATCGAAGTGTGCCTCTCACATTGATGTTTCTGTCTGTCTTTCCCTCTCTCTTGCACGCTCTCTAAAAATCAATGGGAAAATATCCTCATGTGAGGGTTAAAGAAAAACAAAAACCGAAACAAAGAAATGTCATATCCTATGAAAGAGACATCTTGAAAATGCCTAAAGAAAGTTGTCATTTTTTTGTGGTGAAGGGACTGGAGTCCATGTTGCTGAAAACACCTTGGCGGCTGCGGCGGCCGGCAGTGGCAGCAGCAGCGGGGTGATGGGGCTGGTGCCTTCCCCTGATGTCTGGTTGCCTCCCGCAGAGGGAGGCCAGACTATGGCTTAGGCCCGCTCCCCTGAAGGCTCCCAGAGTGTGAGAGGGGGCAAGCTAGGCTGAGGGACCCCTACCCCCCAGTGCATGAATTTCATGTATTGGGTCTCTAGTTAAATAATAAAAGAGGAAGGTGGGGGTTGGAATATTTTTTAGTATTGATAATTTTGTTAACTTTTAACTGTTATTGAACTTGGCTAAGGTAAATCAGTGTAATATTAATCAGTTTTGATGAGACCAGACAATGTTCATAAAATATATTAGTAGTTGATTATTTTTCCAAAGGATAATACATATATTTGAACAACATGTTTTTGAAAAATATTTAACTGGAAGATGACTAGTTGTCTTTTTAAAAAATCTTTATTGTTGAAAATATTACAAATGTCCCCTTTTCTCCCCATTGTCCCCTTCCCATCCCCCACCCCACCCCATTAGCCCACACCCATCCCTCACCACAGGCCTTCACCACACTATTATCTGTGTCCATAAGTTATGCATATATGCTTACAAAATCTTTGGTTAATCTCTTCTCAACTATCCACCTCCCCCTTCCCTCTGAGATTTGATAGTCTGTTCCAGGCTTCTATGCCTCTGGATCTATTTTGTTCATCAGTTTCTTTTGTTCATTAAATTCCACATGTGAGTGAGATCATGTGATACTTATCTTTTTCTGACTGACTTATTTTGCTGTCTTTAACTTGAGGTTGCAGCACTGCTTTGGCCATGGTCTTATAAATTTGACTTTTGTGAAATCATCATCAGTGCTGCTATTAATTTCGGAACACACACACGCACATCCCTTCCCTTTTAAGAAACTACAATGTCCTTACAAAAGTATTTAATGTGTAAGGTTAAATACTCATTTTTATTGAGCACATTTTATGGGCAAGGCACAGTGCTCAATGCTCCAATTTCATGGCCTCATTTTATTCTTAGAACAACCCTATAAAATAGGTTGTTTTTAATCTCTGTTTTTGTATGAAAAACGGAGGCACAGAAAAATTAACTTATCAAAGACTGCATGGCTTGTATGTGGTGGAATAAGTTATTTTTCTTTTATCTTATATAACTATTATATTAAAAAATACATTTGAAAAGGGACATTACAAATCAGAAGTTATTTCTGGTTAAAATATGTGTCATTTACTTATAGATATGAAAGTAATATGGACAATGTTCAAACACTTAAGTGGCTACTATAAATTATTCTGAAAAAATAATTTTATTAAATACATGCTTCATAACCACTAGTGTTTGAAGAAATACGTGTCCTGCAAGCAAGAGACTTAAAATCCTAAAAAATCTCCATGACATAATTTCAGGTTTGAAAATGAGATGAATACATCAATAAACATAAACATTTAAAATAATTTTCAGCCCAGCTGGTATGGCTCAGTGTTTGAATGTCAACCTATGAACTAGGAGGTCTGGGTTTGATTCCCCATCAGGGCACATGCCTGGGTTTCGGGCTCAATCCCTAGTAAGGGGTGTGCAGGAGGCAGCCCATCAATGTTCTCTCTCATCATTGATGTTTCTGTCTCTCCCTCTCCCTTTCTCTCTGAAATCAATAAGAATATATTAAAAATAATTTTCACATTTATATTGAAAAATGTAAATGCCACTCAGTCTAACCAATGTGATTTCAATAAAAGAAACATATCACTAACTGCATAACATTGTAAATTTATGTAGGTTGGAATGTGATTCATTTTGAACAAGATAATCTACTTTATCTTGTTCATTTTAAAGATCATTTTAAAGAGTGAATTTAGTAATTTAAAATTTTAAGTTTATAGGCATCTTTTGGAAATTGAGGAAATAAATGCCCACCCCCCAAATAAGCATGTGTGCATAAACTAAAAAATAGTATTTGTGAGTTCTAGTAGTGTGTAGATCTTCTAGAATGTTCATGACTTTACTTTGAAAACCCTAATATTAGTCTCTTAAAAAGATTCACTAAAATATAATTATACTAGAGGCCCAGTATACAAATTCATGCACAGGTGGGGTCCGGCTGACCAGGCCCCAATCGGCAGATCAGGGCCAGACTTGTCCAGAGGAGGAGATGGTGGGAGGTTGGCTGGCTGGCCCACCCTGATTGGGGCCTGAACAGGGCCAGGCCGGCTAGGGGGAAGGACCAAAGGTGATTGGCCGGTGGGCCCTTGCCCCTGAGTTCAATGGGGGAGCTGATAAGGGGGAGGGGCCGTGGGAGGTTGGCCGGCCAGCCCCACCCCCGATTGGTGCTGGAGCCAATTGGTGGCAGAGCTGGCTGGGGGGAGGGGCTGTGGGTGGTGGGCTGGCCGTCCCTGCCCCTGAGTGGGGTGGGGGGGCAATCGGAGTCCAGCAGCCTGGGGGAGGGGCTGCAGGAGGTTGGCCAGCTGGCCCCGCCCCCTATTGGGGTAGGGGGGTGGATCAGGGGTAGGGCAGGCCAGGGGGAGGGACTGCAGGAGGTGGCCAGTTGGCCCCGCCCTCCTATTGGGGTAGGGGGGGTGGTCAGGGGTGGGATCTGGGGGGAGGGGCTGCAGGCCAGTTGGGTGGTGGGGACCCATCCGGGGTGAGGCCAGCCGGGGGGAGGGGCTGTAGGAGGTTGGCCGGCCAGCCCCACCCTCTGTTGGGGTGGGGGACAATCAGGGGCTAGGCCAGCTGGGGGTGCGGCTGCAGGCCTATAGGTGTGGGGTGGGCTGATCGGGGGCGGGGCCGGCTGGGGGGAGGGGCTGCAGGAGGTTGGCCAGCTGACTCCAGCTCCCCATCTGGCTGGTTTGCTGGCCACTGGTCGTTATACTTTCCGGTCACTGGCTTTTTATATATATAGAAATAAGTCTTTTGCAGTGTTAGTATACTTGGTTTGATCATATCATTAATAAAAGATATGAGTGACAAAATGTATTTTAGAATGTGAAAGGTATCTTGATTTTGTAAGAACTTTCCCTTTTCTTCTTATGGCATATATTTCAAAAATCCAGTGACATTTATAATCACTCTTAAGATTTACCAGTCACTGTTCTAAAAATTTTACACATATTAACTCATTTAATCCTCACAATAACCTGATGGGATAGGTGATATTTTCTTTATTTTACAGATGAGGATGTTGAGAATTAGAGATGTTAATTAGGTAAATAGGCCAATAGGAAATAGTTGAGCAGGGTCCATAATCTTGCCAGTGATGGCGAACCTATGACAAGCGTGTCAGAGGTGACAGGAGAACTCATTTTTTGGTTGATTTTTCTTTGTTAAATGGCATTTAAATACATAAAATAAATATCAAAAATATAAATCTTTGTTTTACTATGGTTGCAAATATCAAAAAATTTCTATATGTGACATGGCATCAGAGTTAAGTTAGGGTTTTTCAAAATGCTGACATGCCGAGCTCAAAAGGTTCGCCATCACTGATCTATGCCGTTAACCACTTCACTAGATAAACATAGAGCTCAGCTAAAGATTTCTTCATAAATGTTTGCATATTTTGTTGTTGTAAGGGTAAGCCATTTGGTGGCCCTTTCAAAAATAATGAAAATCTAACATTGGTGAAATAGTAGTTCATTTCTATTTCATTGGTAGTTAAATAATACACTTGGAGGTGATGCTAATGACCCAGCATCAACTGGGAAATAATTTACAGCAGTAGGACTAGATCTTAGATGTCTGATGTTCCTTTTAGTCAAATCCAACATTTAGTGATTCTTAAAAAATGTGTTCATTTTTGGAAGAGGGAAGTAACTGATCAAAATTAGAAATAAACTCATAAATAACTTTGTCCTCTATATGACAATTATGGAAATACTGTTTATAATTAACTAAACCATGAAACTTGTTAGATCTTTTAAAAATGAGAAATATGTTTGTTCTTAACTGAAAATTGATCTTGAATTTATTTAGAACTTTGATTAAAATATTTAGTGATGCAGGAAAATCAAGACATTTAATAGAGGGGATTAAATAGACCAATATATTTTTCATATTCAATTTGTCTATATTATACTTAAAAGCAATCACATTATGTTCTTCAGTGTAACATAGTGTATTTAGAAACTTTACAGACAGGACATACCATAAGAAACCTGTAAGTCGCCAATGTTTATGCTGACTTCCTGAGCTATATTCGATTTTCCAAAGGAATACAATTCAATATTAATCAGCCTGTTTTTTAAATTTATTTTTTTACAAGAACCCTAATAATATCAGTTGCAGATGTGGGGAAAATGGAATTTCACACATTTCTGCGAAGTCCTTGCCTCCTCATTGGTAGGGACACATGTAATCAATCCTGCCTTTTGCCACTTTAAATGAGATACATGGCTTATGACCCATTGTGTATGTGTCACATACTCACCTTAAAAAAAGATTATTTCTAGATTTTGAATCATTCTGAACATGAAAACACTTATTTGTACTTGTACCTTATTCATCTTTATCACCCTTGTCAATGTCCTGCATGTAAGAAGCAGCATGTTGTTAAAACCTACCACCATGATCTTATCATATACAGATCACTGTAATTATTAAAAAGAAAGACCAATATCTTACTAAGTAAGCCAGCTTTACTTGATCTAAATCTATTTATAGAAAACATATTTTATGTAGTGCAGAGGTTTAGTATTTATAGACAGATGGTTTTAATAACTTGTCTACTTAAGGATTCTAAATAGTTATTAGTTCAGTGCACAGATACATACATACACATACACACATATCTTCACTATTTTTCATCACTAAGGTATTTTATTGTTTTGTGGTTGAAATTTTCTTAAAATACCATCATTATAATTTTATTGAATGGATTATTGTTTGTTTCTCTAGCCTCATAAAAGTGCAGCATTTGATTTAATAAAAGCTTCCACAATCATGCTCTGGATTGATAAAAACTTGCTCAGTTGATTAAGATGAAGGGAAATACGAAAGATTTAAAGCAAAGCTGTCAAAGCAATAAGAACTAAGGTCCTCCTATTGCTGAATAATGAAAATCCATTCCTTGGCCTGTTTGCTCAGTGGTTGGAATGTCGGGCCACCACCGAAGTAGTTATGACAAATACTCTCTATATCCTAATGCATTAAGTAGGTAGAATGTAAATGCCATTAAAATGCATATAAAAACACTGTATGATTTTAAAGGAGAGATTATCTTCACCTGTATGTTGTATTTTGTTTTAATTTGGTTATGAAGTATGTGTATATGTTAATTTGAAATTTTTTGCCTATTAGTAAGTAATTGAAGTATCTTAAACAACATAGAGTTTTATCGGGTCATATAACTAAACCTCACATGGAGAGCAGTGAACAGATACAGTTCATTCAGAGCTTCTGCTCTATTTCTTTCTGATGTTATCGGCTCCGCTCTTTTCCTTGAGTAGAAGGAGGGTGGTGGGAGTGAATTCTGAGACAACTTGTACTTAACCATCTCTAGAAGAAGAAACACTGTCTCTGTATTTCAAAGAAACATCCCGAGGTCTATGGTGATTGGTGTGCTTAGGATACATATTCACTTTTAGAAAAAAATCTATGGCCGGGTGCAGGAATGTGCATGTTGGCATATGTGAACCAAGGCTCATCCCTGGAGTTGGAAATGGGGCTTGATTTTTCTCTAGTATTCATCTGCCTGTGGGGAGTTTTGAATGTATGTAATGTTGGTGATCGGAAAGAGAGGGTATATCTTTAGTAGGCAGCCTGCAAGATCCACTGAAGTGTGATTTATTTAGACTTTCAGATATCAGGAGGGACGTTTGGGCAGAGTGGATTGTGTAAACACATAAAGGAAAGAAAATATGTATACAATAGAGAGCATTGATGATTTCAATTTGGCTGGGTAGAGTGTGCCTGAAGGGAAGTTGTAGCAAATAACAGCAAAAGGGTGCATTGGGATCAGATGGTGGAACACCTTGAAAGCTGGCAGTGAAATTGGAATTTATTCTGTGGATTGTTGTACTCAAACCTGTGCACATTGGTGCTGTCAAAGTAAATCCTTAAAATGGTATTATAGCTTAGGGGAGGAGAGGAAGTAGACTGTAGACACTTGCATTTGGAAATTAGAAAGTTGAGACTAAAAAATTATCCAAAGATTAGGCCTAACAGGGTTGATGATATCCTCTATAATAAAAGGCTAATATGCAAATTGATCGAACGGCGGAACAACTGGTCACTCTGATGCAAACTGACAACCGAGGGCAGAAGCTCAACACAGGAGCTGCCCCCTGGTGGTCAGTGCACTCCCACAGGGGGAGTTCTGCTCAGCCAGAAGCCAGGCTCATGGCTGGTGAGCGTAGTGGCAGTTGCAGGAGCCTCTCCGCCTCCGCAGCAGCGCTAACGATGTCCAACTGATGGCTTAGTCAGGGAGCAGGCCTAAGCCAGCAGTCGGATATCCCCTGAGGGCTCCCAGACTGTGAGAGAGAGCAGGCCAGCCTGAGGGACACCTCCCCCACCCCCAGTGCACAAATTTTGTGCATTGGGCCTCTAGTAAGATATAACAGTAATGTACATTACAATGGGAATTGGAGCTATGATTTTGGGTTGTATTTACAAAGGAGAGACTAGAGAAAGAGAAGAAAAGAGGGCTAGAGTAAGAATCTGGGGCCAAAAATGTGACTGAGGAACTAAAAAATTAGGAGGACCATTAAGAATGTTCAGTGACAGCCCTATCCATTTTGGCTCAGTGGATAGCACGTTGGCTTGTGGACGGAAGGATCGTGGGTTCGATTCTCATCAAGGGCACGTGCCTTGGTTGCAGGCTCCTGGTCAGGGTGCTTGCAGGGGGAACCAATCGATATTTCTCTCACATGGATGTTTCTTTCTGTCTTTCCCTCTCTTCCACTCTCTCTAAAAATCAATGGGAAAATATCCTTCAGAGAGGATTAAGAAAGAAAGAAAGAAAGAAAGAAAGAAAGAAAGAAAGAAAGAAAGAAAGAAAGAAAGAAAGAAAGAAAGAAAGAAAGAAAAAAAAGAAGAATGTTCAGTGACAAAGAATGCAGTGGAGATGAGATTTTCAAAACAAAGAAGATGACCAAATTCTCCAGTGAAACAAGAAAAAAATTCATTAATGTCTACAGTGGTTCTCAACCTCCTGGCCCTTTAAATACAGTTCCTCAATGTTGTGACCCAACCATAAAATTATTTTTGTTCCTACTTCATAACTGTAATGTTGCTACTGTTATGAATTGTAATGTAAATATCTGATATGCAGGATGGTCTTAGGCGACCCCTGTGAAAGGGTCGTTCAACCGCCAAAGGGGTCGCGACCCACAGGTTGAGAACCGCTGGACTAGAGAAATAAGAGATTGATGAAGATTTAGAAAAACACCACCTGCAGTAAAGTGAAATTGGGAATAATCTCATTGATGAGCTCAGTGCTCTCAGTCAAGTATGTGACTAAACCATCATTGAACTTTGGTATGATGTTTTTTGCCACCCACATGTAGTACAAAGACTTTTAAAATTCAAATTTAGCTGACAAGAATATAAGCTACCAAAAGATAAGCTACCAAAAGATAAACTACCAGAGATGCTTGATAAAAATGTACAACTTGTGATGTATTTTAGGTGAATGTAAAGATAAAAATGCATTTATTCCATAAACTTGCGGTCTTCAAATTTCCTCTCATATGGGTGTTCTATGTTCTTTTCTTTCTCACTGATGAACTTTGCTTGAGTTATTACAAGTATGCAGTATCCACCTTCTCTTTATACCCTTCCTCCATGCAGAATAAGAACAGATTGCATAGTTGGTTTATAATAACAGTTAACATTTATTTAACTTACTGTGTTCCAGGAAGTGTTCTAATGGCTGGGACATAGTAAATCATTGATTATTCCCACCATCTCTGAGTAAGATATTTTTATGGAGATTTTGCAAATGAAAAAGACTGAAATATAGAATTTGCATACTTTATGATGGATTAGCTATTTCCATTTTGCTATATTTAATTCCGATAAAATCACTCTAATAATCACTTTGAAACTTTTAACTGTGAAATTAAAGAGCTCCATTTTATAAGGTAGAGTTTTGTTAGTAAATAGAAAAATGTTGCATTGGATAGAAAAGATATTAATATTAGGTGGAACCTGCTGGTCAGAAGGTAGAAAACAAAATAAAACTGAAGTGTGCTGGAAGGTTGAGTGTGGTAGAATGGGAAAAGGATAAATTGGTGGAAGCTGTAGTGGTATAAGGCATGTTCTCTCATGCTCACCCTCTCTTTGACTTGGTAAGCTCATTTTGAATGTTGTCTTCTCATTGGTATATTTGTGACAAACTGCCTTACTTACACACCCACCCCAACCCAGTGCAAATAAAGCCTTTCCTTCATTAACTTGCTTTCCTTTTAATTTCCAAAATGAAAGATTATTTTATGTATTTGTGTATTTTATGTGCTCTGGCATAATAAGTTCTCCTGTTCCATTCATATTTTGCAATTGCAAAAGTCCTCCTGTATCATTTCTCATCTGATAATGACATTTTAGACAAATAAGTATTAATTGAAATTAGTTCCTAATGCTTGTTTTTACTTTTTCTGTTAGTAAAAGTAAACAAAATCGATTACATATTCAGTTGGAAAAGAACTTCTAAAACTTATCCTGAATTTTAAAAAATGTAGTACCCTAAACAGTATTCTAGTAGTATAAAGAAAAAAAAGTTTAGACATCAAAACCCCAACAGTGGTAGAAAGTGACTTAAGTACTGACAAGCAGAGAGTCCAATGAGTCATAAATAAGCTAAATTAATTCAGAAACAGCAGGGTGCTGCATAGATGTGGTGGCTACCTTTTGATCTTTGACAAAAAACAATTCCTTTTGTTCTTCCATGATGTATAAGGATAGCCTCCTGAGATTTTTGTTCACTGAATTTAAAATAGTCAATATTTGAATATGAAAGTAAGAGGAACCATGTTGTTAAAAAATGGTGGATTAGAGTTTGTCAGGAACAGTGGAGTATATAAGTGTGTTAATATTTCAGGTCACTAAAGAACCACTTAATTGAATGATCTAAAACATTTATATCTTTACCCTGGGAGTAAGAAACAGGAAATTATTCAGTTATTAGAGGCCCGGTGCACAAAATTCGTGCACGGGTACGGTCCCTAGGCCTGGCCTGTGATTAGGGTCATCTTCCCCAGCTGCCGGCAGCTGGCCCTGCCCCCTGCCACCACAAACCCCTGGTTCCCCATTTGCCATTGGACAATCAGAGCCTGCCAGCCGGGGGGAGGATCCGAGAGGTGGCCAGTGTGCCTCATAGCGACTGGTCGAGCAGTCGTTCTGGTTATTCCGCTGTTCAGTCTATTTGCATATTACTCTTTTATATATATAGATGTGCTCCAATCCTTCCACTTCCTTAGGTTTCTATTATCTTGGCCTCCTGAGCATTCCCATCTCTGCGAAAATTCGAGACGGGGCTCTCCTTGTGTCCTGCCATGGGGAGTGCCTGTCTAGAGCTGAGTCTGTGGGATGAGGAAGGGACAGAGTCTGGTGCTTGGCTCTGCCTGGATGTGCCACAGGACCCCAAAAGAGTCACTTTTCTGAGCTTTCATTTGTGTGTCTGTCCGTACTGTGCATGCCTCTTCTGAGACGTGGAGTCCAAGGGGAAGGAGAAAGGTGCAAATTCCTCACGTGTGAATGAGGCTTTATACTTTGAAATGCTAGCCTGAATCAGTGATCTAATTTTGTGGTTTCAGGAGCCTTTGGCAGGTTGGGTTGAAGTGGTGCTGGGGCAGGGTTTTATATTTCTACTAGAGGCCCAGTGCACGAAATTCGTGCACTCAGGGGGGGTTTCCCAGCCTGGCCTGTGCCCTCTCACAGTGTGGGAGCCCTGTGATCCATCTCCCCAAAGAGGTAGGCCCTGCCCACCCATCCAGGGCTCCTCAATCACCAGCTCATCCCCAGCTGCTCGGGGTCTCGGACCTGCGGGAAAGCAGGTGCCAGCAACTTCACCTCCATGTGCATGTTTTGGGCCGGCCGCTGATAGAATGCGCTGCCTGCTCGGGGCTGCTCACGCTGGGACAGGTGGGTCACGGGCACACCCTGCAGCCTCCGTCAGCACCTCAAGCCCCAGCAGCAGTGGCAGCAGCAGTGGCGGTGCCCCCCGTGAGCGGCCCCGAGCAGGCAGCACATTCCATCAGTGGCGGGCCAAGCGCATGTGCATGGAGGTGAAGTCTCCGGCGCCTGCTTTACCACAGGCCTGAGCCCTGGAGCAGCCCGGGATGAGCTGGTGATCCCAAAGGCCTGACAGCCCAGCGGCGGAGGCAGTGTTTGGCCTGGGGACTGGTGAACCGGCAGATGATGGCCCTGATCGCAGGAGGCTAGGCCTAGGGACCGTACCTGAATGTTTTAATCGTGCGCTGGGCCTCTAGTATATATATAACCTAAGTGATAGTTATGACCGGTTGACCGAACGGCTGGTTGACCAATCGCTATGACGACGCATTGACCACCAGGGGGCAGATGCTCAATGCAGGAGTGCGCTCCCACAGCCAATCTCCGGCCATCCTCCCAAGATTCCTTCCCCCAGCTGGGTGGGTGGTCAGTGCGCTCCCACAGCCAATATCCCGCAGCCGGCCAACCTCCAGCAGTCCCTCCCCAAGGCCGGCCCCAATTGCCCTCCAGGCCAAGGGACCCCACCTGTGCAGAAATTCATGCACCAGGCCTCTAGTTAAAAAATAATAATAAATATGTAAATAAAAATGAGAGTTCTGAGATAGAGGAAGGTTAAATAACTTTGCCAAAGTTATCTAGATGACAGGGGGAGGGGAAGACCTAGATTTATAACTTTAGTTATTCGAGATTGTTCCCCCAAAGAAGGTTAGCATTATTAAATTAAAGGACATTTGAGAACCTCATCATACCACCTGACTTTCTGGAATTTTCAGTTATAAAGCAGAAACAAAAATTGGGGGGAAGCTATATTCACTAGGAAAGCTTCCTTTGTTGGCTTGGCATGCTGAAAAGGAGAGCGTTTCTTTTGAAATTTTTGAAATTTTGTAGCCACTTCTGCTAACCATCTTCTTTGGTAAAGGTTTGAATTTCAGTGGACTTTATTGCAGTTTTTGTATCTGCATACCTGCTGCTGTTATGGTTCCTATTTGTTAGGGGCTGAGAGCACCTTTGAGATGTCACACATCTTTAGGTCAACAGCAGGCTCTCTGGCACTTGTGACTGCTTCCTGAATTACTAGTATTACCTTCTATCAGCGTAAAGCTTCTCAAACTTCCATGGGTTAGTGGCATTTCAGAAGCTACATGAAGATATTCCATAGTACCTATTGAATAAGGATACTTTTTTTTTTCAAATCATGAAGGAAAATAATAGCTGCAATTCACTAAATTCTTTTTTTAAAAAATGTCTTTATTGATTAAGGTATTACATATGTGTCCTTATTCCCCCATTCCTTCCCCTGACCCCCCTCCCGCCCCCTCATGCCCTCACCCCACTGTTGTCTGTGTCCATTGGTTAGGCTTATATGCATGCATATAAGTCCTTTGGTCGATCTCTTAAGATTTAAAATTTGTTCTTTAAATTTTGGCTTCTGCTATTGCTTGCCTCTGGAAGAATCTTTTCCGGTGGTTACATTTATATGTTGGCATAAAAATTTATATTCAGTTAAATTCAAGGAATAGTTGTTTTTACTTTAATGATTGTTGGCTAAAGAAGAATCTATACCTGTGTTGCTGGGCTCTTAAGGTCTTCTTTTTGATAATTAGAATAAGGGATAAGGATTCTGAAGTAGTAGAGGTGGTATATTGAGTTAAATAAGAAAGAACACACAGCTAACTGGCTTTTGTTGTTGTTAATCCTCACCGGAGGATATTTTTCCATTGATTTTTAGAGAGTGGACAGGAGGGGAAAAGACAGAGAGAGAGAAACACTGATGTGAGAGAGACACATGGATTGCTTGCCTCACAAACCAGACCCTCCAAGCTGCGAGCTGATGTTCTATCCACTGAGCCAAACCTGATAGGGCTAAATGAATATTTTTAGAAGTGGACTTAAAAGAATAGTCACAATAAAATAATTTGAACTAATAGGCTCAGAAATAAAGATAAAAGGGAAATAAAAGGTAGTTTAGAATCTTACAGAAATGGAGAGAGGAAAAAATGTGAAGCAGCTACTGTGTTTTATGTGAAATTGTCTAAAGACAAGTGTTTAAGGTTTTTTTAAAAAAATATTTTACTCTTTGTTGTTTAGATATACAAATTCTTTCACCCACTCTTTTATGTCCCCCCCATTACCCTTTACTGCCCTCTTGACAATTGGTAAAATTTGCATGTTTTTGGATTTATTTTTTTGATTCTTTTAGATGTGAATTGGTGTTTTATGAATATTAGGAGAGCATGCAGACATAGACCATAAAGTAGAACAATAGGGAAAAATGATATTTAATGTGTTTTTTGCCCAAAGCAAATATTTATAGGCGTTTCATAATTTTAACATGTTGAAAATCATGTTTTTTCCCTGGATTCTAATTCTCAGTTCCCAGGCTAAATCTGTTATCTACTTGACACTCTTTATGAGTAACTAGAATCCTGACCTTAGTGTAATGCCTAGGTCTGAAGTTGATAGAATCTTCTCTGATACCAACTGTGCCAAATATTGAGTTTCATTAAACACAATGGCCAGTGTTATACCTACACTGGGAGCCAGTAAAGGTCTATTTGTTTAAAATGTGCCTAAAACTATTCTAAACCCTGTAAGAATAATAAAAATAAGACTGCTGTTCTTTACCTAATTATTGCTCTGGTTATGCCCATTCTGTTTAGTTTGGGGGATGTGGGTGTGAATTGGAATTCCTGAAACTACACTAATATTACCTTATTAATTGGTCCACTCCTTTGAGAATGGCTTAGAATTAAACTAGTTTGGAAAGGAGAAGAAACTCCTGATAACTCTGTTATCAGAGACACAATAGTGAATAAGAACTATGTTTGACTTCATGGATCATATATATTGGAGAAGACAGATATGTAAACAGATTAAATCCACCTTTCCATTATTATGATCTACTAATGTGATAAATGCTAAAATAGAGGGAATCACAAGACAATAATCAGAGAGTTGTTTTAACTGTAAAGGGCTGGTTGACATAGGGAAGAAATCTGAATGGTGAAGATTAATTGGGTTGAAAATTTTATAGTAAGTGAGGAAAGGTGTGTTTAAGAAGTAGAAGTATAACTGAGATGATAAACTAGAAATGCGTGAAACCAGAGGATTATTAGTTCAATATTAAAAATTCTAGGGAAAGCCAGGATAAAGCTGGAGATATTGATTTCCAGAATTTAAGAATAGTGGCTCAAGATATGAATGAGTCCATGAGTACTACTCAAATAACAAAATAATAAGATTTATAAAGCTACATATAGAAAAAGATAAGTATATGATCCTAGATTATACAACAGTATACTATATTTTCAAACTTGACACAGGGATTTTTAAAGATAGGACTCTCAAGGAGGCATTTTCTTTATTTAGATCATTGTAAGTTTATAGCATTTTTAAAATTCAAGTGAAAATAGTTCTCAAATGTTAACTCGCGGCTAATATCAGTTTAAGTTAAGTCAGAATGTAAGGTTAAAGAACATAATTCAATAATTCCTTCCTTTTGTGATTTCTAAGAGAATTTTACAAAATTAATCACTTGGCAGCAAACACAGGTCTAAGGCAATAGGACCTGATTACATTACTATAGACAAAATAAAGGTATTTTTCTTGCAGATGTTAAGAGAGTTTTAAATAATCAGCTTTTAAAACTTATTTAAAGGATCATTGTACACCGCTCTGATTTAAATAGTATATAATTAACCCATATGATCATTTTAATTAATTTACCAGTGTTTAAGCAATTTGGGATCATGATGTTCTTGGACTGAAGCCATCTAACTTATTAGTTTTTTGGTTATATTTTTAATTCCTGAGATAGTTGCTTGCTAGAAACATCAATTTAGTGAAAATCTTAGACTTTAGTCAAACATAACTTTATGTTATCTTATATATAATTTTATTATAATCAATAGTCATAAAAATGGTTTAATCTTGCATAATGAAAACAGGGAAAATAAAATTCACTAATATAATTTTGAAGTTTCTATTTTTTTACGGTAAAAATACAAACTGAAAGGGTTGCGAACTTGCTAAATATTAAAAAATCAATGAAGTTAATAAATTAGAAATGTTTTATCTTAAGTATATAGTTACTCCCTAAATCACAGCCATTAGAAATGTGTCAATTTTAAGGATTTTATTACAGATAGAAGAATACACAATGAATTTAAGAAATGTACAAGAATATTTCAGTAAGGTTGTAAGTTGTCATTTTGTCAATAGCTATTCACACAATAATGAGTAGTCATTAATGCAAAATATAATGGCAAAGACATTTTGGGATAAGTTTCATTGGATATGATAAAACCAAGTTACTCTGGGAAAGAAAAAGGATATCATTTTTAAAATTGTGGCATTGCTATAAACCATCATGTTGCTGAAATGCATTGTTTTTAAGTCTTGGTACACCACAGCAAGAGTTTTAATGTGGAGTATGAGAACAACTTCTTCCATTCTCTGTACATACTCAGCATTTCTTCCTTTCCTATTAGTTAACCTTTGTCTGTGATTCTTTACTTGTTGGTTTTTGTGGGTGTGAACCACAGGGTTACCTTGTGTGTTTATATAGTGTTCCTCTCATGCTTTATTCTTAGTTCTGAGCATAAACCCTTTTATTGTTCTATGACAACGCACTGAACCTGACTTCCCCCTCCCCTTTCCTCTTCTCCCCTGCCCTTCCTTTTCTCTCTGCCTTTTCTCTCTGCCCTTCTGTCTTTATCTCGCCTAATGTGATGACTCACCTCTATTCTGGTTCATATCATCCAAGATTTTCTTTGGCTTATTTATTTCCAGGTTCCTCTAAAAGTTTCCAGATTTCCTCACACTTCCCGAATCTTTGCTGATACCTAATCAGCTTCCCATTTCATTCTACTTGTCTATTTCCAGTCAAACGTGGCCAAACCTTTCCCTCTGACAGATAGGCATTGTATCTTCAAATATGCTACTGTTTCTTTATCAGAAATTAGATTTTTAAAAAATATATCTTTATTGATTTCAGAGAGGAAGAGAGAAGGAAAGAGAGATAGAAACGTCAATGATGAGAGAGAATCATTGATTGGCTGCCTCCTGCATATCACCTAATGGGGATCGAGCCCACAACCCAGGCATGTGCCCTTGACCAGAATTGAACCTGGGACCCTTTAGTCTACAGGCTGATGCTCTATCCATTGAGCAAAACCAGCTAGGGCAGAAATTAGATTTCTATATAAATTTTGTACTTGGGCATACAAACAAATTCAATACATCCTGTTATATCATGGATAAGATTTATATTGTTTTTCCCCTACAAACTTAATTATTGATATGTAGCTATGGCTATGTGAAAATAACCTCGAAATGTCTCTCTATTCTTCAGTCCCATATATACCTAACTTAACAATAGCTAATATTCTTTTACCACCTGCCTGGCACTAAACAATTTTAAAATATGTTTGAAATATTTATATTAAGAAATTTCCCAGTTCCCTTTGACTGTTTACTCAAACTAAAATTTCAAAAATATTGTTGTTGAAAAGTTCCTACTAAAATCCAGCCTAAGTGCTTATTATGTCAATCTGCCCTCATGAAAACAGGATATTCATAATCTAAAATAAACATTTCTATTAATCATTCAGCTCTCTCTTGTCTACTGTATATTCTTTTCTTTAGAACCTTTTAAGTTATACCCCTTTTAATCTGGGTTTCTTTTGGTAATGTCAGTGTAACATTTATTGTTTATAAAGATATTTTAAGTTAAAAACACTTCAGAAGTTTTTCTTTACTTAGAAACAGACTCCACTGTGTAAGTCCCTTGAAGTTATTATAATTATTGCAGCCTGTAGGGATTAGCATTTTGTAAGGAGATTACTCAACTTCGTTACTTAGCAGCATGAGAGAGGGTACACCATGAGAATACAGAGCAGTAAATATTTGAGTTGTACAATTAGAAGAGTTCTGGATAAACATGTTATGTTCCAGTACCCTTTTTAAAATGTAACATCAAACCAACTAATTTTTATTGAATACTACTCTGTATATATCATTTGCTGTACAGGATAGAGAGTATAGAAAAAATGAGACATGATTTCTATTCTCAATAATTCTGTGATCAGTTTTTAGGAAGGTATTTGTACATGCTAATATAGGCATTTTATAGAATTATCTTATAGTGTTATTTTAATAATAAAATGAGAGAAACTGAGAATTAGAGAAATCAAATAGTTGCCAAAAATTATACAGTGGAAGTGACAAGAGTGGGAATTGAAATTTGGGTGAAAATTTGTTCTTTCTTCATGATAAATTAACTGGATTTAAAAAAAAAGATCATAAAATAACATTGCGTTCTTATGTGATGATAACTTCCATTGTGAGTATGGCATATAGTTGCTTTAGAACAACTCAGAGCAGGTTAAAGTAACCTAGCAAGGCTTCGTGGGGGAGATGAAAGTTGAGTTGTATTTTGAAGGGGATTAGGATAAAAATGCACACAGGGAAAATCAAAATATAAGAGAAAGAATTTATGCAAAGGCCTGTAAATAGAAATAGGTTCTTTGTGGTAGTCAAATGTGAAAACCAATAAATAGGTTTTGTCAATTTAAATTCTCTTTTAGTAAGAGCTTGGGAATAAGATTGAATAGGGCACTATTATAGTAGCTATATTGATAATGCACTAGTTATGGGTACAGTTAAGTACTTTAAATATATTAACTCATTTAATCTGCAGAACAACTATATCAGAGGGGTACTGCAATGAACATTTTGTGGGTGAAGATATGGTTGCATAGATATGGTTGTTCTCAAGTTCACACAGCTAGTACGTGGAGAACTAAATTCAAAACCAGGTATTCTGGTTTTAGATCCTATACTCTTAACCATTATGTTATTCATTGCTCTGGGAAAATGATGAAATATTACATGCAACCTTGAAAGTCATTCATACCAGCTGCACTTGGAACAGGAAAATGGAATGTGACCTAGAATTGAAACAGCCTGCTCGCCTGGTTTGGTTGGAATTCGGTAGTGGGTGGTGTGCTATGAGATCAGAGAGTAAGATTGCACAATCTGAAATAATTTGCGACTGGATGTAAATATTGGAGGTGAGGTAATATTGAAATTTTTATGAGATTCTGGACTCTAATGATTGGAACAGTGCTGGCATCAGTTACAGGAAGGTGAGTTGGTTGTGAGACACATTTGGAAAGGAAAGATCAGTTTTCCTAGTCTGAGCTGAGCCAACTAGAAAACATTAAGATATTGATACCCAGAAGGCATATTCAAGAATCCAGGACAGACAGTCCACTGAGGAACAAGATATTAAGATATTAACTTGGGAGTTGTGTTGTCTAGCACTGTTAACACTTTTATGAATGTAGGAAGTTGATAAAAAGTATGTCATTCCAACTGGATTCCATGGATCTATACTGGGCCAGAAATTATTACCAGTAAGAAGGAAGAGTTATTTATGTTTATTTTACTTTACAAAAGTATTGATCTACAATTGGCATTTAAAATTTGGTTCTTTATGAGACATACTTTGAGAAGTACTTTTCTGAATGGTTACATCCTTTCATCCTAATAACTGGTCAATATCAAGGTCACCCAGGCAGACTGAGGCAATTTCTAGCATTTTAGGATAAAGCTCAATTAAATTCACTTTAAGAAAATTCTTTATTGTTTAAAGTATTAAATATGAATCCTTTTCCCCCCATTGACCTCTCCCCCCTCACTCCCACCCCCTAGTACATGCCCTCCCCCTGCCTTCTGTGTCCATGGGTTATGCTTATATGCATACATACATATTTATTTGATGCTTCTATGTCTCTGGATCTATTTTTGTTCATCAGTTTATGTTGTTCATTATATTCCACATATGAGTGAGATCATGTGATATTTATCTTTCTCTGACTGGCTTATTTCACTTAGCATAATGCTGTCCAATTCCATCCATGCTGTTGCAAATGGTAAGAGTTCCTTCTTTTTTACAGCAGCGTAGTATTCCATTGTGTAGATGTACCATAGTTTTCTAATCCACTCATCTGCTGATGGGCACTTAGGCTATTTCCATATCTTAGCTATTGTAAATTGTGCTGCTATGAACATAGGGGTGTATATATCTATTCTGATTGGTGTTTCTGGTTTCTTGGGATATATTCCTAGAAGTGGAATCACTGGGTCAAATGGGAGTTCCATTTTTAGTTTTTTGAGGAAACTCCATACTGTTTTCCACAGTGGCTGCACCAGTCTGCATTCCCACCAGCAGTGGACTTTATTCACTTTTGTCCCTACCAATGCTCCCGCCGGAAAAGCAGGAGCCTGGGTCCCCAATCTCATCCTGAAGTGCAGTGTCCTAAATCTTGCTTTTCTGTAATATGTGATTGAAGTGAACACTCCAGAGGCAGAATCCTGTCATGGTACCAAAGTCAATTCAGACAAACCATTTCACTCTGTCGTCAATCCAAAAGGGCTAGGCACCAAGTTAAAGGTTAAAAATAAAGAATAGCAAAGAAAACAATCATTTTCTCTTGGCTTGAGAAAATAACTGAAGTCACTTTCATAGATCACATATAGTTGCTTAGGGTCAGTTATGGACATTTTAGGAGCATTGATTACATCTGTACAATTATTATCTGGCAGTTGTCAATCCTGATCGACTCAACACTTGCTTTATGTTTCTTAATTGCACCTGCACCATTGCTATGCTTCCCAAGAATTCTTCTGCTCTTCTATAAGCTTTTGTGAGGAGGGTTGACTGAGCCCACCAGGCACTGGGATGGGGCAGAGCATGCATTATTTAAAGCAGGCAACAATAAAAGGGAATTGACATTCTCTCTCCTAGGTGCTTATCACCCCAGGTGGAATGGGGGGAAACAAGTTCTTATCTCTGAAGACCTTGGGAGTTTGGGGGGTTTTGAGATAACACCCTCCTTGTGGATCCGCCTCTGTCCAGTGGCCATTGCCCAAGGTCTCGAACAAAGATGCCCACTTCAGGGGCCCAGTGGTACTGTGGCCTACAAAAAAGCACAGACCCTAGACCAGGGGTGGGCAAACTTTTTGACTCGGGGGCCACAATGGGTTCTTAAACTGGACCGGAGGGCCGGAACAAAAGCATGGATGGAGTGTTTGTGTGAACTAATATAAATTCGAAGTAAACATCATTACATAAAAGGGTACGGTCTTTTTTTTTTTTTAGTTTTACTCATTTCAAATGGGCTGGATCCGGCCCGCGGGCCGTAGTTTGCCCACGGCTGCCCTAGGAAGAGGGTTTCAGCCAGATATAGATAACAGGAAGGCCAAGCAAATGCACTGGATTTTTATTCCTTTTATCGAAGTCAGAAACAACACATATACATCATTAAACTATCTCTTTGGACAAAGTAGCTGATAGGCTTGTTTAATACTAAAGTGTTATCTGTAATCCCGAGCAAGGGGCAAGAAGAAGTGGGTATAGAGAATCCTTCTAATAATAATTGGTATGAGATGCCTAGAAAGCCAGAATCTCCACAGTCTAAGGAATACAATGATACAAGAATAATCTATATGTGTAGGGAGTTTACAACTAGTTTATAATATAAAACATACCAAAAGTCTGTATAAAGAATATAAGCATGGAACAGACTTTCGAACCTAGAGGGAAGGCAAGGGCGGGTGGATGCGTGGATGAAGAGATAAGCAGAAGAACTTGTATGCACACACGCATAACCCATAGACACAGACAATAGGGTGGTGAAGGCCTGAGATGGGGGGTGGGGGCTTGACGAGGTCAATGGGGGAAAAAGGGGAGCATATGCAATACTTTCAACAATAAAGATTTTTTAAAAATTTAAAAAATAATATAAGCATATGACATTTGATGGACCCTGGTCTTACATCTGAAACAGCAAAAAACAGACAAAATATATGAAGCACCCAGGTTTTCAAGACACTAGACATCAGTCAACAAAGAGCAATGAATCATAAAGGTTGGAGAACAAATGAGGTGAGCCTTAAATTTTTACTCAGTTTTAGTGCCTGAAGGTTTCCAAGTCTTGGTGCATGGAGGGCAAAACTCAGGTGGAGCCTGGTGGCTTTTCTGTAATGAAGAGACAGAGTTGAAAGTTTGAGGAGACAACAGCAGCTAGAGATTGTAGGACACAGTACTGGAAAAGAGACCTGCATACAAAGGAAGAACCCCAGAGATCTGCAGAGGGTCTTCCTTATTAGCTGAGTACTGAGTAGCACATGTGTGTGAGGAAACTACCTGAGGCGAGTAAAAGAAATATTTATGAGACACAGAGGTAATAGTGCCTGATAATCACACAGGGCTGGGAACAGCACCAGCTGCTGGTAGCCACACACCTATTAGGTTGACTATAATTACAAAGACTGACCATATCTAGAACCCTCATACACTGCTGGTAGGAATGTAAAATGGTGCAACCATTTTTGGAACACAGTTCATCAGATTCATAAAATGTCAAGCATATGTCTACCGATGACCTTGCTGTACTTCCCAACATAAGTATTTACACAAAAGAAATAAAAGCATATATTCATACAATGATTTGTGCACACATGTTCTTTAGAGTTTTACTTATAAGTCCCAGAAACCCAGAATACATTGAATGGCCATCAACCAGTGAATGGGTAAACAAATTGTGACATATCCATATAGTGGTATATTACTGAGCAATATAAGGAAATGGGCCATTGATATAATAATGAGTGAATATCAAAATAATTTAATTATGCTGAGTGGAAGGAGCCAGACTAAGATAGGGTATAGTATATGGTTCAATTTGTATAAAATTCTAGAAAATTAAACTAATGTATAGTGATAAAAATCAGTCCAGTGGTGGGGTGTGCACTGGCCAGGAGGATGGGAAGGAGGGGTTACATGAGAATAAAGAAACTTTTAGGGGTGATAGATCTGTTCATTTCCTTGATTATGCTAATGGTTTCCCAGTTCATACATATGCCAAAACTTATTGATTATTACCTCTTAAAAGATGCAGTTTATTATGTAGCAGTTATCTTTCAAAAAGCTATAATAGAATGAGCAAATGATATTTTCCAAATGAAGGGTAGATACAGTAAGTTCAATATTTATAAGAGTGTGGAGAAAGAAATAAATATAAATCACTCTCAGCTAAGGAAAGCTATACAAAGATAGTGAGTTATGCGTTAGAACTGAAAAGTAAACATTTTGATAGGGATGAAAGATAAATGGGGATTTGTTCAATATAAGCACATCATTAAAGTGGAAATCATGGAATTTTCATGGGTTGAATAGGCTGTGATCTCAACTAGGGTGATGCCATCTGGTGTTAAAGAAAAGTAGTGAGATGGGTTAGAACTTTTGAATCATAGGCTAAGTTTTGGTGGTATTTTTAGAGTAAGAATGCTTGGAATTATCAGAAAGGACCATTCTTCTGAGGGAAGGAGGTTGTTGTCAGAAGAGCAGAGGATACCAAACTGATTTTTCAGAAGCACTTGAGTTATGTGAATTCAGGAAAAAGTTATAAAGATTTTTTTTAAAAATATATTTTTATTGATTTCATTGAGGAAGGGAGAGGGAGAGACAGAAACATCAATGACGAGAGAGAATCAATGATTGGCCACCTCCTGCACATCCCCCTATCGAGGTTTGAGCCTGCAACCCGGACATGTGCCCTGACCGAGAATCAACCCTGACCTCCTGGTTCATAGGTTGACGCTCAAACACTGAACAATGGCCTGGCAAGTTATAAAGATTTTTTTTTTAAAAGGAATGGATGTAGAAGAGCATGCAGTCATAGTATTGAAGAGGCTGATTTGGTAAAAGAGCTTCAGAAACAAGGATGCAATTTTTGAAACTTTGGAGAAGTCCCAGCGAAGAGGAAGAATGAAAAGGTCCATAGCTTTACCAATGAGAAGATGTTAGTTTCTCTAGTAAGCACAATGAATGGGCATCTATGAGAAATTATGTCAAACATACCCAGTGGTTAAGAGGTCTTCTTCTATGAGAATACACAGAGAAAGGTATCCTTTGTTGAGGTTGGCGATTTTTTCTGATAAGGGTTATTTCCTGAGGGCAAATTTGGCTGGATAATTTTATCCCATAAAAAATTGTCTTATTTTTGGACTTACTGTGTTTGTCAAGAAAGTCAGAGGATCCTTAGCAGCATTCCAAGTGCTGTTAACATTGTGATACCTTTAGAACTATTTTGACATAAACTTCAGAATAAGGAACACCTTGGAGACATCTTAAAATTAGGAGGATCCTGGAAGGTTGACATTTTCTTTTTTGAGTTTCAGTGGGAACCCGGCAATTCTGAAGAGAATAATAAATCAAATGTAGTCTAGGACATGGTGTTATTCTCTGGGTACAAATTAGTTAGGCTGCTCTAAGTCACATTCTCTTGCTTCATAATAGAGCAACCTACTGCTGATAAATGAGTTAGCATTACATTATGTGCAACACATGAGCAAAGGGGTTACACAGTTGTACGGGTACATGAAGCGATGATGCAGAGTTCAAGTGACAGACATCATCAGCAGCATATTCACAGTGCCCTATGGTAAAATTTACCCAGGTAAATTGTGTGTGTCCAGGACACATAGATAATGGCAAGATTGTGATGTCATCTCTGAATATGAACATCATGATAGATACATGCTCAGCTATCAAAGTGCAGTTCATTTTAAAATAAGCCATATTTTCCTGTAGTTGCAGGGCAAGAGAAGAGAAAATAGTGTATAAAGGTAATGAAGATGTTGATCTCTGACAGCTGATCTTTTCATTCTAAGAGTAAACACAACTGTAGCAGCAACTGCAACAATTTGCCAATTTCCCTTTTTATTGGAAAGGTGTCTTCGACTTTAAAGTGCTGTTAGGATGAATGTATGGGTTTTTCAGTTTCCTCTCCAGATCACCGATCAGGGGTTGGGAGCCATGATTCAAATGACCCAGTAATCGCCATTTCAAATGTGGAGAGAATACTGTTGATGGGGTAGCCTTCTCTTCAGTGAATACAGTTTAGGTCTTTCCAAAGGGGTCACTGAGACTCATCCACTCTTTTATTATTTTCATATCTCTTCCTCAGATCTCCTCACAGCATTATCGCTCTTCCCTGCCTGAAAAAAAAAATCATTGTGATGATGGAGGTTAAAGCCATTATTGCATTTGTAAGCCTAGAATCAAGGGAGCTATTCCTGCTTTTCTTCACAACAGTAGCTCCTTTTGTACATTTTTTCATTATAAATTGTGCTGAAACCATAGGATTCTCATAGCAGGTCATAGAATATGTTACATTTCAAGGAGGATACACAAGTCTGGTTACTCTGACCATGCTTTACACAGTCAGGGTAGGCATGGATAGTAGCGCTGAACACCTAGATCAGCGGTTCTCAACCGGTGGGTCGCAACCCCTTTGGGGGTCGAACAACCCTCTCACAGGGGTCTCCTAAATACATCCTGCCTATCAGATATTTACATTACAATTCATAACAGTAGCAAAATTACAGTTATGAAGTAGCAACGGAAATAATTTTATGGTTGGGGGTCACCACAACATGAGGAACTGTATTAAAGGGTCATGGCATTAGGAAGGTTGAGAACCACTGGCCTAGATGGAACTGTTGAACTATTAAAACTTTTTGAACACATTATTTTATTTTGACAGTAAAAAATTGTTGTGTGTTTGAATATAAAATATAGCAATTTAGTATAAAATTTAGAACATAAATAGAAAAGTATTCTAAGGGTATTTGCAAAATTGGAATTTTTGTTTTGTTTTTTTTTGGCTTTGAAATAAAGCTTATTGAAATTATTCTAAAGATACAATAACTGGAAGGGAAATTGGACAGCTAATGAATGGAAACAATTTGTGTCTAATGAAGAAACATTTCCTTCTATTTCTGCTACCTCCTATTTTAAGGCAGTGTTCTAATTGGGCACTTTATGTGGCTTTTTTGAAAGATCAAATATTTGATGTTAATTTTTTTTGAAGCACTGAAGGCTTTTCTAGAAAATTATGAGTTTGAAATGTGACATTTATTATAGTATTGTGTGTTCTTACTGAGGAAAATTGCATATAAATAAGTGCTAATGAGTGTCCTGGGTGGCCTGTAAGGAATAATTTATTCCCACTCACTAAAGAAGAAAAGCTTGGGGTGGGGTAGGACAAACTGTGCCAGATGAATATGTTGGACTATGAAATGACAATAGTATGGACATAACAGTACATCCTTAAAAGACCATTGTAATTCTTCCAAGACTTATGGAATGATTATTTTGTTCTTAAGGGGAAAACTTTGGGTGATTCAATTATGTGCATGATTGTTAAGAATGCTTGCATTTTCCAATGAAATTCTGTATGACATGTTTCCAAAATGTGAAATTCTTTTGATATATGGATGAAGAGTAATCTTCAGCACTTGCTAAATAAGAATCGACTACTTAGGGTTGCTTTCTCTTACCATTTAGCCTAATAAAGAAACTTACACACACATACACACACACACACACACACACACACTCACACTCACATACTAGTACACGCATCCTCAGGAAGATTTTTTCTTAGTTCCTGAGGATTATTAGTGATGCTGGTGTAAGCATTATTTCTGTTAGCTTTACACAGCTATTGTTTATGTAATGAAGAAAGTAGTACCCTGGGACACCTTAGGAATAACCAAACAAGGAATCAGTTTTCTTTCCTTGAAGAACATATTTGAGTCAAAGCCTTTGACATGGTATACTTAAAAGGAAAGAGTACAGTTAAAATAAAAGAAAGTAGATATAGCTCAGAGATAAGCAAAGAAGAGCATATAAAGTAAATAGATAATTTGGCAAGAGTGGAAGTTATCCAACTTCATGTTGGCAAATGTACAAGAAATGTTCTGAGGTATAGCTAAAAGCATTTTAACCATTTCCTATGAGTGGTTCCAATCATGGATGTCCAGTAACTTCCTTTGAATTGTTCTTACACAGCCTAATTTCTGTTTTCATTAGAAATTATTTCCTGATGTTTAACCTAATTTTTCTTTACCCAGTTAAACTCCATTATTTCTAGCTGGCATAATTATAAACATACTAGCAAGCCTTTCTTGGTTTTGTTTCTCCAAAAAATATCTGAAACCTTCATTGTTTTATATCTTTGCCATTTTTATGAGGCATATCTATTTTTAAGGCATATCTAAATTAAATATATAATAACCATATCCTTCAAGTTAGAAATTATGAAGAATCTCTAATATATGATAGGAAAGAAGAAAGAAAGAAAAAGTTAAGTTAAATTTTGTTATGGCTACTAAAATTTTTTTTTATGAATGTATTTGATTTTCTAAAATAGGAAAGTTGGTATGAGAGATATATTAGTATTATATCTGTTTGTGTTGCCCATAGGCATTTTATAATCCTTTTAATTTTGTATATATTTTTTTAGAGTTGGGACACACATTTTAAGTACATAAGACAACTCTCAAAATTAAGCCAAAATTCAGAGTAAAGAGATAATTGCTTATCTTTTTTAGAAAACTTTTCCCTCTGTATGAGTTAGTCACCTTTATAAAAATCCTCTTTTGAATCAGTAAGTTAGCATATTCTCTTTCAGTCACCTATTCTCTCACCGTCAGAGGCACAAGCATCATTCTCAGTAAGGCTTGAGAAACTGAGAAAGGGATTATATAGGTATTCAGTAAGTATTTCATGGATTTGATCACAAGTAACACAAATGAGCATCATCATGTAAATAAAATGTGGCTAAAACGATAGGTCGAGGGCTAGATTAAATGGGTTCAATACTCTACCATTGCACAAACTATCCTTGTGCAAGTTATTAAGCCTCTCCGTGCCTCAATTTACTTAACTACGTGATGAGTATTACAATAATTTCTATGTATTGTGAGGATCACAGGCATTAATACACACAAAACACTTAGAAAAATTTCTGGAACAAAGTAAGGCCTTAAAATAATTAGCTAGTGGTGGTAGTAATAATTCATACAAAATGTTAATTCATGATTTATATTTTCATCAAAGGAGAATATATGAGCAATGTGATAGAAAAAAATAATGCAGCATGTATCCATTTTGATACACGCTACAAAATGGATGAAACCTTCAGACATTGCTCTTAGGAAAATGACCAGGCACAAAAGGCCTCAGTATCTCTTTACCTGTTTTCTTCCATCTGAAACCCATTCAGGAGAGAGCAATAGAAGGAAAGGCATAAGGAGAATATATAAGAAAGAGGTAGAAGAAAGAAGAAAAAGCAAAATAATGATTGGTGGAGTGCTCTCTCTGTCCCCACCTGTTACTGGTGAAAGTGGGCTTCTTGGGGTGCCACGAGGAAAATAATTTCATGGAGCCCCAATGAGAGAATGAGGTATCATAAAGCTTTATTTCTGTGGAATTAAACCCCTGAGTTTCCAAAGTCCCGTCCCTCTCTGTCCTGCCATGGAAACATTCCCATTTTGTCTTCAGCAGGGCTAAGATCAAAGAAATTATCCAGCGATTTCCCTCCATATGTGCACAGTCTAGTCCAGTCCAGCATCTGGCAAGGTTAGCTTGTGTTCCCAGCTGCAGTCATTGCATGTGGGGGTCTGCATGGCCCCGGGCCATGCTGCTTCTAAGGCCACATGGCTATGGAGGGAACACGGGCAAGTTCAAGGAAGCAGGAGTGAAGCAAAAGTGACGAGAGAGAGAATTTTTTTGTCTAGGCATTATGTATTCCCACATTTTGGCAGGCTTGCACTGGTGTCCTCCCTCCCAGCCAATGATCTTTGTTCCAGGTTAGACTGACAGACAAGCAGCTTTCTTATGTCGCCCTGACTTCATTATGCGTGCATTCATTTCTGTTTCCCAGTGGTTTGCAGGGAATGGACCAGTAGTTTCCTGTGGGGAATGTGAAAGTGCAGCTTCCAGATGCCCATGCTTATAATGTCTGGCCTTCCTTTTGCTTTCTTCCTAACTATAATAATAAAAGTGTAATATGCTAATTAGACCGGACATCCTTCCTGACGACCTTCTGGATGAAGCCAGGGCTGCCAGGGAAGCCCAGGTCCTGGGTACCAGAGGGAAGCCGGCGCAGGCAGCTGGCAGGAAGGAATGAATTTTATGAATTTCGTGCATCGGGCCTCTGCTTATTAATTTAGATAGCTAGTTACGATGGTAACAGTGCGACAGAGGAAGAGGTTCAGGGGAGGGGATTAATCTGTCTTTTCCATGGCTCCAATGAACTCTTCAGTTTTATTTTCCTAGAATGAAACTTCAAAAGATAACTTTTTGATTAAAAAATTGAGTTTCCCAGTAGCATCCATCTGCCCCAATCTATGACTCGACAGACTCTGTGATGGCTTCAGATTTACTGACAAAGGGAAGATTCTTGATTGTACAACAGATAGAGCTAGTGACTCAGCTGACTGACTGCCTTTATCTGTCTTTTTCTACTTCTCCCAGTCCTCTGAAAGTAAAAGAAAGGAGGATTCCATAAAAGAAGCCATTTGGTGAACATCTAAGGGTGGGATTAAAAAAGGATGGGGGATTGAGTCACAGGATTTGAGATAAAATAAAGGGTTGTAAGACAATAACTGATTATTTGCATACAGAGTCTGTGGGCACAGTAAATAAATCTGTTAATTTGCCAAGAAGAAAAGAATAATGATTTGATGCTCAGATATTTTGGAGATAATAAACCTTTTTATATTAATGTTAAAAAAACCTAAAGATAATTTTAATTATGTGCTACAAATAAGTAGTTTGTTTTCTTTTTTTTCTTTCTTTTTTATATTTTATTTATTATAAATAGTTTTGTTTTATATTTTTCTGTTTATGTTTGGGGTGGAATTGAATTGACTTTGTCTACATATTATAAAATTTGACTTCTTTTACTTTAGAGAATGCTGATTATAGTTTTAAGACACTAACAACATACTTGCCTTTGGTTTGATTCACTTTACTTGACCTAAAAAGATAGAAATCAGATTATTTGTGATTAAGTTGAATGAAAATTTCTAGGAAGCAAAATTGATTTAATCAGTGCAATTATGATTTTTTTGTATTGTTGTTAGACCAGAAGAAGTAGAACTAGTCTTTATGCTATTTCTTACTGACCTCTCTCAGATATTACAGTCAATTTGCTTTACCCAGAGGTGAAGAAGGTATTTTGGGACAGATCAGAGAGTTGCTGCAGGTAATGATGAGAGTTTTGGTAAAAATCACAATGTCTGAGGTAAATTTTTCAAAGAAATAATTGACTCTTTAAGCTTCTTTTATGTAGGAGATTACAGATTTTTGAGTATCATTGGATAGTTCTTAGTAAAACTTGTCCACCTCTATTTTGAAAAGGAAGATTGGAGGAAACAATATAAGCTTAGAGGAAATAATTGGCTTTTAAAAACATTTTTTTAAAGACTATATTTTAGAGCAGATTTAGGTTTACAATATAATTGAGAGGAAGGTACAGAGATTTCCCATATACCCTCTGACCCTCACATATTTAGTCTCCCCCATTAGCATAACTCACCAAAATGGTACAATTTTTACATTGACATGTCATAATTAGCCAAAGTCTGTAGTTTTCTGAAGAGTTCACTCTTGGTTTGTATATTCAGTGGGTTTAGACAAGTGATTTTCAACCTTTTTCATCTCATGCTATACATAAACTAATTACTAAATTTCTGCAGTACACCAAAAATATATTTCTTGCTGATCTGACAAAAAAATAAGTATAATTTTGTTTCATTCACACCAGACAGCTATTGTTGTGTTGGCTGTTGTCATTTTTTTAATTTGACAATCTAAGGGAAAAGAGGTCAGAGCCCCTGACTAAATAATCAGGTATTGCATGTTTTAAAAATTCTTGCAGCACACAGGTTGAAAATCTCTGGTTTAGACAAATGTTTAATGCTATATACTCGTCAGTATAATAGCATGCAAATATTTTCACTGCCCTAAAAATTCTTTGTGCTCTGCCAATTTATCTCATCCCTCCTTCCAGAGCTACCCCCACCCGCCCACTGATTTTTTTGGTCTTCATAGGTTGCCCTTCTCCAGAATGTCTTATAGTTAGAATCATAAAGTATGTAGCTTTCTCAGATTTGCTTGTTACACTTAGTAATAGAAAGATTGGCTTTTCAAAAATAAATACACACTTAACACTTTGATGAAATAGGCTTCTAATCACTTATCCTGAAAGAAAATTGCATTCATCACTGACATGAATGGAAGAATATGTTCTAAAAATTGGTTTAATAAGAGAAGTTATTAACTTTCTTTTTACTGATGTTTGCTTTAATAAAATTATATTTAATTGAATTATATTTGCTATTAAATAAACAATTGCTAAAATGAAAGAAATCCATTCATAATTAAATAAGAGGAAATGAACTTATTTTTTCGGTACTCCTTTCTCCAAGTTTATATCCTTGGTTTTCTCACTTGGCATATAAAAAACATAAAATATGTTTTTTCCTATGTATTATCTTTCTGAATTAGGAAACTTCTGAAGACTTATCAGTGGATCTTGAGGAAATGTTTAAATTGTGACATCTAAGATTATGCTGAATCAAATATTCAGTATTCTCTATAAGCAAAATTACAAAGTAGATGGTTTGTCTTGATTACCCTTGCTAGATTTCCTCCCCATTTGTATAATTCCTGTATCCCTGTGATCTCCAAACACACACACACACACACACACACACACACACACACTCACACTCTTTCTCCCTCTCTACCCTGTATCCTCTTAACCATCAAATAGGGATCATAAATAATCTCCTACTTCAGGTGTAAAATGAAAATGGTTTAGGTACTGCCAAAGAAAAACCAGAGCTGGACAGTAGTTAAAGTGGTAAAAACCGAATTCATTCTGAACTATTGCAGTAGGGAAAAAGAGATGTCATTATAGAACTGGGTTCAATTACAAACACAAAACAGCAAAATGGGGATTTACAGCCAAGGGGCAGTGTGGAGGTTGGTGGATCGAATATTACTAAATATCAGGGGTTAAGAGGTCTGGCTAAACCGACCCAAGATGATTCTTGCTACAGGCAGGTCAGAATGATCAGATATCACTGGTGTGTGGGAAGGTGGAGCATGAGAAACCTGATTAGATATCAAGAGTGATACCATATTGAAGGTGGGGATTCCTTAAATGATCTGGCAAAGTTCTTACTGAAATTGGATTTTATAAGGAAGTGTACAGATTGTCACATGAGAAGAAAGTTCAGGAGCCTGTCTAAAGTTTGGTCAAGCAAAGGATCTTTGTCAGTACAAATCTGTGATAATTTATTTGTAATTTATCAAAGGAAAAGTTGGAAAACAAAAGATTGGAATGATAATATCATAGTGAACTTACCTCTGAGTGGAAATGTTTAAAATTTTTTCACTTTCCCTTCCAGGTCTGTCAGTGCCATTTACCTTTCTTCCACAACGTACGCGCGCGCACACACACACACAGAATGAATAATTAACTTCTATTATAATACCGCGGAGAAGGTACTCACCCAGCTAAGCAGCTACTCTGATGAGGTTTGTTTTTTTTTTAGTAACCAGGTTTTTAAACCTCAAAGGCATAGTTTGCCAAGTTTTAAATGTTTTCATGAGGACAACACTCAAATTACTGTAAATTAAATTCTCTTCTATTGTCACGATGGGGCAGTGTGAGCAGTTTCATTTTACTGCAAATAATATATTTGCATTGAAGGATGTTTTCACAAACATTTCTCTGAGACTGTTTTCAGGATAGTCGTTTATTAATTTGGAAAACTTCATTTACATTTTATTTATATGAGATCAATCTGCCATACAAAGGCGAGAAAATCAATAAATAATACTGTAAAATTGTAACACTCTATGTGTTGATTGAAAAAGAAAACTGTATTTTGAAGAGCATCACACAGCACATCTGAATGAAAATCTCTCCCTGGTGGCTGCTGTGTGCCTGAAATATCCAGCACTTGTCTAGAAATAACAGAGAGGGGAGGAGCTTCAGTGAAATTGCCAGCATATTTCTTGAAATCAGTAAGACAGTCATGGCAATAAAGTAACACGCTTGTGCACATTCAGTTATTACATTAGTTTATCTTATTAGAAAGTAGGCAACAATACTGAGGAAATCAGACCTGGGACTTGAAGCTTTCATTTGAAGCAAAACACAGTACTGGTCAATCCTACAGCTGATTGATCTATATCAGCAACCCCTGTGGAGAGCTTACAGAAGGGTTAGCCCCAAGGAACACATTTACAATTAAATCCAAAATGATCTGTGGGGATGGCTCAAGAGCTGGCTTTGACTTCTTACAATTTTTCTTTAGACTTAATCCTCTTTGAACCCAGATGTCAATTTTTTAAAAGATATCATTGAAGCATGGAAAATCAGTGAACTGGCAATAGATCCTTCTGCAGGTAATATTGCGAAGAGGTAGTGCAATAGATTGAAGACATAGGAGTATTTTATTGGAGCGTTTTAGTAATTGAATAAAAGTGGAAGTTTTCTATGCTTTGAACACCCCTCTCTAATTAGCTGCTGGAAAAGTCAGAGCTGGAAAAGTATTCTTATTTTAAGCAGGTAAAATTCTTGCTCAGCCTGCCAAGGGTTTTGACACACCTGATGTAGTTTCTACTCCTGGGATGAGAAGTGTAAACACTGAAAAGGCATGACAATATGGTGTAATGTCTTTTTAGTGCTGCTGGGTGGGGCTGTGTGAGGACAGAGGGAGGGAGGAAACAATGATTGCATTGGAAATGTGACCTTAGGATCCTAAAATGATGTGCTTTACATACCAGACTGAAATGATAATTATTGCTGAAGTTCTGGATTCTCCACATAGTTTGGGACAAAAGAAAGCAGCAATTCCTGTCTTTGTGCCATAAAGATTTTATGCTCCAGAGTGAGAATTTGAGGTTACTTGAACCCAAGGAGTGGGAGCGAGGCTGATCAGTATCTTGTCACTCACTGTTGGGTCTGCAGCACTGTTGCTGGTGTCTGGCACAACCTGGTAGTCGGCAGTATCTACTGAAAGACTGATTTGAAGGTATTGGGATCTCCGTTCTGTTACACTAGTCTGCATGTCTGTTTTTATGCCAGTGCTGTACTGTTTTGATCACTGCAGCTTTGTAATATAGCTTTAAATCAAGTAGCGTGATGCACCAGCTTGGTTCTTTTCTCTCTGGGTTGCTTTGGCTCTTCTGTGGTCCTTTAGTGGTTTCCAATACATTTTAGAATATTTTTTTATTTCTGTGGGAAAAAATGCCATTGGTATTTTGATTGGGATTACATTTAATGTGTAGATTTCTTAGTTGGGGTGAATGTTTTCACAATATCCATCCAATCCAAAGACATGGGATATCTTTCCACTTATTTGTGTCTTCTTTAACCTCTTTCGTCAATATCTTACAGTGTTTGTTGTCCAGATCTTTCACTTCCCTGGTCAAATTTGTTCCTAAGTATTTTATTGATTGCGATGCTTTTGTAAATGGGATTTCTTAATTTCTTTCGGGTAGACCATTGTTAGTGATAGCAATGCCACTGATTTCTGCATGTTGATTTTGTATCCTGCTACTTTACTGAATTTATTTATTAGTTATAACAGCTTCTCAGTGGAATCTTTAATTATATTTTAGGTAAAATATAATGCCATCTGTAAACAGGAAATTTTATTTCTGGATGGATGTCTTTTATTTCTTTTTCTTGCTTAATTGCTCTGGATAGGACTTCCATTATGATTTGAATAAAAATGGTGAGATGGGCATCTCTGTCCCCACTATTAGGCATTTTTCATATTGAGTTGTAGAATTATAAATTTTCAAGGAATATATTATATTCAGCAGCTCTCAATTATCTTAGATATCTTAGAGTAGAGCAGATCAATGAATATTGGGTCTTGATCACCAAGAAATGATGTTTAGAATGCTGTTTTGGGGCAGATAATATTATTATCTCTACTTTAGAGATGAGGCTGATAAAAGGTTAAGGAACTTGCTGGGGTCCTAGAGAACATTTAATCTTTTTATATGGCCTTTCTAACATAAACTAAAAATGCTATTGATTTTCTCAAAGGCTATGTCTCAGGTTTGTTGTATTTCTGTGGGGTAAGATTAAATTATTTCTACATGTCTTGTAGGAAATCTGTGGCATAGCTGTATATAAAATGTAAGATATTTCACCCTAAGTGACTTTGAACTGTACTCTTAGTATCAAAACCAAACACTGTGACTCATTTTAGTATAAATCAGTGTCTTCCTGAAGCTAAAGAGAGAAAAAGGTGTCACAGAGCATAAAATATAAAATAGATAAACTGCTTTCTAGTCTTGAGAACAGTTGAAGTATTTATTATTTAACAATATAAAAATTACACATATACATATGACTATCATTTGGAAACCCAAAGTTTGAACATTCTGGGAAGCATTGCCGTAAATGGAAATGTGGTTTATTTAGAGGTATCTCCTCTATCCTAAGAATCTCTAATTATCTTCACTTTAGGATATAGGCAAACTGCAAAGTTTGCTTGTTTCTCTCATCATCTGTGCTCTGTGTCATAATACCTCTAACTTTGCATCATGGATACCTTAATTTTCTCCTCAGGGTGCACCAGAAGTCTCTTTTGTGTAACTGCCTAGATTAAGTCTATAAACTGATCACGCTTTTTTCCCCTTTGTATCTCTGTATCCTTTTCTTCTCTTTGCTCTGATAATCTGATAAATTAACATTCCTTACAATTTTCATGACTGGTAATAGATTAATGCATGTTAATGACTGCTAATGACTTAATCAGCTACACCTCTAGGGTAAAATATTTGCATTTTAAAAGGTCTTCTTAGAATCATAAACTTATTTAAAAAGATGACACAGTGTGACCGTCTAAACCTGTTGACAAATCACTAGGGAGAAGTACCATGTTAGATTTTTCCCCCCACATTTTACCATCTCTGAGAATGAGGATACATTGTTTTATAAAAAAATATTTTGATTGATTTTAGAGAGAGAGGAAGGGGAAGGGAGAGAATCATCAACAGGCTGCCTCCTGCATGCCCGCTACTGGGGACCCAGCTTGCAACTTGGGCATGTGCCCTGACCAGAATCGAACCAGTGGCCTTTTGGTGGATGGGACAACGCTCATCCAACTGAGCCACATCAGCCAGGGCAAGGATACATTCTTAGAACTGCTGTGATAATAAAACACTGTGTCATAGTTTAACTGGAAGCATGCTTTTTTCATTCTTAGTGATTCATAAAATAATAATGTCTTAAAATCAATGACATTAGATTTGATGATATAGAGTAGCTGTATTTTACCATCCTTCAAACCATGCCTCAGTGTAGGTAGAAACTACCTCCCTTATTGTACTTCACACACACACACACACACACACACACACACACACACACACTTCTATACAAACTAAACATACATGTTTATACACTAAATAAACACATGTTTTAGCTGGCTTGGACCATTGGTATCTCCTAATGGTTGCTGTGAAAACTTTAGTTAAAATTTGAGGGTTTTTTTCTATATTAAAGAAGCTCCTCCCCCAAATTGTTTTAAGGACACTTGTAAGAAATCTGCACTGGAAATATGTATTTGCCATATCAGTTTGCTATTTTAATATCATTTATAATACTTTGATTTCTTTTGTTCTGTCTCACTTTGTTTTAAGAGAGAAGTGATCAATATGAGTAAATACCACAGATGAACATAGTGTCTTGAAGGATTGGCTATCCTTTTTAAGATGAAAAGGCTTTGTATCTGTAATTACTAATCATGTGATACACAGTTTCAAATAAAAGAGTTTGTGTCGTTCTTTCTTTTTAGAAGACATTGGAAACAATTGCAGAATGAAAAGCAATCTCATCAACAACAAAAAAAAATCAGTCAGAAAATTGGCTAAAATTCAGCTCTTTGTGCTCTTGAGATTGAAAGCTGTAGCTGAAAGAAAGCTCTCCAATTTTCCACCATGCAAATCCATCGCTGCCTTTTAGATTGGTTTACTCTTTTGAAGCAGTTAAGTAGTACCATTTCTTGGCAAGAAGAATATTTATTTAAATAATTCTTTACAATTTCTGTTTATTTATTCTTCTCGCCTCCCACTCTGCTCTGTTGCCCATCCTGCACCACCAACTTATACTGGCTTAGGCTATGAGTAATGTTCACTAATGTATGTTCCTTTAGGATATCTTTTAATTCTATTAACTTTTCAGTTCAAAATTAGGATTGTGGCATTAAGGGCTTTAAAAAATAGATTACCAGTCATATTTTCACTATGGACAATGATCCTTTTTCTTACCCTATTTTTTTCAGTACTCTTTGCAAATAAATGGGTTTTTAATTTAACTTTTATTATTATAGTCTTATATTTACAAGTTTTCCAAAGGTTTGAAAGTAGTGTTGGTTTTTGCAGGGACACTGCTATGCATACACTTAGTAGGTTACAGAATACGTGGTGAACTTTGAAAATATTAAGACCCCTTATTTTCATGGAATTTTTTATATGTAAAGCATTATGTAAAATTATGTACTCTAGTAACTGTGAAAGGTTAGCAATAATCTTTTAGCTCATTCTGAATATGTCAGTCATGATTAGTGTTTTTCAGATTAACAATCTTCAAAGAGAAGTGACCTGGGTGAGTGAGTAAGAAATAGGACAGGGGACTGTTATTTTGCAATGAGTAGAAAAACCTGATGAACCTGATTCAGTGCTGATAACCAATGGCACCAGAAGGCTGCCACAAGCAAATAAAGAAGACTTGAGAAGGTGTGGATTGAGAAAACAAAATTTACCTTCTTTATATTTTTGCCTAGGGTTAGCCCAGGGGTTTGGGGAATGAACAGCTAGCCTATGGCGACATCATTTTTACATGTGCATCTGTCCCTTTTGAAATCTTTACAGCATTTTCATGTGAAGCTAAGCCCTTTAGCTGCTATGCTATCACAATAAGGAAAGAGGTATACATTTAGAAGCTACCAATGGAAGAATTTTGGACCAAGGATCTGTGAAATGTGGTTTTGTCAAGAAAGCCACCTGTGAGTCTATTACAAGTACAGAACTGTGTAGTCTATAATGACCACATCCCTAGAGAGCTCTAAAATTAGAATAGATAGCCAGGTCTTTGGAGGGTTTAAGCACTGACCTGCTCAAAGGAAAGGACCTCCTCAGATAACCTCTTAATCCCTTCCCTCTCTGTAATTCCAAGTCTGAGATAGTTGGCTTACGAAGTGCACTGAGCATGTAAGTGTCTGCAAGTATGTTTAGTGTATATACATAGATTGTTTGTGTATATATGTATGTATAAATGTATATGTGTGTATGTATATATACTTATATGTATATGTGAACATGTATACCATGGTAAAATGATATGTTTGATATTTTATGCTCATTTTTTTTACCTTGCAACCCTGTGCAAAATTTTCTCTCTCTCCCAATCCTTCCCACCCATCCTCTCTCCATATATGTCATGTGTTTGCTTTATATAAAATATACATAATTACTTTTGCAGTTGGATGATAAACATATGTGGTCCTTGAAGGTTTAATTTCCTCATTTAATATTCTTATACTTTTATCCCTGATATTTTCCTAACAGGGAGAAGTGTGTCTGTTTAATTAATTGTTGTTGAGAGGGAGTGAAAGGCACATTTTCAATAGAATATGAGTTTTATTTATGAAGAGAAAGAAATGAACAACATATAGTTTAATTTGGTGACATTTGATATTTGCAGTTACCGCTACGGAAGCAGTATGTGGGATAGAATCAACATCAACTTGTATTTTGTTAATAAAGGGTCTCTAATATATTTCTGATATGAGATGACAAAGAATGGTACATTTATGTATTGTGATTTGCCTTTAATACTTAATAACAATAGTTGGTAAGGAAGCCAAAATGCAAAAATGCCATTTGACTTAGCAACCACATCTAGAACAATGAATAAAACCTCCCACCTCTAGGTCAGACACTAGCTATAGAAAGGACTCCTCCCAAAAAGTAAATATGAGCATTTGCAACCACATTTGCATTCATGATGAAAAGCAATTTCCTGTGACAGTCACCGTGGGGAAAAGTTTAAAGCCTTGGTTAGTTTTACCTTAAGAACCACTTCAGTAGCAGTTTCTTGATAATGAAATTACCTACAAGGAGCTGGTCATGGTCAGAAGACAGATTTCATCAGAATGCAGATAATTGCTTTCTACTTATACTAAAGCAGCGGTTCTCAACCTGTGGGTCGCGACCCCTTTGGGGGTCGAACGACCCTTTCAAGGGGGTCGCCTAAGGCCATCGGAAAACACATATATAATTACATATTGTTTTTGTGACTAATCACTATGCTTTAATTATGTTCAATTTGTAACAATGAAATTGGGGGTCACCACAACATAAGGAACTGTATTAAAAGGTCGCGGCATTAGGAAGGTTGAGAACCACTGTACTAAAGGAAAAAGCGTCCATTCTCAGCTCTCAAACATCCCTCCTCACATCTTGACACCATAGAAGCTATTCACAGATGTACGTGTGTGTGTGTGTGTGTGTGTGTGTGTGTGTGTGTGTGACAGGAGATTCTTGGCCACTTGCTCCCAGACGACAGTGATAGTATTTCACTTGTCCCAAACTCGATTTGTCCTGTATTTGTTGCTTTTGCCAAACCACCATCTGGTTGCTCTGTTATCTCTAGTCAGCTCTCTGGTGTGATTAGGAAAGAACACTTCTTTGGGCAAGATGCTAAGTGCAGCTGTTAAGGGAGCCAAGGCTTTCTTTCTGGTGCTTGGAACAAAATGGTTATTGTCAGCAGTAACTTGAAATAGAAAGTTTGAAACTCTCTAAGTATAACATATAAAAATATTACTGGAAATAAAAAAAACTTCATATAGCTAATAAAAATTGAAGAAGAGCCAGACAGTTCTTAAAAAGAACCCAATGAGAACTGAGTGTCATGCCTACACATATTTAAGGAACTTTGCTTTGCCTCTAATTTCTGATTTCTCTTTGGACTAGTTTGGTTGAGCAATTATTTATGTTCATAACTTAGTAGGTTGTGGGCTTTCTAGTAAAAGTAGAATACATTGCTGGCCAAACCCTTCCGATACAGGGCTTTCAGGAAAAAATAATTGCCAGATGTTGCTTGAGGTAGAAGGTTAGGTGAGGCCTCTTTCATGCGGTGTCTCTGCCTATTGCATAAAGCATTATTATAGCCTGAGTGTGGGTGGGGTATAAAGTTTGATGTGAAGCCTAGATACTGGAATGAGGTAGGTGGTTTGAGAGAGATTGTCCCCAATGCCTAATGCCAGGCTGGCTTGGAGTGCCTGTACTTTGTCTGCATTGATGATTTAATCCAGGGGTAAGGGAATAGTCAAGTCCAAATTAGCAAGAGGAAGCAGGATGATTAGGGAGAGAGGCAGTCATTTTACCACACTAGCAGCATGCATAAAGGACATGGTAGAAAGGATAGAGGGCTTAGCATGAGTGGATGCTGTCTTTAAAACCAGTGACTCCAATCACTTATGAAGCATCCCAGCAACATCTAAGGTTCTGCATGATGATGAAACATCTCCTATTTGGGGAAGAAACTGGTAAAGCAATGGGGAGAGGTGCTGATAGTATTTCTTCCATTAGTCTCCTCTAGTGAGAAGTGGAAATACCACCATTCTTATAAAGTAGAAAAATGAGGAGAGAGGGATTCATCACAAGACTTCTTTCTACCTTTAAGAAATGTACAGTTTCTTTGTTGAGTTCAGACAAATAAAAACAATGCAACAATAAGTAATATTTCCCAATGTGGAATAAGGAAGAAAATTGGGACTTTTACAATGTGGTTGTTTTTTACTGCATATTAAAGACATTGCATTGAGTTAGGTTATACATAAGGCATCATTCCTCTATATTTACCAAGGTAGAAAAGTGCAAAATAACAGAATGCAGAGACAGTGAAATAAAAATAAAAAGCACATCTATTTCATTTATTCAATAAACATTTATTTAGTTTTCATTTTGAGAAATAGTATCCCAGTAGAGGTTGAGAATTTCAGCATTGGAGCCATGAAGTCCTGGGTTTGAATTTTATAATTGCCACACAATTGTTGCTTGGTCTCAGATAAAGCACTTAACCTCATGAAGACTATTTTCTTATGTGATCAATGGGGACACTAATAGCTTATCTATTAAGATTGTGGTGAAGAAAATATGCCAAGCACCTCTTGCATGGTTCCTGGCTCATAACAGTTAATAATGAAGTTGAATTATATTACCAGTATTATACTGGATGAAACTTAAAAATAACAATAAAATCCCTGTTTTAAGTGTGCGGTGGTTTCTAGATAAGGAAGTTAGTAAAAAATTTTTTAAAGTGTGTAATTCTAAGAATTAGGTCTGAATAGAAAGCAGCAGGCAGAATTTAATAAAGTATACCACTAATATTTTCTCTCATGTCATGAAAGAATGTAGACATTATCTATCTATCTATCTATCTATCTATCTATCTATCTATCTATCTATCATCTATAAAAGCTTAATATGCTAAGTGTCTGACCAATAGGTTGGACATTCAGTCAACCCCTTGACTAGTCTTTATGACGTGCACTGACCACCAGGAGGCAGACACTCCGACCTGTAGGTTAACTTGCTGCTGGGGTCTGACTGGGCGGGATGGTCTGGACACGCCCTGGAGCCCTCCCATGGTCCCTCCCCGGCTGGCCGGCCCCAATGATCCCAATTGGAACAGCTGGCCAACCTCCCACGGTTCTTTCCAGGCCAGCTGGCCAACCTCCCGCGGGCCCTCCCCGGCCAACCGGCTCCAATCAGCCCCAATGGGGACTGGGTGAGATGGCCCCGATCGGCTCAGATTGCCGGCCAGGCCGAGGGACCCCACCTGTGCATGAATTTGTGCACTGGGCTGCTGGAGTCCAACCCGCTTCTCTGACTCCGTCCACACCTTTGGGGACCCCTGGACCTGTTGGGGTTGGACCCCAACACTGGGCCTCTAGTACATCTATAAAATAAAAAATAAGAAAAAAACAATCTTTCTTTCCAGAAAACAGCTTGTGCACCACAAATAACTAAATCTTAAAATAAATGTTATTAGGATGCCTGTTATCACCTCAGCATACAGATGGCACCCTGTTGAAGAAAATCAGGAACAATTCCCATGTATTGAGGGCAGTGGCATATCATTATTTATTAATGTCCATGATTATTTTGTGAAAAAAATAAATTCTGATATTAAGCTGGACGTTTTGGAACCCGGATGCATAATTCAGAACACTAAGTCATAAGATACCTAGTTTCCTAAAGCCATTCTAAAGGCAGGAGCAGGTCTGTCTTGTTCACAGACAAAGCTGAAGTGTATAACATGTTCCTGACACATAGTAGATGTTCAATAAACCTATAGAGTAGCTGAGTGAGTGAGCAATCTGTAGTCATACTTCATATATTGTATGATCTAGAGGGCTGTTTCCTATATAGTAGTAAGGACATTGAATTTGGAATTGAAGAGCTAAGTATGAACACAAGAGAGTTAGGGGATCCTGGAAATAGTTTTCTATTCATAACGTTGTATTGCAGATTAAGCAAGATAATAGAGACAAAATTATTTAGGGACCTGTAAAGTTGCAACACATATTGAAAGTTATTATTCCATTTGATCACCTAATTACATAGTTTTGCCTACTATATAGTTCTTTAATCTCATTTCTTTTTAATTTTTTTCTTTATTAATTAAGGTATTATGTATGTGTCCTTATAGCCCCATTGCCCCTGCCAATCTTCACTCATGCCCTCACCCCCCTGTTGTCTGTGTCCATTAGTTAGGCTTATATGCATGTATAGAAGTCCTATGGTTGATCTCTCCCCCTTACCCCCACCCTTCCCTACCTTCCCTCTGAGGTTTGACAGTCTGATCGATGCTTCTCTGTCTCTGGATCTGTTTTTGTTCATCAGTTTATGTTGTTCATTATATTCCATAAATGAGTGAGATCATGTGATATTTATCTTTCTCTGACTGGCTTATTTCACTTAGCATAATGCTCTCCAGTTCTACCCATGCTGTTGCAAATGGTAAGAGTTTCTTCTTTTCACAGCAGCGTAGTATTCCATTGTGTAGATGTACCACAGTTTTCTAATCCACTCATCTGCTGATGGGCACTTAGGCTGTTTCCAAATCTTAGCTATGGTAAATTGTGCGACTATGAACATAGGGGTGCATATATCCTTTCTGATTGGTGTTTCTAGTTTCTTGGGATATATTCCTAGAAGTGGAATCACTGGGTCAAATGGGAGTTCCATTTTTAGCTTTCTGAGAAAACTCCATACTGTTCTCCACAGTGACTGCACCAGTCTCCATTCCCATCAGCAGTGCATGAGGATTCCTTTTTCTCCGCATCCTAGCCAGCACTTGTCATTTGTTGATTTGTTGATGATAGCCATTCTGACAGGTGTGAGATGGTACCTCATTGTTGTTTTGATTTGCATCTCTCGGATGATTAGTGACTTTGAACATGTTTTCATATGTCTCTTGGCCTTCCTTCTGGTTTCTTTCGAAAAGTGTCTATTTAGTTCCGTTGCCCATTTTTTGATTGGGTTGTTTATCTTCCTTCCTTTTGTTAAGTTCTATGTGTTCCCTTTAAATGTTGGAGATTAAACCCTTATTGGTGATAACATTGGCAAATATGTGCTCTCATGCAGTGGGCTTTCTTATTGTTTTGTTGATGTTTCTTTTGTTGTGCAAAAGCTTTTTATTTTGATGTAGTCACATTTGTTTATTTTCTCTTTAGTTTCCATTGCCCCTAGGAGCTGTATCGGTGAAGATATTGCTTCGGCATATGTCTGAGACTTTGCTGCCTGTGGATTCCTCTAGTATTTTAATGGTTTCCCATCTTATGTTTAGGTCCTTTATCCATTTTGAGTTTATTTTTGTGTATGGTGTAAGTTGGTGGACTAGTTTCATTTTTTGGCATGTATCTGTCCAATTTTCCCAACACCATTTATTGAAGAGACTGTCTTGACTCTATTGTATGTTCTTACCTCCTTTGTCAAATATTAATTGAGCATAGTGATTTGGGTCAATTTCTGGGTTCTCTATTCTATTCCATTGATCTATATGTCTGTTCTTGTGCCAGTACCAGGCAGTTCTGAGAACAGTAGCTTTGTAATACAGCTTGATATCTGGTATTGAGATCCCACCTACTTCGCTCTTCTTTCTCAGGATTGCTGCAGCTATTCGGAGTCTTTTTTTTATTCCAGATGAATTTTTGGAGAGTTCGTTCTAGGTCTGTGAAATATGCCATTGGTATTTTAATGGGGAGTGTATTGAATCTATAGATTGCTTTGGGTAGTATGTTAATCTCATTTCTTCCTGTACTCCCTTGAATGCAGTCTTGGAAAGCCAGTTAATATTTGTTATTTTTGCTCCATAACAATAATATTCTAGTTAGTTTTAAATATAGGTCATTAAAAAAGCTGAGAACTTCTACCTGCAGGAAGACATTTGTATTTTTTAAACATCTCTCTCGCCTGATATAAAGTATACAAAATAAGAGGAAAAAACCATTGAGGAGAATGCCAATTGATAATACTCAACAAAATTCTATAAAAGTCTAGTTCCCAGAAGAAGGGAGCTAAAGTTAAAAATATGAACTAAACATACTGAAATCAGGGAATTTGATTTTATTCTTTATATAGCACTAGATGCCCGGTGCACAACATTCGTGCACTTGGAGGGGGGTCCCTCAGCCCAGCCCGCACCCTCTTGCAGTCCAGGATCCTTTGGAGGATGAGCTGGCAGACCAGCAGACAGACATCCCCTGAGGGGTCCTTAGTGCTGCTGAGGAGGCGGGAGAGGCTCCTACCACTGCTGCTGCACTCGCCAGCTGTCAGTCCCGGCTTCTGTCTGAGCAGCGCTCCCTCTGTGGGAGCACACTGACCACCAGGGGGCAGCTCCTGCATTGAGCGTCTTCCCTCTGGTGGTCAGTGTGTGTCATAGCGACCGGTTGTTCCACCATATGGTTGATTTGCATATTAGGATTTTATTATATAGGATATTAGGTGGTCATGACATGTACATTTTAAATATTTATACATATACTATATCAATATATTTTATTGATTTTTTACAGAGAGGAAGGGAGAGAGATAGAGAGCCAGAAACATCGATGAGAGAGAAACATCGATCAGCTGCCTCCTGCACATCTCCCACTGGGGATGTGCCCGCAACCCAGGTACATGCCCTTGACCGGAATCGAACCTGGGACCTTTCAGTCCGCAAGCCAACGCTCCATCCACTGAGCCAAACCGGTTTCGGCGACATGTACATTTTAAATATTTATACATATACTATATCTGCTGTATAGTAAACATTCAGTTATTCATTCAGATAAATTCATTAAGTTTTTTTGGAATATGTTGGGGTGTTAATTTGGGTTGTCTTTGTAGACCCAATGGATCAGTAGCTACAATAGGATGCCTTAGGAAGAAAAGAGCTCCCTGTCTTTTATTCTAGGACAGTGATATTATGATTAGAAGATTATAGTTTGGAACAAATAGCCTAGATCAGAATTCCTGCCCACTTACTTATCAGTGACTTAATTTTATACAATGTATTTAAGCCAGGCCTCAATTTTCTCATCTACAAAGTGGGAAAACTGTTGTCTATGCCATACAACTATTATGAAGATTAAATAAAATTGTGATTTAAGGGCAGTTGGCACAGTGGTTAGCATGTAAACTATGCTCAGTAGCTGGCAGCACTTATTATTTAGGTATTTGTTATTCTGAACTTTATTAGTGGTAGTTATCTATAACTGAATATCAGTTATTTCACTATATCTGTTGTACGTTAATGAGAGATTCAGACTTCCTGGTGTTTTGAATTTTTCCCAGTTTTAAAACCCATGGTTGCTTAAAGTGTGATTTCTGCTAAGTAACTTGTACTGTGTGTAGACAGAGTTGACCTTGTAAATATGGAATTTATTGTACTATAGAGTATTTGATCTCATTTTTGTGGTCTTTATTGGTGCTATTACTTTATGACCTGTCACTCCCTTTGGATATCTGGAGGGCCAGAGTCTAATAGGTTGTTTTAATAAAACACACTTTGTTTTTTAAAAATTGAAAACAACAAGGCAGCTCAGACCTTACTAGCTAACCAGGAACAGATCAGAAAAATTTAAATAACATAGGAGGAAGGAATTCTTAGAGTCTTAGTAACTTGGTTACTCTTCTGAAGAAAATTAGAAATAGTTTATTTGAAAATGAACTAATTCTTCTGTGAGTTTCAGGCACATAGTAGATATTCTCACATAAAATATGGGAAAGGTTGAAATGAAAAACTTTGTGTTATCTATGTAACTGCCTCAAAGTAATCAAGTCACTACCCCAAATTAAGTACCTTTCAGCCAGTTTTTAGGTATCTTTGGTATCTGTGCAAGGCAGATACCTCCTGCAAAAAATAAAAATCCAGGGATGATCAAGTCTCATGTAAAATGGAGTAATATTTGCATATAACTTCTATTTGTATAGTGGCTACAGCAGGGTATTCCTGCACAACACTTCATTCATGTGGATTCAGTGTAGTGCTTGGTGTGAGTGTCAAATTCATGTTTTTTTTTTTTTGTTTTTTTTTTTTTAAATATATTTTATTGATTTTTTACAGAGAGGAAGGGAGAGAGATAGATAGTTAGAAACATCGATGGGAGAGAAACATCGATCAGCCGCCTCCTGCACATCTCCCACGGGGGAGGTGCCCGCAACCCAGGTACATGCCCTTGACCGGAATCGAACCTGGGACCCCTCAGTCCGCAGGCCGACGCTCTATCCACTGAGCCAAACCGGTTTTGGCTCAAATTCATGTTTTACTTTGTGAAACTTTTTGGGATATTCTATCTATGGTTGGTAGAATATGCAGATGTGAAACCTGCAGATATGGAAGGCTAATATATATTTTTTAATTTAACTAATAGGCATGCCTGTCACACTTTAATAAAGCTTTAAAAAATTCAGTAATCCTATTCCACTGTCTTATACGTTCAGTTGTTCAAGCAATACGATATAAAACATTTGAATATGTTTCTGAGGCAACAGTGAAATATGAGTTACAGAAACATACTAGTTTGGTGCTATGTCATAATATAAACAGAAACCCATTAGACCTGGTCGGGTGGCTCCGTTGGTAGGAGCTTCATCCGGTACACCAAAAAGGTTGCAGGTTGGATTCCCAGTCAGTGCACATACTTAGTTTTTGCATTTGATCCCTGTTCGGGTGCCTATGGGAGATAGCCAATCAATCTTTCTCTCTTACATTGATGTTTTTCTCTCTTCTTCCCTCTCTCCTTTACTCACTTGATTTTAGAGATCTTTTTTATTGATTTTAAATAAAAAAATATACCTTCAGGTGAGGATTTAAAGAAAAAAGAAATAGAAACAGATTACAGAAAAACTCTATGCCGAGATAAAATGTTTTCTGACCCTTGCTGTTACAGATTGAGACCTTATGTCGAGTCTAACGTAAAATTTCAGTGAACTTCATCTTGATTCATTTCAACTCTAGAAGGATTCAGCTTTGGTTGAAAACTTCAATTCACCATTTACAGCTAGCATTAAAAGAGATGCTTATTGACCTTTAAATTTCAAAAGAACTATTTCAAATCAATCATATAAGAGGCCTTTTGATGGTAATGTATAAATCCATCAGTGTCCAAAAGGAGCTCCTTTGAAAAAAACTGATGAAGAATCAATAAAGATTCTTTTCAGAAATAAGAGTTACAAGGCTTTGTGTGAGCAGGATAGTTTTGCTAGTGTAAATGCCTTGGAACCTTTTAGCTTATTCTGATTTTTATATGTCTTGTGACTATCACTTTATTACCTTGAGTTTGGTTATAACCTAAAGCCCATTTTTCAACAGATTTGTCTTTCATTTATGAAAAAAAAATGGTCAGTCTTTTACTAATCTCTTTATCTAGGTTTAAGTTTTTCAAGAGTATCTGTTACACAAAAATTCAGAAATTATTTGGTCTTTTGTAAGGAACTCATTGCTGTATCTTCTGAAATGTTCATGTTTACAAATATTGATTTTGAAATAGGTTTTAAATTTTGATATTTTCTTTGTTTAATAATGAGGTTTCTAAACTTAAGATATTTTAAAAAATGTTGAAACACAGAAAATGTAATCAACATATCAGCTAAATCCATAAATATTTTTTTTACTGATTTTCCTCTTTTTTTCCTCCATTGACTCCCTCCACCCCACATCTGCTCCTCCTAGGCCTTCACAACACTATTGTCTGTGTCCATGGACTGTGCATCTATGCATATAAATTCCCCCGTTAATCTCTCCCCACCCACTCCATAATTTATTAATATTAGAACAGAAGAATTGATCTATAGGTTGTATTAGACTTCTACGTGTTAAATTTCTCTCTTCAAATAAATGACACCTAAAAGTTATGGTAACATTTGCTGAAAATTCAATTTAATAATTTAATTAGCCCTTTCATTTTCACCTAAAGTGTTATTTAACCTTGATTTAATAAGGCACTCTATAATTGCTACCATGGTAATATTTTTGTTGAAATGAAATATTTTTCTAACTATTATAATAGGTTAAAACACTTTATAATTAAAAGTTGACACAAACTGAATTGTATATAACTGACTGTTCTACCCCTCTCCTTTCCTCTTTGCTCAAGGAAGGTAAAACTGAATGAGCAAACAAACAAAACAAAAATGTGTGAGGAAGATTTGGGGTTATCAGTGCTTAAGTTATTTGATATAATACTTTGTCCTAAACACTGAAATAAATTCAGCTGTACTAATTGATAGGCTTTGGTTTCCAAGAATCTCAACCACTCATATTCTTTGTAAAGCTTAAAGTTTGAGGTGGTATAAGACACTATGTTTAGTTTAGTTTGGAATATCCTCTAACTGCTGTGAAAATGAAAAGCCTCTTCATATTTTTCCATACCTGTGTTGCTTTGCTTTTACAAACTGATAGAATTAATTGGTCATAATTGTTTTTAAAAATCATGATAGTTTTGTAGTACTACACTTTGGGAGTTTGTATGTGTGTATTAGTCAAAGCAGGCCACTCATATAATGTCTCTGTAGTTTCTTGTTTATCATATACTGGGATTTAATCCTTTTGAGTTTGATTTTTAAGAAATTAAGAACAATGGCAAGGCAACATTGTTTAGAATGATATGATCATCAAGTCCTATTGTAAAATTTGTGAACTTGGGTTGCCATTGATTTTTGAGGTTTTTTTTTCACATTTGTTTGTTACCATATGTTGGAAACCTTGATATGCCAGTCTCCTTACATGTATTATTTGTAATGCTTACAAATCTTGGTATTTGCTTCTTACAGGAAAACAATTGTAGATTCACTTGAATAATTTATACAGTATCACATAGCAAGTAAGTGGAAGAATTAGGGTTCAAATTCATGGTGTTTGATTACAATGCAGTGTTTTCCCTATTATATTATTAATTAGAAGCCCGATGCACGAAATTCGTGCAAGGGTCTCGGCCCCTGATGCCGTGGTGGCTGCCTCAGCCCCTGCTGGCTGTGGGCCTCTGCCTTGGCTCCCACTGCTGCGGCTTCATCTGGAAGGTCGTCCAGAAGGATGTCCGGTCTAATTAGCATATTATGCTTTTATTATTATAGATTCTGCCCTTATACTTCCATCTCTTTCTCTCTCTCTCTCTCTCTCTCTCTCTCTCTCTCTCTCTCTCTCACACACACACACACACACACACACACACACACACACACACACACACACATTTTCTTTCTGACTGCTGGTAGCCTCATTCCTAGCACTCAGTCTTCTCAGAGCTGAAGCCATGGTGGCATATGTGGTATCCCCTTCCCACAGTCTATGTCCAGGACCATCTACACTTAAAATATTTTCTCAAAGTAAACAGAACCTCTTTACTCCAGATTTAATTCCTTCTTACACTGCCCCCTAAATTCTATTGAGGATTATATAAATGATAATGGCTTAGTGTTTGATTTTACCTAGATATTGCATTACTATTTTAAAAGGAGACTTTAACCCAGAATAATAGCTGTGTATGCAAATATCTTGATACCTGTTTAGGAACTATTTTAAAATTTCAGGATTCTTTCAGCAAGTAGAAAATCATACCAAAGAAGAAAAGCCCATTTTCTTATGAACAAGGGTCATTCTAGAGTCTTTAACATGTATTTCTACAAAGTTATGCTAACACCTTAGGGAACAGATGTGGTTGCAGTTTATGATTAGCTTAAATATTTATAAATCTATCAAAAGTAATGACTTGGGAAGGTTTTTATTTAAATGTATTATATTATGAAGAAATTGTATAAAGTGAACTACTAATCTAGTTTAACATACTTAAATATAGTCAACTTTTGTTGTTTGTGGATTATTTCACTATTTATGTAGCTCCTATGTTCCGTGTATGATGGTGCTTTCTATAAATGTAGAGATGAAAAGGGAATAATTTCTGTCCTTAGGAATTTTGCAGTCTGTAGGGAAAATTGGCAGCAATTTTGATTTAACATTTATGGTGACATATACTTACTTCCTAAAGAAGCACTCACAAAAGGTTTTTTAACAGACGTATGAATTTCGGAGGGAAGGTTGGGATGGGGGTTTTGGGGGAAGATTAACTGGGGAACTTTTATGCATATATGCATAGCCCATGGACACAGACAATAATGTGTCAAAGGCTTGGGAGGGGCAGGTGCAGGGAAGAGGAGGTCAATGGGAAAAAACATCACAAAAATTAAAGAGGACATCTGTAATATTTTCAACAATAAAGATAAACTAAAAATCTATATATATAAAAGTCTAAGCGACTATTACGACCGGACGACCAGACAATTGACTGGTACCTATGACACACACTGACCACCAGGGGGCAGATGCTCAACACAGGAGCTGCCCTCTGGTGGTCAGTGCACTCCCAGAGCCAACCTCCTGTGGCTGACCAACCTCCTGCAGTCCCTCTTCCTGTCCGGGTGGTCAGTGAGTTCCCACAGCCAACCTCCCTCCCCCCTGGCCAACCTCCTGTGGTCCCTCTCCCCAGCCGGCCAGCCCAAACGGGCCCCGATCGGCTGGGAGGGACCCCACCCATGCATGAATTCATGTACTGGGCCTCTAGTATAAAATAAGAATCAATAACTCCCTCCATACCTTTTCTGGGAATGTGACAACAAAAATATCTCCATTTATCTCAATATGCGAATTCTTAAAGTACATGTTACATATACTCATAGAGTTGTGGGAACAGCTTTGGCTATGCTCTCCTCTTACCTTTCTTAAGGCACATATGCAAATTAAACTCTAATTTTAGGATCAGTTTACTAATGGAAAGAAATAATTCAATATCTACTTGATGTAATAAACGAAAGCATATTTATTTGTATTCAAATTAACTTTTCTAAGTTCTGTATTGACCTCTAGCTTCTGTATAAAAAAAAGCATGCTGTAGATAGAAAAATAAATTAGCAAAAGTTATTATATAATTAGCACAGAATATTTTATAATTGAATAAAATGGGTGATATAGACCAAAGTTGTTCAACACAAGTATAATGCAAACCACTAGGTGATTTTAAGTTTTCCAGTAACCATATTTTAAAAAGTAAAAAGAAACACATATAATTAACTTTAATAATAAATTTAACCTATTGTATCAAAAATATTATTTCAACAGATAATCAGTATTAATATTATTGATGTGACATTTATATATTTTTTACTAAATCTTTGAAATCAATGTGTATTTACAATGTATATTTATACATCTTACTTTGAACTAGCCACATTAAAATACCAATATCCACATATGGATATTGTTGGATAGATTAGCATTACTGATGGTCAAAGAAAGTTTAGATGAAATGAGTAGAAATGTATAGAATATGTAAAACTTGCTCTGATTGTTGAAATTTTAGGGGAATTTATGTAGAGAGAAGAAAAGAATATCTAATCATAAGAAGGAATGCTAGCTTTTGAAACATAACTTGCTGAAAATGATCTTAATTGCTCCAGCTGTTGAGCAGATTTCCAGTTTATAATGTAATTCATGTTAGTATTAAGGAAGATCAGTATACAATTTAAGGAGTATGTAATAGTCAATTTGTCACTCTTACTGTATTTTCTAAGAATATTGGACAAAACATTTCCAAAAGGGTATTCAGTTGAATAGTAACCTCTCAAATTATTATGTGGAAATTTATATATATGTATATGTGTGTGTGTGTGTGTGTGTGTGTGTGTGTGTGTGTATATATATATATATATACACTAGTAAATATACATCCTACATAATAAAGAGCTAATATGCAAATGGTCATCACGCCCTCACGTTGTCACGCCGTGATGCCATCACAATCCATCACCAGGAGGCTGCATGTGCAGCGGGCACATGGGTGGGCGGGGCTGCATGTGCACAGAGCTGCGGAGGCAGGTCCCAACAGCTCCGCCTCCACACAGCGAGGCCAGAGGTCCCCTGTCGTGGGAACCCCAGCTCCAGCCTACCTCTTTGGGGCAATCCATTGAGAAGCCCTGGATGGGTGGGTGGGGCCTACCTCTTTTGGGAGATTGATCACAGGGCTCCCGCACTGTGAGAGGGCACAGGCCAGGCTGGGGAACCCCCCCTCCCAAGTGCACGAATTTCGTGCACTGGGCCTCTAAAATATATATATATATATATATATATATATATATATATAAAAGCGTAATATGCTAATTAGACTGGACAGCTGAACGACCTTCCGGACGTCATTCCAGACGTCCTTCTGGATGAAGCTGTGGCGGTGGGTGCTGAGGCAGAGGTGGTTAGGGGCGATCAGGCAGGCAGGCGATCACTTAGGGACGATCTGGCAGGCAGGCAGAGTGGTTAGGGGTGATAAGGCATGCAAGCAGAGGGGTTAGGGGCAATCAAGGAGGCAGGCAGATTGGTTAGGGGTAATCAGGCAGGCAGGCAGGTGAACAGTTAGGAGCCAGCAGTCCTGGATTGCGAGAGGGGTGTCCGACTGCTGGTTTAGGCCTGAAACCAGCACTTGGACATCCCCTGAGGGGTCCTGGATTGTGAGAGGGTGCAGGCCAGGCTGAGGACCACCCACCCCATGCACGAATTTTGTGCACCTGGCCTCTAGTGTATATATATATATATTTAAATAGTGTTCAAAACTAAGTAACCCTACTTGGTGTTTCACAGTGAACCCTGCATAATAAATTTTTTGAATGTCTTGTAAATAAACCTTTTAAATTTTGTTTAATTCAGTCTTCCCAAACTTGCTGGATTAAGGAGTCTAATTTTCACAGCACAACTGTAACCTTCATGGACCTGGTGCACTGGAAGCACTGTTCTAGAGTATTTTCTCTTTTAACAGGTCTGCAGAAGATGTGTATGGAGAGTGTTTTTCACTACTTCCAGAATTTAGAAATATTTTAATTGTGTCTTTCTAATTGCTTCGTTACTCTGTCACATTTAGTTAGATGATGACATTCATTTGTTCACCGCAATTACTGTCTTCTTATCTATGGAAATGCATTTTTCATAAACCACAGTTGCTTATGTGATTTCTAATGACTCATGTAAATTGATCAATGATAGGCACAGGCTTTGTACCTCATTAAATATTCTGCAGTTAAAAGGCCTGGAAATATTTGCAATCTGTGTTTGATTATCCACTAGTTTTTAACTGATTTTCAATAAAAAAAATTACAGGGCACTAAATTCTTCATCATTAGTTTTTTTTTTTAAATGTTTAATCATTTAACATTGTCAAATTCTTGCCTGTAGTTTGTCTCCAGAAACAACTATGATTTCTATAGATATTCTTGAGTAGACACAGAAGATAAAATAATTTGCCATATGACTGTGCTTTAAATATTTATTTAATGGTTTATTACAAAGCAATTGATTTTTCTTTCTATGCATTGCTTTTGTTAGGCTCTGTATTGATAATAAATGAAAACATTTGCCTGATATCTGTTCCAGAACTTCTTATTTTTGCCCTTCCAGAAGATGCCCAGAGGCCCACCTGTGTATAAGACATGGGGCCCATTACAGTGATCATTTGGAGAGAGTCTTCTATTCCTTATTGCTTCCCTTCACTGTATAAAGAAGCTGAAAGGGATGATCCACTGAAACAGACAGCTGGGTGGTTACAGAAAGAAATGAACACTAGGTGTTCTGGTCATAGAAACTCGAGTGAAGGGCTGCCAGAGTCAAACCTAGCACAAAGGAGTGGATTTACCTTTGGAGCACTCTTCTTTGTAGTACTGGCATAGATAGGGATCTGGGTAAATGAAACCAAGGTTCAGCAAAGAACAAGAGAGTGGGGCAGGTGGTGGAGGGGCAGACTCCAAGGACATCATGTCTAAGGTTAAGTGGGAGAGGCAGCAGCCTAACCACCCAAGATCACTTACATGGAACAGAAGTCTAGCCATGCTTCCTTTTGAACTGGATATGTCCTGATTACCATGATACACACACACACACACACACACACACACACACACACACACACCAAAACAAAATAAAACAAAACAACAACACAACACAGCCTTTAAGAACCTTGCTCAAAGTAAGTATAATACTGGTTTTCCCATGGATTTAATCAGTGGGATTTTAAGACCGTTCGTAATTTATTTAAAGTTATGTTTTTACACTTTGAATTTCAGTATTACTTTACTTTGGGCTAGATTGAATCCTTAGAACTTCCTCTCCAAATTAAATTTCTCTGAATGATTATGCTCATTGTGTTTGTCTAATTTCTTTTTTTTTTTTTTACAAAAAGTTTGGTATAGTGTCATTTTAATTACATTAAGGATTAATATTTACTAATTGTTGTTAAAGACCTACAACATTTTATTTTTCCCATGTACAGATTGAGTAAAACCAGTAGACCCATCTCATTCTGTGCATGTACCTGTGTGTGTGTTTGTGTGGATGTGTGCTGTACTTAGTTGTAATTTCTCCTGATCAGTTTGTCTGGTATTAAAATTGCTGTCAGTAACTGGCAATTTTTCTATGCCCTGTTCTTAACATTGTAAAACATTAGTCTTCCTGCTTACTGCTAACCAGGGGAGTCTCTACTTGCCTCTTCCAAGCTCTCTTTGCACTCTATTTTCAGTAGTCTGAGAAACAGTTATGTAGGGGAAAGGCCTTTTGTTAAAAAGAAGGAAATTGAGCAGCCATTTCCCCTTTCCTTCTTTGACTTGCACCTACAAGCCAGTGGTCTGTGCTTCGATCTTTACAGTTTACATTGTTTTAAAATAACTCATAGATGCAGGAAGTATGGTGATTACCAGAGGGAAAGGGGAGAAGGGGAAGGTAGAAGAGGGTTAAGAAACCATAAATCCTGATGGAAGGAGACTTGACTTTGGATGGTGAACACACAATACAATGTACAGATGAAGTATTCTAGAAATATACACCTGAAATCTATAACCTATATAATTTTATTAACCAATGTCACCTCAAAAAATGCAATAAAAATTAAAAGATATTAAAAATAATCTATTGCTTCAGAGAACTTACCTTTAAAAATCTATTAAAATAATGGAAAAATTAATGCTATAAAATTGACTGTTCCATGGTATGTTGTGAATTGTAAGGTATAAACAATTGTCTTCATCTGCATTGCTGATAACTGTTTTCTGTATGTAGTACCAGTTATTCTGCTATAATTTCTAATGCAATTAAATAATGTGGCAAAATTCTCTATGATTATTTGATTTGTTAGGTAGTACTTTTGATAAATTTGGAATATTTAAAATTGTTATTTAAAACATTACATTATTTACATTAAGCTTTAGTTAATGGTCAAATGGTAAAAAAATATAAAATTAATAAAGTTGTTTTTGTAGAGCTCAGAAGCCTACTATGAATTTAGCAAAGAAGTGATATTCAAATCCTGTTAACACTGTGGAAATAAACATTTAACTTTATATAGATAAGTAGAGGCTCCATGCACGAAATTCATGCATGGGGCTCAGCCCTCGCAGCCGCAGCGGCTGGCCTTGGCCCTCGCAGCCCTGGCTTCATCCGGAAGATCATTTGGCTGTCTGGTCAAATTAGCATATTATGCTTTTATTATTATAGATATTTAAATAAGCCTTACAGAATCTTTCATGATCTTCATACAGAATGAGAAATATATACATGCATGTATCAACAATGGCATAGTTTTCCGAACTTTATTTTTATAAATTAAATAGCTAAATAAACATAATTATTTAAATATTGTATTCTAGAGCTGAAATACTTTTATTTTAAATACTGTCACAGATTACTATTAAAATAATTCTGTTTTTCACAAGTATGCTTTTATATATGATTTAATTAGCATTATCTATAATAAAGAGGTAATATGCAAATTGACCCTCACTCTGACATGCCGTCACAAGATGGCTGTGCCCACAGTGGAAGCGGGGTTCCCATAACACAAGATGGCTGCGCCCACAGCAGAAGCGGGGTTCCCATAACACAAGATGGCTGCGCCCATACCAGAGGCGGGGTTCCCATAATGAGCTGTAACAAGCGATCAGCAGGGACCTGAAGCTGTGTGGTATGGGGCCAGGGTGGGGGACCTGAGGCTGCACCCCCTGCCCAGTGGGGCTTGATGAGGGACCTCAGGAATGTGAACATGTGGAGATTGCGGAAATGAAGAAAAACAGACGAGTAGACAAGGAAGGAGAAACCAAGGAGGGAGCAGGAGAACTAGGAGTGTGTTGTATCAGAAGTTAAGTAAAGGAGGGATACGTCACCTTTGACAAAGGCTGCTGATAGGTCTTAAACAAGAGGAGAGGTTAACAGTGGTCTTAGCAATATAAAAAATCTTTTTTTTTTGACAGAAGCTGCTCAATTAAAATGGTGATGATAAAAGAAACTTTTTGGACTATGTTTAAGAGAAAATGGAGGAAGTAGAATTGGAGATTAAAAGTACAAGCAACTCTCTGGAGTGTTTTGCTATTAAAAAGAGAAGAAAAAAATAGGCCAATAGCTAGATGAAGGGAGTAATTAGGGATTTTTGTTTGTTTGTTTTTAAGACTGAGGACATTATACTTGTAGGGCATAATCATATGCAATAATCCAGAAGGTAAGAGAAGATTAACCATGCAGTTTGAAAAGAAAACAAGTATTTTTGAAGTGACACCACTGAGAAGCTTAGAGAGCATGGAACGAGGTGCACACAGGGGAGAATTGGCCTTGGGTAGGCACTTTAATTGTTTATCCTTCGTAATGGGAGGGAAAGCAGATTACATGGGCACAGGGTTGAGTGGGTTGGAAATATGAGGCTGGAAGTCTGAGTGGGTTGTATATATGAGACTCCCAGTCTGGGGAAGTCCTTTTCAAAGTGCTTCTGCTTTTAGTGATAAGTCTGAGAGTGAGAGTGTAGAAGAAGGTATTGAAGGGTTGAGGGCAAAGGAAAAGGTATGAACAGGCTATGTAGGTGAATTGGAGAGGGATGAACAAGTAGGATGGCTGGAGTGCAACCAGAGGCACACTGGACGTTAAATCCTGCGAGTCTAAAATCAGCAGAGTGGTCAATGAATACTTGTTCAGAAAAATAAATAAATTGTATGTATTTGTTTCAATTCTTTTAATAACATCTAACCTTATAGTTGCTAGGTCATTACAAGGCAGTGGAAAGCAGGTATATTTTCTAAAGAAAAGCATTACATAGGAAGATCCAGCCAAGTCCATTGGTTTGATAAGTAGCAAAGGCAACATCGGAATTCTTACTAATTCATTCTTGGGTGAAGTAAACTCTGATATGTGAACTATCATATAGACTTGAATAATGGACTTTAGAGAAAATCTTTAGAACATTTTCCTAATTTTATAAGTGAAGAAACTGAGGTCCCGAGAGGTTAAAGGCATTCCTTATCTTCTGTGCATCTTACTGCTTACAAAGAATTTAGAAGGTGGTAGTAGGTTTGCAGTCCTAGGAATGTTACATTTTATTCTATTTTTATTCCTTCTGATAGAGCATTCCCATATGGCTTTTCAATTTATGTTTGCACAGCCATCTAAATTATTTTTGACGGTTTTATTATTAAGGGGAGACAAATGAGTAGGAATTCTATTTTTAAAAGCTCATTAATTTTAAAGAAATGTGTTTTCAATTAATGTTTTGAGTGCTATAGTTTTCTTTTTACACTACTTCTTCTGGATGAATAGAATTCTATCAAAGAAATAAGTTATTTAAAATGATTAGATAGAAGCTATATAAAAAATCATGTGCAATGTTCCTGAGAAATAGGTTGAATATAATACTTGGCTAGTGAAGCATTATCATTAACAATACAAGATTACATTGTAGCCCTTCTTTACAAAGATAGCTATAAAAAATGTTTTCTTTTTAAAGCATTTTCAAAGTGTCTTTCACTTGGGTGAGCATTTATTAAATGAAAGTCCTCTCATCAATGTACAGTATATATTTCTTAAGCATACTGACTGGGAAAAGGATGTTCTTGACCTACTTGCTTACAAGAAATATTATGCTTCTACCAGAAGCATAATAGCAAGTTTAATGATGGGTGAGTCAACTATCACTCTACAGACATCAATATAGCTGAATGCCCTGAAGTTCAGGAAAAACACAGTTGATCTCATTTTAAAAATATGCAGCAATACTTGTACATGCCCACTTTTCAAAATCAGTGTTTTGTCTACTTGAATAGTAAATACACATTTTAGAAGTGTATTTATATAGTAAAATACATCAGACTTTCCTAACTACTAAATTTAGAGAGATGATCTAGGTTAGTGAAGATGACTAGGGGGGCCTACAATTCTCCGCTCTGCTGTGCTCTATTTAACAGAGAAAATAGACACAGGTCACTGGCTGTCAAGTGGGGATCAAAGTATTTCCTTTAACAATGGGCCAGGTACTTTCCAGTAATATTCCAAATATAGACCTTTTTGGCAAAGATACAATGGAAAACATGGCTTTTTAAAAGTGCTTCTTCTTTATGAAACAAATTTAAAATATGTGCAGTCAGGCTCAAGTTGTGCAGTTCACAAACATGGAGGCTAAGGTGGAAGTCTATAACTCCTGCCCCATCTCCAGTTTTGAGATCCCCCACCCAATGGGATCTCTGCCCAAATCCTTTTACTACTTGGGAACATGAAGAGGTGAAAGGGCAGGGGCAGAGATGGGAGACCTCTCAGGATCAGGGTGCTGCAGGTCCAGAACACAGAAGTCTCTGCAGAGTGTGTGTGTGTGTGTGTGTGTGTGTGGTGTGTGTGTGTGTGTGTGTATAGTATCCAATGAATTATATCCACCCATTTGGGGAAAACTCTGATGTAAAAAATGTGTTACCTTTATCCCTGAAGAAATATGAGTAAATTGGTAGAAAGGAGACCTTTTTATAACTCAGACCCTTGCTACTCAAATGTGAGGTGGTTCTTGGATCAGCAGCAGCTGCATCACCTTGGAGGCTGTTAGAAATGCAAAATCTCAGGCTCCATCCATGACCTAGTCCAGTGGTCGGCAAACTCATTAGTCAACAGAGCCAAATATCAACAGTACAACGATTGGAATTTCTTTTGAGAGCCAAATTTTTTAAACTTAAACTATATAGGTAGGTACATTGTTATTAACTTAATTAGGGTACTCCTAAGGCTTAGGAAGAGTCACACTCAAGGGGCCTAAGAGCCGCATGTGGCTCGCGAGCCGCAGTTTGCCTACCACTGACTTAGTCAATCACAATGTGCTTTTAACCAGAATTCCTCTCTATCTTCAGTGACTTGTTAGTGCATTGAATTTCAGAAGCACTTCTATAGAAGCCTGAAATGTTACAATACATTCCTTCTTTTATGAGCTAAGGCACCGTATAGGGAGGAAGTAGAAGGATTTCTACTTATAGTTGGATTTCATACTCTTCTATGATCAAGTTTTTAGTGCTGCTGAAATAGCCTAAGAGATTCCAGGGAAAGGAGGTGTTTTGAGTTAATATAGCCTCAAAATTGCAAAAATCAAAGCACCTTATATTTAGGCTGTGCACATTAGGGTTTTACTCTTGTAAAAGAGATTTCTGCTGCTAAATTTTAAAAAAAGTTTTCAAAATAAAGGAAGAAATAAAATACTAAACTTACTGTGAAATCTGGCTTTAATTATCTAGTTACATGCAATTAGCTACATAATAAGGACAAGTGATAACCTCACAGGGTCTTGATTTCTCAGGAGTAGCTTTTAAGGGTTGGAACTCCAGACAGAGGCATAGATTATGCAAATAAAAGTAAGACTGAAAAGAAAACCTGACAGTTTTTAATAAATGAAAATTGAGTAGTATGCCTGGGGTGTAAGGTGTGTGTAAATGTGTTTGTATGGTGTTAGTAATGGGGAAAGAGTTTATACTGGTGAGATATGAGGTTGGCCTTTTATACCCTCTGAATGTGTTTGGAATTTAGCTCAAGGCTAAGAGAAGTTGTTGAAGGGTTTAGGAAAAGGAATGAAGTTGGCATTTTATATGACTAACTAGGGGCCCAGTGCACGAATTCGTGCACCTTGAAAGGAACTGTGGGCCGTGAAGCTGCAGTAGGCACAGGGGTGGATCTCAGCCCATCCTCCATGCCCCTGCCTGGCCCCTCCTGCCACAATCCCTAGTCCTCTGTCTGCTAGCAGCCCTTCTCCTGCCACTACCACTCCCATGGCACAGGCCCCGCTCACACCCGCTGATGGCGCGGAGCAATTGGGGATGGCGCCAGCAGCAGGTGCGAGCGGGGCCGGCACCATCAGTGAGTGCAAGTGGCGGCTGCTGCCCAATCGCCCCTCAGGAACAGGGGGAGGTGGAGAAGCCCTCAGGGGTGATTGGGCTGGCAGCTGCTACTCACACCTGCTTATGGTGCTGAGTGATCGGGACTGGTGCTGGGCACTGGCAACAAGAGCAGGCGGCGGCTCCAGTGCCAGCTGTGGGTGTGAGTGGGACCAGCGCTGGCAGCAGGTGCAAGCCTGGGGTGGGACCATGGCCCACGGGAGCAAAGAATTTTCAGTAAACACCAGAAGCTCTTCCCAATGACAGCGACTGGCACCCTGCCTTGGTCTGGCACCCCCACTCACCTGCTCCACCATCCCACTGTGGCCAACGCCTGCCATGGTCCGCATTCGCCCCCTGGTGGTCAGTGCACATTATAGCGACCGGTTGTTCTAGTTGTTCCACCATTCGGTCTGTTTGCATATTAGCCTTTTATTATATAGGATACTTGCAAAGAAGGGGAATCAGTAAGACCACAGACAGAAGCTAGAACGTATTTTAACACATTTCGTACCGCTCAGGAGTTTTCTCGTGTTTCACGCACCATCTGTTAAGGACCGCTCATGAGTGTTCTCATTTTTCATGCCCATGGAAAAAGGAGCGAATCTAGATACTTATGTAAATTTTGTTTGGTCCCTCTTCATAGAGGAAAATGTTTTACACAGTACCATACGTTAAAAAAGTACTAGGAACTTTGATTGTTTAATTGTTTTTGTAGATAAAACTGTTATAATTATTGAAAAACAACACTAAAGTGCATTATGATGATTTAAATAACGTGCAGTTTGCCCAAAAATGTGCGGTCCCTGGCGTATGTCTTAGAGATTTCTATGTGGTACATAATGTGTTAATAATGTAGGCAAATATGATGGTAATATGAATTAGACATTCAAAAATAGGGATGAGGAGAAATGAAACATTTAGGAGGAGAAATCTATAAGATTCACTGATTCCTGGGGGTTGGTGAGAAGGAGGGGAATGTCATGGTTAATTAATATGTTTTGGGCCTTAAAAACTTGATTTGAAATATAGTAGAAGTAGGTTTGGAAGGAATTGATCGATTCTGTTTCTATCAAGTTTTTTTGTTTGTTCTTGTGTGTGGTTTTCCCTGTTTTTTATTTTTTTTAAATTTTAGATTGAACATCCAAATGTAGATACCTGGTAAACAGACATCTGGTATTCATTCCTTAAATATTTAACTATCTTGAGGTAATTATACTTTCTATTTCATTTATTCTCATCATTCAAATTATTATATATGTGAATGTCTTCATATATACATTCTCAATCCAGATCACTCACTGGAACTCAGTTCCCAAATATAACTGTGAGCTTAAATTTGCTTTCAATAAAAATTATGCCTTGATAGTCATTGGAAATAGAAGTAGGGATTTTTCAGATCCTGCTACTTTCATATGGCATATATGAAACTTTATTCAGTTTCAAATTGTGAGAAGCATAATTATTTTGGGGCAAGGATTGTGATGGAACTTGCTTCAGTGTCACTGTATCTCAAAACAACACTTAGAAACATGCTATGCTCAAATAGTTATTGCATCAAACACTGGAAATCTGAGCCTTCAAATTGCTTCTATAAATTAGGAATGAAGAAATGGGTGTATGAGGAATGGGCATGAAGATGATGAATAAATAAGGAAAATGTTACTCAATAGTTTTACTTTACTACTTGTGAAAAAAGTAAAACTGAACTTCTCTAGTGCTATTTTCCCTGATCTTCTCCCTTTCTTTACTTTGCATCTATGTCATTTTCCTCCCTGAACATGAATATCTATCTAGATTTTTTTCTGTATTTACTTTTTATTTGAGAAGAAAATATAAATAACTATAAGGATATTTAATGTGCTATGTGTATTTTATTGACTGGAGCTATCATTCTTAGGAATATTTTAATAAAAATGATTTTTGACAACATAACAGAACAGAAATCAGTTTTGATAGACTTCAACATATTTGAGGTGTATATCCTGTCTGAAAAAAAGATTCAAGCATCTAACACAGCTGGCACCTCTTCTGTACTTTGTATCCATCTCCCCAAACCAATCTTGTGTATTTGCAGCAACATCGACATTGATGGATCACTTTAATTTACCAGGCAACAGACAGTTTGCCCAGGCTATCTGTAAGAACCAGCTAGAGCTGGTCCTGATAGTTATAGATATGTGTATTGCTTCAAAAAATGTAACTGATCAGAAGCAATTTAGATGGAATCTTGTACCATAAATATATAGAAATACATTTTTTAGTTACTCTTGATTTTTATTTTTCTATCATGACTTTCTCTTTATTATGGACAAATAGATACCTATATAAATTTATGCTAATTTAGTTATTTGTAAGGGGTAAAATGGATTGTGATATAAATTGGCTCTTTTTAATATTAAAAATAACTTTAAATTAAATTTGCATAGTCAGGTATTTTAGAAATAAATATTTTTATGCCAATTTATATGCTTTAAAATAAGAAATCATTATTTTGACGATAGTAAGTTGTGTTTTTTACTTAGATACTTTAGATCTTAGTGAAGAACAGAAAATAGAATGCATGAACCCTCAAAGTATTATAGAATTTTAGTGAAGATATGCCTCTGCCTAATAGTAGCAAAAGAAAAGATAATCTTGGGAAAATTGTGGAGAGAGAATTTAATTACATCTAATATGCAGAAGTCATATTTTCTTGATGCTTAGCATACATGCAAGTTATATCTTTTTGAAATGCACTAAGAGCCACCATTATATTTGGACTAGATATCTTGTTCATTTTATATGGTGCTATTACAGAATTTTAAAATTTCAGCATATTTATATGGCATCTATCATATGCCAAGAGCTGCACCAGTCATTTTCACCTGTAAGCAGTGAATTAGACAGAAAATTATAATGTACAGTGGGGTCTGATATCCTCCAAATGCCTCCTATTGTCACAATTTAGTCCCTGAAATTCTATTGATTGAATTTAAAAACTTAAAAATTTATCACTCTTAAAATGTATATATATTTGCATTACTGGGAGGAGTTATTCTTTGTATTCATAAATATCTACACTTTGGTGTGAATGGTTGTAACCTCTTCAGCAAGTAGGCTTTGACAGAGGAAGTAGAAATGATTTTAGAGGCCCTGACTACTTGAACTGAGATGGTAGAACATAAGAAATAAGGGGCAACTGATAACAGAGTTGTTTATGTGTTTTGTCTATATTACATATCAAGTAGGACCGATCCTGGCTGCTTTTACTATGGTTAATTGAATAAATCATAGCTGATATATTAGATGAATCAAATCCATACCTCAAACCCTAGGGTATTCTTTTGTTTTTCTGTGGAGTATTCCAAGTATGACTCATGTGTTTTCACGTTATAACAGTAATGCAAGCCCTCCCAAATATCAGGTGAGTTTGAATTTCTCAGGCTGTTGTAACAAAGTAAGTGAGGTGGGGATGTCCATGAGGATTAAATCTGAGTTAACAGAGAAAGTTGTGAATGCCTTCATGAAAACCCCTAAATTAGAGAAATCTAATCCTCACTGTTATTTTTGTGTGTTTTTATGTTTTCTGCCATAGCCCTCTGTGGCAAGGTGGAAACTGCTATTTGTGGAAAGAAAGGTAACACAACTGATTTGCCTACTTAGGAAAGTATATTTTGTGTGTTCAATAAGTTTTTGGCACTTTGTATTTACAATGCACATTCTAAATATCTCTCTATATAAAAGCCTAAGTGACCGAATGGCCGGTCGACTGGTTGCTATGACATGCACTGACCACCAGGGGACAAACACTCAACGTACAGGATTGGGCTCCCTCTTGTCTGGATCGGGCCTGTGGGGATCAGGCAGAAACTGGCTATCCGACATCCCTGAGGGGTCCCGGATTGCCAGAGGGTGCAGACCAGGCCGAGGGACCCCACCCGTGCACGAATCTATGCAACGGGCCTCTAGTTATCTATAAAATCTCAACCATGACTTTTCCTATCAAATTAAGTAAACATCCTTCCCTAGTTGTGTGAACAATCTCGCCAAAGATTCTCTTGAGCATTTATCACCTTCTTTTATTATTTAGGTTTCGGGACTTGGGACTGGGATAGATGTTGATGCTAAAAAGTATATACATTTTTACTTCCAGTAGTATAGTTTTAGTTTATTTTGATAAGTGATTGGTCTACTATTTCATTATCCTATTGGGCACCTTCTCACCAACTGGGCCAATGCCAAACTTGGGTAACTAGAGGTCAGGCTTAAAATGTAGGGCCACAGACAGGTTGTAAACAATGTCCATAGTAGATGAGGTGACCATGCAAAAAATATGGTCCAAAAGGTACGCTTTGAGAGTGAAAGGCGGCATCCTATATAATAAAGAGCTAATACGCTAATTAGATTGAACAGCAGAATGACCATCTGGACATCCAGACAACCTTCTGGACGAAGCCAGGGCTGTGAGTGCTGGCCAAGGCAGCCGGGGCTGCAAGGGGCTGTGCGGGCTGGCCAAGACAGCTGGGGCTGGGAGGGCCCAGACCCTTGCACGAATTTCATGCATCGGGCCTCTAGTTGTTAATTACAGTGCTGGCATTACATATAGAAACTAGGAATGTCTCAAGTGAACTGGGACATACAGTTACCCTAATGATATAATTAACATAATTATTGAGGCTAAGGCAAGATGACTTGACTAAGGCTTCATTTTATTGAAAGTCAGTGGTCAGGTGAATGAATAAGCAGCACTGTTTTAAAAATACAAGGTTAGGCAGAAATGTCTTATATTTGGACAGGGACATATTTAAGTGGGATTTCCCTAGGACCTCCTTTTTCTAAGAGAGTGTCTTAGTTCTAATTAGCATATTAAAGGAGTGACCTGCATAAAAGATTTGGAATTTAAAGTATACTTTGATCTGTTCCAATCTTTTGTGCTACTATAATTAATTTTCCTTACTTCTCTCTCACCTCATAATTCATGGCACCACAGTTAAATATCCCTCACTGTTGGTAGTAGACGTTATGTACATAGTTCAGAGGATGGATTGTTTTATGGCATTGTTTCTTTTCTTAAAGACAAGTTTGGGCTTGGCTGGATTTTGGAGTTGCTTTGAAAATTTGGCTTAGTATATTGTTTTCAAATGAAAATATGAGAATTAGAACAAGGGAACTCTCACATGGCATTTAAATTTCAAAGTAAAGTTAATTTTAAGTTAAATTAAATTTTTGTCACTATAGCATTTTAAAAACATTAAATTTGCTATTCCTTATATTTTACATGTTTACATGAATATCTTTCATAGTTTTTTTTATTTTTTTATTGGGACCCTTATGAAAACATGCTGTCTGCTTTTTTGTTTGTTCTTTTTGTTTTGTTAATCCTCACATAAGGATATTTTTTCCATTGATTTTTAGAGTGAGTGAAAGGGAGGGAGGAGGAGAGAGAGAAACATCAATATGAGAAAGACACATCTATTGGTTGCCTCCTGCACTCGCCCTGACTGGGCCGGAGTTCAAACCTGCAACACAGGTACATGCCCTTGACTGGGAATTGAACCCATGAACCTTTGGTGCTTGGACTGACCCTCTAATCACTGAGCAACACCATCCAGGGCTCTCTCTCTCTCTCTCTCTCTCTCTCTGTTTAAGTTGAAATTTGTATTGAGCTAATTCTAGAGTCATATGTAATTGTCACATATGGAGATTCTGTGCACCCTTTGCCCAATTTGCGCTAGTATTAACATCTTGCAAAATTATAATACAGTACTGCATGTAGGATGTTTTCATTGAATCAGTCCACTAGTCTTATTCAGATTTTACCAGCTTTGTGTGTACTCATTTATTGTGTCACGTGTGTTAGTTCTGTACAATTTTCTCATATGCAGAAGTCGGTTAAGATACTGAATGATTTCATCCCCACAAGGATTCCTCCTGTTGCCCTTACATAATCATATCCATCTCCCTTCTGTGCTATCTACCTGCTTCCTAACCCTGGGAAACCACTAATATGTTTTCCATTTCTAAAATTTTGTCTCAAAATTATTTATTAGTGGAAGATTGTAGTATGCAACTTTTTGGGGGTTGAATGTCTCTATGTGTTTAAAAAATATGCACTTTTTTATGATGTACTTTTTGTCATAAAACTAAAAGAATTTAATAAAAGACAATGTTTATTTTACAATGTTTATTAGAAGTTCAGAATAAGTAGTATTTTTCTGTATTTTAGCATAGATGGAAATTACTAACTCTTCGCTCTTGTATTAATGGAGGGAACTGAGAGCCACATAAGTAGTTAGAATATTACAGACTATAAACAAGAAGTGTGTGACTGTGGGTCACAAAAATACTGATTGCATTGATGTTGAACATGGGAGATTCATGCGGACATTAATCACTGGAGTGTAATATGGAGCAGGTATTATCAGAGGTGTCACAAGTAGAGAGAAAAAGGTGGATTTAAAGTCAGAACATCTAGTAATTTACATTATCTTGAGCTTGTTTTATGACCTTGAAGGACTCACACTGTAGGGAGTTTGTTAAATGTGGACAATACTAATCCAATGATTGTAGTGTCATGCTTTTGGATCTAGAAGAAACCATATAACTAAAGAATTCTGTATTGCATTGAATCTGACATAGAAGCCTATTCAGTTGTAGGCCCGAAATTATAGAATGTTTTTATGTGGTTTCTCAGTTTATTTGTCTTATGAGAAGGGAAATAAAATTAATATTCCATGGTTATTATAAAAAAAGATAAGAAATAAGTGTTGATGAGGACATGGAGAAAAGGCTACTTTTGTGTATTATTGGAAAGAATGTAAGTTGGTACAGCAGCTATAGAAAACAGTATGGAGGTCCCTCAAAAATTTAAAAATAGAATTATCATGTGATCCAGGATCCCACTTCTGAGTATATATCTGAAGTAAATGGAATCACTATCAAAAGGACATATCTGTACCCCTATGTTCGTTGCAGCATTATTCACAATAACCAAGATATGGAAACAATCGTAAGTGCCCATCAATGGAGTATGGATAAAGAAGATACAATGGTATATTAATCAGCCATAAAAATGAGAAAATTCTGCCATTTGTGATAATATGGATGATGAACCTTGAGGGCATTATGCTAAGTTAAATAAGTCAGACAAAGAAAAATACTGAATAATGTCACTGATATGTGAAATCTAAAAAAGCCACACTCATAGAAACAGAATAGAATGGTAGTTGCCAGACCGGGGTGGAGGGGGGTTAGGGTTAGGGGTGAGGCAGTAGGGATGCGGGTGGAGACATGCAGAGATGTTGGTCAAAGGAAACAAAGTTCCAGTTATAAGATGATTAAGTTCTAGATAGCTAATGCACAGCAGGGTGATTATAATGAACAATACTGAATTATATACTTGAATGTTGCTGAGAGTAAAGTTCAATGTTTCATGTGAGGTGATAGAGGTGTTACCTAACCTTATTATGATAATCATTTTATAATATCTTACATGTATCAAATCATCATATTATATACTTTAAACTTACACAATGTTACATGTTAATTTTATCTTAATAAAGCTGAAAGAAAAGAACAGCACCCCCAATCCAAAATTAATATTATTGAGAGATATTGATGACTTGATGAAGTTATATAATGTCTTTTTTATTTATTTAAATAAATAAATTGAATACCTGTGTTTTTTTTTTTAGATTGGAAAGTTGCTCTAGAGAAATATAATTTTAGTAATTTTTAAAAGCAACATTGATTGATTCATTTAGAAGCTTTCCTCACATTGAAATTAGATTGGAAAGTTGTTCTAAGGAAATTGATATATAATTTTAGTATTTTTTAAAAATCAACATTTACTTATTTATTTTTTAATTCATTTATGGAACTTTCCTCACATTAAAATTAAATATGGACGTGTCATCTGCAGTGTTATTCTCCACTGCTGGACAGTCAAGGGGCTTTGCCCTACCACCTTTTTGAGATGTGAGGCAGTCATGGAGTCATGCTGCTTGGCTTCCTTTCAAGAAAACTTGTTTTTCAGCTGTGAGGAATACGGTTAGCAGACAGCAGACCTTTAGCTGCAGAATCCTTAGAGTCCTTTGTAGCATTCAAGCTAAAGCAGTGCTCTTCAGGTCATCCCACAGCTAATAGCTAGGCATAATAGGGTACGAGGGGCCTTGGTCGTTTCTGCGAAGGCAGGACCCTTCTGACAGGCTGATTTTTTTTTTCTGGAGCTTCCCATTAGATTGGTTAAGACTGTGTGAGAGCTGCATTTATTCCATATTTATTTCTCCTTGTCCAATTCTTCTTCCTACCCTATTATTTTTAACAAGTGTAGGATCTGCTCTGTGATTTGAAGACTTCCCCTGCACAATCCTGTTTCCTTCCTCTTTGTCTCTCATAGGTATTACTTCCCTATAAACATCTTGTACTCCTATTTCTGACTCAGCACCTGCCTCTGTTAGGATCCGAGCAAGATACAGTTGGTGGAACTAAACTGACAGGTGGCTCAGTCTAGAAGAATTGTAAAGGCCCTCCTAACTCGGCAGTCCTATAGCATTGTGCTGTACACTCTAATTGCTTCTAGGCAGAGTTGGATATTTGCTTTGCAACAATTCTAGGATGTACGCATGAGATACCTATCTAAATCGCAAATTTTATACTTTGGAAACTCTGTATTTTCTTAAGAAATGTAAAGGTGCATGTATATTGTGGTTTTTAAATATGATTCATTTACTAATATTTGTAACCATCTGGAGTCACCTAAATCTGCTAAACTCAGCATAAAAAGATGGACGTGTATCATTGTCTAATAAAACATGTCTACTGAAGCTTCTTGCAACACATGTTTTTTGGGCAGATAGCACTAACATCAAAGATGATTAAAGAAAGAGGAGTGGAAAAGCAATCAATCATGATGCTATTTATTATAATTTGGAAAATAATCTTCCATTTTTCTCTCCTATTACTATGTATCATTACTATGACCAGTGCACCCAGATCTTGCATAATTAGCACATAAGAAAGAACAAGTAATAATAATCAGTTTGAAATATGGATGCATTTCTTAGAATATATGTAGAATTTGAGAAGAAATTAAAATGTATGGAAATAAACTTATTAATCTTGAGTTGAATAAAGTTCTTTGAAGTTTTTTTTTAATGTTGTGCTTTTGTCATATGAATGGAAAACAAATGCTTACTTTGAAGGTTTGAAGTTAGAAAATTCAGAAAATACGGTTATTAATCCAATCTGTGATTCCCAGACCGCCTGTGTTTTCACAGGTGGTAAAACTAGGGCAAAAGTTGCAGCCAAATTATAACATTTCTCCAGGGCCATGCATACGCCAACCTCTCCCACGTCCTTTTGAGATAACTTTTGGAATCCCTGGTGTATTGTGTGATAATAAGACATAGCCCTCATGGACTATAGAGTCTTTGATTTGCCTCCTCTCTTTTAAAGCCACCTTTATTGAGCCTTTATTATCTTTCAGATACTATGCAAAGTTCTTTAGGTAAATTATCTTGTTAATTATCACCATAATGATATTAGATAGGAACTATTGTTATTTCCATTTTACACACTGAGTTAGAGAGGTTAAATAACTTGACCACTGTCACTGTATCTCATAAACGGCAGTGACTGGGTTTGAACCCAGCTGTGGCTGAATGCAAGGTCCATGCTGTCATAACCTCTGAGTTACCTCGGCTGTTCTGTTCCCCTACTTGCTTCGCTGTTCTGTCAGTCTCAGAACCAAAAGTGCCACTGGTTGGCACAGAAGATGCTGCTGTTGCTATGCTCCTCTGCGTCCTCTACCAGTTCTGCTGCCATAGAGACCAGGCAGTGGATGCTCAAGGTGCAGGGAGCTGATGTGCAGGAGGCTAAAGTAGCTCTTGTTGCTGCCAAACTCGCTGTTATCACTAACTGCACTGCTGCTGTCATTAGTGCTGCTGCCAACACTGCCAGCCCTGCTTTTGCCAGTGCCAGTGCTGTTGATGCCTTGGGCTCCGAGTGTCCCAGGGTGATTCTGTAGACTAGCAGCTGCTTTTACATTTCACTTGCTCATTACCTATAGATCCTTTGCCTTAGGATTAGGGCTCAGGCTTAAATCCGTGGAGCCTGGGATAGATGGTGATCGGAGGTATGTTTTGTCTTCCCTAGCATCTGGGGCAACTGGCCTTGAACCAAACATGTACCTCCATTCTTTGTTCTCTTCTTCCCTAGAGATTTCTTTTCCTTAGAGGCTCTCCCTTCATGCAATGCCCCACTAGCCCTGGAGACATGAGCATAAACACTTGAACCTTAGAATGAACATAATTTAGTCTTAATATGAAAGTCCCGCTACATTAGACATTTTAATTTGAAAAAAAAATAAAAAGCACTTAAATTTTATAATCATGAAAATATATTTATCTGTGCAAGAATTGAATCATGCTAATTATTAAACAATTACTATGTAAGTATATGCAACTTTGCTACCTAGGACGGGAGGTAGTGTGATTTACATTGCATGTAAAAAGGAGTCAGGAAGTCTAATCTTTCTTTGAAGCCCTATCAATAATTCATACAACTGATATCAAAAGCCTTCCAGTGAAAAGGTGATTTAATTGGTGAGGGTGATTTCTTTTTATCTTTATTTCCAACCCTAAGTCACAAGGAAGCCAATATTGTCTCAAAGCTGGAAAATAAGGAAACAGCATGAAAATGTACAATGACTCTTAAGGACACGCAAAATAAGGAATTTTTAACTGGTGGAAAAGAATGTCACATTGCTGAGTTCTTTATCATCTTAATTAAAAATAAAAGTTTGTTTGAATTTTTTAATTGAGAAAAGCAATGGGGGGCAAAGAGCTCTTAGTTTGAAAGAGCTTTTAGTTCTATGCCACAAGATTTACTTTATTTGTTTTCATTTATTGCTACAAGTAGCCAGCAAGACAAAAAATAGTTGTATCAAGATCCTTCTTGTCAAAAACTTTTTTGTTTGAGTACAATGCAAGTTTATATTTACATTCCACCTGCAATAATGGATTTAGAGTTTTGTGTTTGATTTTCAACTAAGACAGTGTGGATTGGTAAATAATACCTAAACACATGCATGTCAAACTATTGTAGGTACAGAATAAATCTGCATCTGGGACTCTATCCCCCCTCCCCACAGTAAATTGCATAAAAATATCATTTTATTTAACAGATATAAATACGTTTTTATCCTAAATAAATAAACATGTGCAGATGTGGTTGTGTGTGTATTTAATGTGCGTGCTTTCTTTTTGAGTTGTTTTTCTTAATTTTAAAGTTGGAATGAAAGAAAAATAGATTAGTATATGATGCATAGAAAATAATGTAATAATGCTATAGAGTTTAAACATCCTACCTAGATATTGTTTTACTATTTTATGAGCCACATGCCAGTATATGTTATAAAGAACTCTGGATAAAATGAAGATTATAAAAAAAAACACTGAAGAGAGAAATAACTTATAGTTGCCTTATTTTTTATCCTCCCTATTTTTTATTTTTTTATGGAAATTCATGCCTCGTATGTGAAGATACTAATGTTCTTATGTAGTTAAAATTGTGGAGGGAGAGCTTTTAAAAGTTTGTAGAGTGACAAATGGCATTTGTAAATATTAATGTTTATGAGTATTGAGTATCCTGTCTATCATCTGTACTTAATATTTTCATTTTATTTTAATGGTATGTTTAAGAAAGGTTTGTGCTATGCTTAGAGATACTTTTCTAGATAGCTTTTTTCTTTTTCTTATGCTTCCAATCTGTTTACATAAATGAGATTGGAAAGTACTTGAGTTTGGAGTTAGTTCATAGTCGAGCCGACTAATGTAAAGTTTTCTTGGTAGCTTTTTCAAGGAAGTATTAGCTAGTTCATTAAATAGATTAAAATGATTTTTATATTTACAGTACACAACCATAGAAAATTTTAGTTCATAAGTCCTTGGAAAATTAAAGAAGAAAATAATTAATTAAAACTAGAAACTATTCAGGGAGTCTCTGGAAATGGAAATGCTACTGAATTTACTATCAAGCCAATTTTTTTAAATGTATGAATGTATTAACCTGTGAAAGGAGAACTTGTAAGTGGAAAATAATGACAGCACCTTAATTATGGTAATTTTATTAAAAGCTGACTACTGTAATAATTAGATGCATTCTAGGTTTTTGGAGTAGTAGCAGCTGTCAAACACCACCGTTTTCTCTGAGAGTAGGTTCAGTGTGGTGTTTTTCAAGGACAGTTGTTCAGCTATTGTCTCAGTGAGCAGTGATGATTAATATTCAGCAGTTTTCTTAATCAAATTGGATGTCCTGCTCCCTAGCGTGTTTGTTAAAGTCATTGTATGTTTATCAGCGCGTCCAACAGCAGAAACAGCATATTTCTGGATGAGGTGCTGGTAATGAGAACCTATATTATCCCAGGGTGCTGATAAGAATCGGGACATGCTGTCAAAATACATTGTTTGTAAAAAAAAAAATGCTATAGCTCAAAAAGTCAAACCTTTCTCTGTATCTCTAGTACTTTATAGTATAACTTCAGTTGTTTATGTGGAATAAGGGGCGGCAGGGGTATGGTGGTACATACGGTAAACTCCAGGAGTGGCATGCCAGTGATCAAGTAGTCTGGGGGTCTATTAATCATCGCTTCTGTTGGACTCTGATTAAGGTTCCTCACAACCTGTTTCCTTTAGATTGCAGAGAGTTCTTAATGAAGTAATGCTGTGGGGAGGGGGAGGGTGAATGCTAGAGAGCTGAGTCTGGCATTCTACAAGTGGAATTGAAAGGTCATGTGGGGAAAAGAAGCTTTGCCAAAAGTAAAATAATGCAACAGCTAACCTTTTCCATGAAATACTGTTCCTAAGATGCAGGATTTGTTACTGCTTTTATTTTTAATCTCAAATTATTTTCGATTGCCTGGTGATACGGCAATATTGCCCTGGAAGTAGAACTGTACTGTTAGATATGACTTTTTGTGACAAGGGTAGTTGTGCCCTCTCCCTCTGCACCCTCTCCCTCTGCACCCTCTCCCTCTGCACCCTCTCCCTCTCCCTCTCCCTCTCCCTCTCCCTCTCCCTCTCCCTCTTCCTCTCCCTCTCCCTCTCCCTCTCCCTCTCTGTTTTGTCTCTAATGAAGCTCTATGAGGGATGATGTCTTCTGCAAACAGTTCATTTGAATTATGTTGGTGGATTTTCCTCTAAAATTAGAACACTTAATAATGAAAACACATTTTGGGGGAATTGTTTCACATAAGTAAGAAGCTCACTTTGAACATTCATTAGGACACAATGCACCTTCATCCCATAGGAGTTAACCTTCATAAATAACAATCTTTTTGTAAGCTATAGCCAGGGATATTGATTACTTTGGTGATACTGAGACATGGACTGCCCTTTATGCATTGATCTTTGACATAGAAAGATGGGCACATTAAAGTAAAAATTGATTACTGCTACATATTTGAAACTTATGTTATTCTGTTGCTAATATTCAAAATAACTCATTTACTTATAATGTAGTCATTCTCTAATCTACCTTTTAAATAAGAGGATCAAAAATAAATAAATAAATCAAGTTTATATTTTTATTTATTCTTAGGTGTAGCTTATAATTGTTTCAATAATTGAATCACAATCAGATTGTTTTGATACCAGGTTTTGGTAGAATTGTGTATCAGTCAGTTCATGTTAGGCGAAATAAGTGAGTTTAATATAAAAATATTAAAGTATGATAACAGCATAACTAAGGGAAACCTATATGATACCTAGGGCTGAGGGAGTGTATTAGGGAAGGACGAACTTGGAAGGGGTTCAGATCTTTGGAAAGAAAGTGTAGTAATTCATACTGTTGGATTTAGAGAATTTCAGGGTTTTGGCCACACATCTAGAGATGGTTCACAGTCTCTGAACTAAGCAGGCAGAGCACTGGCAATGAAATTGGTGAGGGCTTGGACCCTGGTCAATAGGAACTGTGGGAGTGCCCCTTTGTCTTGCAGTGTACCTGAAGCCTCTCTATACAGAAAGTGTAACATCATGTTCAATATGAAGGAGAAGTTCTTAAAGGATTTCCATCTACTACTATGATCACAAAGCATATATGTATTGAAGAGTGCAATCAAAGCTGGGAGGCAATTACAGTTGACTCTCTAACAACATGGATTTGAACTGCTCAGGTTCACTTATATGTAGATTTTTTTTCAATAAATGTACTAGTTGGCCGTCCACATCCCCAGTTTTTCACATCCATAGGTTCAACCACTGTGGATGGAAAATAGTATTTTTGATCTGTGGTTGGGAATCCAGGGATACATTGTTCTAGATCATCTTCTATATATATAAAAGGCTAATATGCAAAGTGTCCCCTCAGGAGTTCGACTGGGAGTTCGATCACTCACTATGATGGGTGCTGACCACCAGGGAGTGGCGCAGAACGAAGGAAGGCCCAGGCCGGCAGCCAGAAGGCCCCGATCGGCCCTGATCCCCTGCCAGGACTAAAGACCCTACCCATACATGAATTTCATGCACCAGGCCTCTAGTTTTATATGAGTGACTTGAGCATCTATGGAATTGGGTAAGCAGATGTCCTGGGAACAATCCCCCACAGACCTCCAGGGATGACTCAAGTAAACTTTTGGGGGAGTCAAAATTTATATGTGGATTTTCCATGTCAGAGGTTGGCACTCCTAGTCCCCCTGCATTGTTCATGGGTGAATTGTAATTCATAGGAGGCACATGTTTACTCATTTAGATGCTAGTTATAGCTAATGTTACAGCAAAACTGACAATTAGATTTCCTTAAGAATATCATATTGTGTACTGGTGCCTGAATCTTAGCCCTTGTACTTATCTATCCTTGATTTCAGTAGCTGAGCTTAGAACTGAGGTTATTTTTCACTGTATCTTTCAAACACAGTGCACCTAGATTTTTGTAGTGGGATAGGAAGCCTGTCTGCATATGGCACTGTATGTCTGCTCAAATTCTTTAGACTAAGTGTTTGAGCAACTTTAGTGGAAGAAACCCATGGAATACCAATAATCTCTATTCTAATTAGAGCTGTTCATATCTCTTTTATAAGCAAGTGAAGAGACTGTTTACCCCTGCCGTCTGCATTAGAAAGAGCACACAGTTCATTTGGCAAAGCTAAAGAGCAATATTGATCTTGAGGCACTGAGGAACATGCAAGTGCATGGATCAATGTGTTACTAGTCAGTCATTTTTTTTTCTCTCTGCTATTATTGTGGCCTAGGTGAGAAAAGGTTATTATTAGTGACCGCTTCCCAGTGTTCTACAGATACTATTATTTACATTTATATTTATATACTGTTGTAATCAAATGTCAATGAGTTGTCAACTGTTATATATTACGTATATGTAATACACATGGGTCTAGGTGTATAGGTGTTAAATATAGTTTTTAAAAAGATATAAGCTAATAATTCCTTGATAAAGCTGGTTTATTATAAATGACAGTAACAGCCTTGTTGCTAAGACACTCACAATATTTATGTCTATTGTTGCTTTAATATAAGAATTACCATTGGCAAGCACATTTTTTTCCCTAGCAGCCAGGACATAGAACAGTTTTGTTATACATGTTTTATTCTTTCTTATATTAAAGGGAAAAAGCCTTTGATGGAAATACTCTATATAATTGCTTTGGCAATTTGCTTTGGATTTATAATCTTTTCTTAGGGTGCTTTTTTCCCTCCCCTTTAGGTAAAAGAAAGTGGGAACGGGGGGTATTTTATTATAAATGTTTTTAAAATTCCAACATGAATAATCCAACAAGTACATTGTTTGCAATTACCTTTTTTAAAATGGTGTTGCAGGAACATGAGTATTGAAAACCTAATATTCAAATACAAGTAGTTTATTTGCAATGTGGAAAATAGGTGATGCTCTAAAAACCATTATAAACCACATCTGTAAAATGAGTAATGGAATAATTTAGGATAAAACATATGTCTTTGGTATAAAATAATTTTCCAAAATCTTCTAACTTTAAGATAAAATCTACTAACCCTGAATTTAATGCATGATAATAAGTTCTATAAGTGAATTCATCTTCATCTCTCATGAATATAGCAAAGCATTACATGTTGTAGTGGAGGTAGGAGTAAGATACTCTTCCCGACTTTAATGAATTTAATATAGCTCTTATTTGTAGACATTTTATTTTTGCTGAACTACCAAGAATTGTACCAAATAGTTGAGTAAAAAAGACATAATTCATTTCAGAACAAAAGAGTGTAAAAAGGAGATAAAAGGATGGACAAGAACATAAATCTAGTAAATGATATGGTAATTATAAATGAATAGACTTTCATAAAATGCATTATTTCAATGACTGTGTGAAAATTAATCTTGAAACATTGTTTATTTTTTCTTTTGTATAAAAGGGTAACAAGTTTATAGATAGCATGTTTGAAGGTCCTCTAAGTAGACACCTGATATGTCAAGAATTGGTTGTTTTTACCAATCCTTATCTATCCTCTCAGATACACATTATTTAGGACCCCTTAGTTTTAAATGGAAGTTCGGACCCAAAAGGAGACTTGTGGCACATGGTTACACACCCAGAGGTAAGTTAACAAAGATACAATCCTGGGTTGCACATCCCCAAAGCCCAGGCTCTTCCCAATATACATTGTAGCTTCTAAAAGTTAAAAATAATTAAAGCATTTGTTTTTTCACTGTTAGGTACTTGATAATCTTATTAACTTTTATGTTGAATTTAAAGACTAAAAATTCAGCTGGTAATTTTTATTAGATCTGTATTAAACTTTTACATCTATTTCCACTAAAGTATAAACATAGCTGAAACCTACAATGTGATATGAGCGATCAGGGTGAATATATTATAATTTATAAAAATATTTTTTTTCTATTCCCAGGAATCTTCTTTTCTGCTATTGAGGCTTTCACTGGTATTTTCATGTTTCACTCTTGACTCAAATAACAAAAACTAAGTGTGTTGAGTTCCTCTTTGTGGCTTTTTTGTAGATTCTTATTTTTCTAACATTAATTTTTAAGTATTGTAATAATGAAAACGATAGCTTACACAATAGTGAGTTATCAAATTTCTCTTTTTTTCTATTATCTCACTATACCAATAATATTTTGAGTATTTTTAGGTTTGTTTCTTACCTCTTCAATTAGAAAAATAACTTTCTTAAAGGTTGTATCACCATTTTCTCTTAATGAGGGAGGCTGAACACAGAGGTGTTTATACCATAAATATTACAGATGAAAGACCTGATCATTCTGGGTGGAGAGAGCATTAGGAAATAGGGTTTTGCTAATTGTACCCAGATACTCGATAAACTCAATAAACTCAATTTATCTAACTTCTTGGCAAGATCAGTCCATTATGATTAATATGCATATTTTACATATTTAAATAAGAAAAACGCATTCTCATTAACAAAAGCCCTGAGAAATGGTCTGGCATTAGAAAAATTTATCAAAAAAAATTTTTTTGTTTTTCAGTGGTGTGATATCATCAGACAAAGGTTAAATGTTTTACCAAAAATCTAGAAACAAGTCTAAGTTCTAACAATTTCTTAGAAATGTGAAGAGAAAATCTAGGGCATTGGTTCTCAACCTTGGCTGCACATTAGAATCACCTGGGAATCTTTTAAAATCCTGATTTCTGGGCCTCCCACTCCGGAAATTCTGTTTCTTTGTTACTAATGTTGTGGCCCCACCCCATAACGAAGAAACAGAATTTCTGGAGGATGAGGCCCAGAAATCAGGATTTTAAAAAGATTCCCAGGTGATTCTAATGTGCAGCTAAGGTTGAGAACCACTGATCTAGGGGATTTTAAACTTTACAACAGGTTGACTATTTAAATCTGTGAATAGCACTTAGAGATTAAATTCTGTTTTAATGATAAACACGTACAATGACTGTTACCTCTTGAGAAAATTTAGCCTGGTATTTTTTGGTTCTTTCATGGTATAATTAGTCTCCTCATCTGAAGTAGTTAAACTGCCCGTGGCTGACCCTTTCTCTAGACTACTGGGTGTGTTAGACTCTTTCATCTGTTTCCTTTTTGCTTCCTTCTCATAAGTCAGAGTTCAGGAAAAAGACATTGTTAGTGAGTTGTGTTTATTACATGTCTTATAAGAGCCCATTGTTAGTTGAAAATTAACTGTAGACTTTATTCATATGTATAGTAAAAATCAGAGCAATTGTACAAAAATGAGCATTACACATCAAGGCAACATTTATGCTTCATTTTCAAGTGAGTATATATCGATCTATATGTGAATAATTTTCAGTTGTAGTGTTACTGATTTTGACTGTATATTACTGAGTTCCTTCAGGCCAATTTCATGTACTCTCCTCTTCACTTTCCAGTCTTTGTAAAATAGTCAGTGTCAATGATGATATTCAATTTTGAAATGCTATGCTTATCTATCTAATTAAAGTGTCCCAGAAAACAGTATAAAATACTTGTAACCACAAGGACTCTTGTAGCCTACGACAATTGAACAGAATAAGAAGCTTTTCTTTTTTTTCTTGTTAGGGAATAAGTTTAAACAGAAACTATAGAGAAGGTAATTAATATTGTTCTCTAAATATTGAGTCATCTTGAAATAGTTATCCCTCTCACAGGAGGGAGGGAGCATTGTAATTTACTAGGATTGCAAACTAATTGATCACCTGGCATCTTGTGGCTGATTGTGGATTGGTAACCGGGAATGAAACGAGACTTTATTAAGCATTGGCAATTTTACAGTTACATTGCACACATGGCTATTTTGATTTTCAGCACTTTTTGTGCTTAAAAATAATGTGTGTTTGTCTTTTCATTTTGCACATGTGAAGATTAAGGCTTAGAGAATTCAAACTTATTATTTTTTAAAGATCATTACTTTAAAATTGACAAATGGAATCTCAAACCATTGTAGTCTGATTTTAGTTCCTAATCTTTGCTACTATCATGTGGCTTTGTTTCTGTACTTCTTTATAATTTTAAGTGCTTTGCTGACTGAAATACAAGTTCATATATTAGTATCTTCATGTATATTCATTCAAGTACATTGTTACCTAGGGCAAAGGACCTAAGTGATCCTGGCAGTAATTGCAGAGTGGTGAGAGATGAGGTTAGAAGGCAGACCAGGGTCAGATCACATAGGGGTATATACTAGTAATTTATGTGCAGTTAGAAGCCACAATAAGCTGTTAATTAGAGGATAGACAAGGTAACTCTTGTTGTCTGTGGTGTGTGTACTGTGGTGGTGGGGGTGTGGACTTGGCGAGAATGGAAGGAAAGGCCCCTGAGAAGAGATGTGTGCCATTGGCAAGCTGGAGGTGAAGCCATGTGACTTCCATCGCAATGAGTTGAACGTGGATGGTGAATGAGAAGAGGAATCCTGGATAACCCCTTTGTTGTGTATGCTGCTGGAAGATGGTGTACTTTATTGAGAAAAAACAACAGGAGGTTGAACACATTTAATGGTGGAAGTGAGAAATTCAGGGTTTTGTTAGGACCAAGTTAAGTTTAAATACTAGTTTGAACCACATTAAGTGAAATTACTTAATGTGGGTTCATATTACGGTTAGATGTCACTTGCTTTCAGCCTTAAGAACTTCCTTTAGTACTTTTTGAAACTAAAGATATGCTAAGTAATGAATTATCTTCATTTTTGTTGATCTGAGAATGTCTGTATTTGTGTTCATATTTGAAAGATTATTTTGTTGAATATGACTGACATTTTTCTTTCTTTCAGCACTTTGAATATATCATCCCACTGCCTTATGTTCTCCATTGTTTTTTGTTTTGTTGTTTTGTGTGTGTGTGTGTGTGTGTGTGTGTGTTTGTGTGTGAAAAATCATTATTCTTCTGAAGGTTCCTTTGTATGTGCCAAATTGTTTTCCTCTTGATGCTTTCAAGATTTTCTTATGCTCATTGTCATTTATTTATTTGTTTAGTGATCTTGTCCAACTTTTAATAAAGTCCATTTCCTCCACAGTGAATAGCCTGTGATGTTGTTCTGCAGAGGCACAGTTTTGGGCATGTGCACAGTCACCTTGACATCAGTTTTTATCAAGATATAACAGTAGTTTTAGTCAGTCTCCTTTTGGCTATCTTAAAATTCCCTGTTAAATTTCTAACTGGTCTATCTCCATTGGTTTCATTCTCAGCTGTTGACCTCTTCTAATTGCTCTCTGATCACTCTATTGTTTTGAACAACACCTAGGGAAAAGATTGCTCTGCAGTTTGATCCAATTAAATTTGAGTTTGCTTTCAGAGGTTTTCTTTGAAACAAGTCTTACTCCTACCCTAAAAGTGTTCTCTTTAGCTGCATCTTGCTCTGGCTCTGGTTTTATCTGTTAAAACCTATAGCTTGTCTGCTGTTATCTTTCTTATTCTCACAGTGCTACTGGTCTTCTCTTTATGTATCAATCTTCCATCTTTTTTTTAAAGATATTTTTATTGATTTCAGAGAGGAAGGGAGAGGGAGAGAGAGACAGAAACATCAATGATGAGAATCATTGACCTGCTGCCTCCTGCATGCACCCCACTGGGGATTGAGCCCGCAACCCGGGCATGTGCCCTGACCGGGAATCGAACTGTGACCTCCTGGTTCATAGGTCGATGTTCAACCACCAAGTCACATCAGTTTGGCTTCAATCTTTTTAAGCATCCTTAGACTTGTACTTCCCATGCTCTCACCCAAATAAAGACAGGCACCTTAAAGAGACCTCTGGAACATTCTACTCTTCGGCTTATCCCTTCTTCCGGGAAGAAACCTTGAACCAGTTCTTCAGAACTAGGGATAGGGCACGGCTCTAGGAGTGACATCCTTGTTATAAAGCGTGGGGTACCTGCACCCTCAGAGCTTGGTTACACAAGGATGATCAGGGCCAAGTGCCATCATCCAGCCACATTGGGTGGTCTTCTACCTGATGGAAGGGAGATGAATGCAAGGAGTCCAGATCATTTGGTTGTTCTTGCTTGGAATACAGGTTTGGCAACACTGAGATGGAAAGGATGCAGAAAGCTGGTGAACTGCCCCTCTTGGGGAGAAACCATAGCCCTAGATTATAATATTGGGTGAGAAAGAGCCCTGTGTTCTTGGCTGCACATGCTTGTCTTGAGCTTCCATCAGTCTGAGCTAGTTAGGGGCAAGTGGGCATGGCTCAAATGCCATGGACTCTCACTGTTTTCATTGAGATTTATTACCTTTTCTTGAGTAAATGTTTTTCACGTTGCATATCCTTAGGACAGTTTCCTGTTATTTTAAGTGGTTGTTATACATTATTTTCAGCTGTCTGGTTGTTTCCCCAGGAAAGGGGGCCCAGGGAGCTCTTTATACCTCTATTCTAGGAAAGTTCTTTCAAATATATTTATTCTTTTCTGCATAGCGTGCTGTCTCCAAATGAGCATTGTGAAGTTGAAATATTCTGTAAGTTAGTGGTACTTTAGATGAGTATGAAAAACCAAGGGATTTCACAGAGATTTAATATGGATTATTTATTACTTGGATTTGTAAAAACATTTTATTCTAGGGAGACCAAAGGTTTATTGCTGCTTGCTCATGTTTACAAAGATATGTGGAAAAGAAAAATCTGATCTAAATTGTGTGATATTCTGATTAACCTAGCCCAACTTTGTCTTTTGAGAAATAAAGTTGGATACTTCTGTATGAATAATGCCATTTCTAAATGATCAATAGCCATAGGAGTCTAACATGAGAATATTTAACTGAATATTACTGGTATCCTTGTGAAGTTTTGAAATGTAGCTTAAAGATGAAATGTGGAGATCTGCAGCTGTACTACATTTTAAGCAAAGCAAATACATAAAAATGAAATTTAGAATAGACACATTTATGAAAATTTTATGAATTTTAAAAAGGAGGAACCCATATTGAATGTCAACTCTAATGGAAAAATAATTAAAATATATAAGGAATCCCAAAATAGTTATTTCAAGTAGATTCCTCCTGTAGCATCCTTAACATTTACTTTCTTTTACAAAAATATGTATATGTTTATAAAAAGTATACTTTGATGCATATATTTCTTTTTATGAACATATTTTTCTATCTGTATTTATTCTGCCTTTATCAGTAATTATCCTTTTTTTTAAGTGAAATGATAGAGTTTTTCAAAGCATGCAACAGGGAAAATTTACTAGAGTGCTTTTCATCACCAAGTAACAATACTTTAATAAACACATCTCACAGTCTCATTAAAAATACCACCAGAATTCTGATTTATTAATTTACAGATATAATTGTAATTATTACAGAGAAAGAACTACTTGACTCCGCATGATCATCATATATTTTTCTCATTAGAGAGATCAACATGGGAGTAAAATTATAATCAGAAGGTTGCTTGGTGACCATGGAATCTGAACAATAGTTAATCTTTGATAATTAGAATGGTTCATAGTATCAAGCAATTTTGTTTTGACTATATGTTTGCATTTATTCACTCTACTGTCAATAAATTTTATTCAATTTATAGGAATACAGGCTATAAAAATTAGGGCAACTTAAATGTAAGATAGTAATTCTAAGAATATACTGTATAAATAAAAATGATAAATGCAAAATTTAGACATTTACAGAAATATTTTGCAACTAACAATTTCAGATCTCTATTCCTAGAATAAGCTTTATAGAATCTATTGATTGCAAAATAGATGTTTGGCCTTTAAATGCAATATATGGCACTGAGATTATAATTGTTACCAATTGCCCAAAGAAGAGTAAAAGAGCACAGTTTAATCATAAGAAGTCTTTAGAAAATAGATCACCAGTAGCCATTGCATAAATATGATAATATCTGATTGCTTTCTGTTTTTTAGATACTGTCCACTTTGCATGTATATTGTTGTTTAGTTGTCACAATAGGTAGGAACTTGTTCATTTTATGCAAAAGGAAACCAAAACTGTGGCGGTCTATGTAAATTTATGTTGATCTAAGTTTAACAGCGAGGTAATGGTGGACTCTGGCATTTACCTTGGCAGCCTGACTCCAGCTCTGCCGCACTGCATCTGAAATTATGTGAAGACTTTTTTCTCATCTTCTTTAGTTTATTTCCTTAGGTTTCACAGATTTGAAAAACATGTTTATTGACACTCTTCCAGATCCAACTGGAGTTCTCTCTGTTCTTTTAACTTGGTTAGTTAGATTGCTGGAGGAGGCCGTTCCTTATAATCATAGAAATTTCCACAGGATTTATGACCTGGCCTATTCTCTCTATTGCAAAAATACATACTTTGCAGGATAGGTAAGAGGAAGGATATAAGAACCAGGCTGAAAAGTAGTGCTCCAGGCATTATTCTGGTGCCACCTACATGTTATCTCATGTAATCTATGGTACAGTGCTGTGGGATGGGCATTGTTGTCTCCAGTTTTAAAGATAAAGGAATTTAGATTTAGTGAGGCTATCTAAGGTGCTTTTGGCTGCATTGTTTATAAATATTGGATCTGAATTGTGTCCATTTTTTTTTCTGAAGATGTTGCTCTTTTCCAACAGTCCCTGTCATAGCCTCAGATGATTTCTGAGTACTTGCCATGTCAGGCTTTTTGAATGAGAATGTTTCTATGGAGCTAGTTATTAGCCCTATATTAAGAAGGAGATACTAAGAAACACAAAAGACTAGTCATAAGAAATAAGTTTACATAATTCATTTTGAGATTGCTATGGAAGATTAATAAATGGTATAATTAAGAAGTGGATCAGTAATAGTTTTATTTAATTATTGTTGTAGAAAATAGTGGTAGTATTAATAAATATAAAACTTTTTTGAACAGTAACACAATTTTAACTAATGTAAGAAAAGAGATAGCATGAAATAACAGTGTTCTATGTCATAAAATGTAATCTTTCAATAACGAAGCATTGCTATTTAGTCTGGGTTCTCCTGAGAAATGGAACCAATAGGAGAGATGGAAAGATAGAGAGATAGAAGCTAGATAGTTAGTTATAAGGAATTAGCTCAGCTAATTATGGAGTCTGAGAACCCCCAAGATCTTCAGTTGGCAAGCTGGATACCCAGGAGAACCCATGGTGTAAGTTCCATCCTGAGTCCAAGTACAAAGGCAGGAGAAGACCAATGTCCCAGCTTGAAGACAGGCAGAGAGAGCAAATTCTCTCTTACTCAGTTTTTTCTCTATTCAGGCCTTCATCAGAGTTGATGAGGCCCATCAAATATCTGGGCAGATGTGGGCCGATTAAATTGACACAAAATTATCCCACTGCTCAGTTTTCTCTGGCAGTTAAGGCTCCAGACTGATGGCAAGATGACACAGAGTTGGTAGCTAGCAAATATATTATGGTGTTTATAGAATAATGATTCCAACATTTAAGTCTGTATTTGATGACTACAGACATGTCATTATAGAAAAATGATTTACTCATTTAAAACTATTTATAAAAGCAAAATATAAAAATTAAAAAAATTATAGTTGCATTTCTCAGAGGTAGTTATACTGGTTCATATATTTCTTAAAGCCTTTTTCTTACAAAGGAAATTAATTATATATGCTGTGTTATTTTGGGTCCGCAAGGAGCAGACATTAAAATAGAACCAGATGTGCAAAAGGTTTATTGGAGGAGACACCTGTGGAGGGTAAAGGAGAGGGAGCAGAAGTAGTCTTGGAGAGTTTTCAGAGTATGATGAAGATTTGACATCTGTATAAAGAGAGGGGAGGGAAAATTGGGTAGAAAGAAACCTCAGACAGCAAAATCATTTGAGAGTCTCAGCCAGTCTATTGAGAAGTTCTCAAGTGAAAGTTGCCCTTAATAGAAATCTCATGTGTGGTAAGAATGACCTGATTCTAGGAGTCCCCTCATGCTCAGTCATTGCCTGGGAACAGACTAGGGAAGTGTCACCTCAGCATAACACTATGTTGGATCTAATGGTGCAGCAGCTGGAGGCTGTCAGTCACTTATGCTCCCCACAGCTGGTTCTCTTAAAGGAAGATCTGAGCTGAGCAACTATATGGCTTCCCCTCATAGGCATCATGTTTTACTCAATGGGGTCATAGTATAAATTTATAGGATATGTTTTTGACACTTGAAAATTTGTCATGAAATACTGTCATATTCTTTCTTAATGATGAATAGTATTCAATAGTGTGTCTCCAGGACAATTTGCCCAGCCAGTCCAATATCTGAATTACTTAATTGAGAAGTGTTTTATATCAACTGTGCAAACTGATATGCTATTATAATTCATAAGGTACTTTTAAATCATAGTAGTATAGCTATATATTTTGTTATTAAACATTTTCAGGCATATGCATCCAATGTGCCTCTAAAATTTATGGGATACACTGAAAGCCTGACATGCCTAGGCTAGCCTGTGTGCTTGGACATAATCTTATTTCCCTGAAACAGGTATAGTAGTTGTTTAAAGAAGAACCTATCATCATGTTTTTACTGTGATTTTTATGTAGGTTTAATTTAATAGGTTAGAAATTATTGGGGCGGTAGCTTTTTAAAATGGATGGGAATTTTTATTTTATCCTTTGAACACCCTTAACATATTTAAGATAATGTCTGAACAAATCTGACTCTTGATACACTTATATGAAAGAATAAAATAATACTTTAGTATTATTAGAGAAGTAAGAACTTTCTGATGATTACAGAGAGCTCCTGAAAAGATTTGCATATAAGAATTCTCTGCTTAAAGAATTTTTGTAATTTTAGTATAATTTGAGCCCTTGGGTCTTTAGTTATACATTATAGGATAAGGTGAACTCTTATGAATTTCTACTAGAGATTCATTTTTCTATGTTTCTATATGATTTTTTTGCCTCTGGAATAAGCTTAATTAGGCCATTTTATTATATTGAAAAGCATTTTATCATGTGGACTATATGCTAAAACTAAAACTTTGAGCTTGGATGGAATTACATTTACTTTGTGATAAGATATTTTGAAATAAAATTAAACTATGGTAAGTAATCTTCAAATATAAAAGCAGCCTTGTTACTAAATGCATTAAATTGAAATATTTAAAATTATAACTTTAAAAATATAGTATATCATTTTTAGATTTATATGTATTAATTCATTATAGCTAGATATTTCAATTATTCAGATAATTATAAAGAAATTCTTTGGGAAAAAGTTGATGTTGATAGATGCAAAAATAATGGAACGAATTATATAAATATATTTAGAAACATCCATATTTTCACTAGTACATACAAATTATCCTATTTAATAACCGACAAGTCCCAAATCCTTGTTTTTCCTATTTATTTGAGTGTTTTTTAATATTTGTGCAGCAGATGGGTCATAGAATATCAGAAAAATATTTTCATTTCCTCACAAAATTGGATGATGGCATAAAACTGTAATGTTGAGTTTGGGATCTTTTCACTTTGATTTTAATGTTTATATGATATAATTTTAAATTGTTGTCAGAGATTCTGGGGTAACATTAAGCTGAAATCAAATGCTAAGGGCCCACTTTTTACTCTTCTGAATCCTTCCATCACCCTCTTTTGAATAGTTTTTATGGTTGTTTTTAAGATAGTGCAGTTTTCTTGAATTCTAGACAGTTTATAGAACATTTCACTTTGGAGAGAGCACAGAAGACTTCTTTAATGTTAATTTGGTAATTATGCAATATAAAGAAAGGAATTGATGTATCTAGGAATTTAACTTGATGGTAGGTACTTGCATGATTCTAAATGAACTAAACAAATTATTAATCTGTGGATAAGAAAATGAGTGTAGCCCATAAATTATTTAAGCTTTGAAAGTGTACCACTAATAAAAACATTAGAGATGATTTAAAATAATTTTCCATTTCATTCATTCATCTTTTAAGCAAATATTTTTTAATCCTTATTATAATCTAGGCATTGACCTGATGATAGAGTATAGTAGAGAGCAAGACAGATAAAGTCACTGCCCACCAGAAGCAGATAGTGGGCAAGGAAAGAAATAGGTTAGCAAGACAGGTTGTGAGATGAATGAATATAATAAGGCAGGCAAATGGGGACTGGATGGAGATGTGCTTGCACAGTGATGAGGTAGGAGAACAAAGCAATTCGATATAAAGAATGATCTTGAAGTTTCTATGAGGAGGTAAAATTGGAACTAAGACCTGAATAACCAGAATGAGCCAGGGCGCATAACCCAGGTTGAGTGTTTGATCCCAGAAAAAGGCGCATATGGTAGGCAACACCTGGATGTTTCTCACTCACATCCATGTTACTCTCTCTCTTCTCCCTTTCTCGCTCTCTCCTTTCCTCTTTCTCTAAAATTAAAAAATAAATATCCAAATAATAATAAATGAAAGTTTATTTTAACACTTAAAATAATATAATCATGATTAATCAGGTATATAAAAACTAACCTGGTGAATTTTGGTAAATGTTTAAATTTCACCAGTGTAAAATTAGGGTTGGTTAATAACAATGTTATTATTGAATATTATGATACAGAAATTAAAATGTGTTAGTTGTTAGGTGATTATGTCAAATCATTTAAAGACATCTCTGCCCATATTGCTATATTTTAAAGAATGCCAGTGAAAGAAGCTGTCAGAAATTAAAATCAAATATTTTATATTCTACCATGAGGTTATATCCAGGGTTTATGCAGAATCAATTGTATCTTTCTAGGTATAGTGAGGAGAGGATATTTCATGCTTAATGCTGAATCCAGCTGTTCTACTTTATGAATTATTAATTACATGATCTTAAGATTAAGAATCTATTTTACAGTACTTCTGAGGAGAAATAATTTGGTCATCATTGTATTTCATTTTCTTGATTGAATTGATATATAGAATAAAGGGCACTGCTATATTCTGACAATCACATCCTCAGGCTCTGATTGAATACTTCTCTTATAACCTTACAGAGTTTTTAGCCTTTCAAATTCAGGTCTGGTTCTGCTGTAGCCTTCAGATATTTTGCAGCAACATACTTAAGCTCATTGTTTGTTCAGTAGCACTAGATGTGAGGATCCTAAGACTTTTAATATTCACCTTTAAATTATTTCACTTATGACTTTAGCTAAATATTTAAAATTGCAAGCATCTGATAAAAACACAGCTCTAATAAATATAATTATTGCCCTGGCCTGTGTGGCTCAGCTGGTTGGGCATCATCCCTGCACCAAAAGGTCACTGATTACATTGCTACTAGTAATCAGGGTACTTGCCAGGGTTGAGGGATTGTTCCCTAGAAGGGGGCGTGCAGGAGACAGCCGATAGATGTTAGGCTCTCACATAGATATTTTTCTCTTCTTCTCCCTCTAAAAAATCAATAAAAATATAATTATCCTATATAATAAAAGCCTAATATGCAAATTTTCCCCCTTGACCGGGAGTTCTGCCTGGAGTTAGACCACTTGTTATGATGTGCGCTGACCACTAGGGGACTGCACAAAACCTGGCTGGCCTTGGCGACACAGCACTGGCAGCCAGGGGGCAGGGCCGCTGTCTGGCTCCCTCAGCACCTGGGAGCTGGGCCGCAGTGGGGCGATTGGTGGGGCGATTGGGTCCAGCAGGAGGTGACCAGCAGCAGTGGTGGGGGGCGGGGCCACCACCAAGCTCCCTCAGTGCTTAGGAGCTGGGCGGTGGCAGCAGAGGGCAGTGGCACAATCGGCGGGGCAATTGGGCCCCCACAGGTGAGACCAGCTAGGGCAGTGGGAGTTAGGCGGCTCGAGGAAGGGAGGCAGTACCCATCTGGCAGCCACTAGGGACCCTACCAGTGCATGAATTTCATGCACTGGGTCTCTCTCTCTCTCTCTCTCTCTCTCTCTCTCTCTCTCTCTCTATATATATATATATATATAAAAGCTTAAGCGACTGTTAGGAGTAGTCGACCGAATAATGGGTTGATGGGTTGATCAGTCGCTATGACAGGCACTGACCACTAGGGGGCAGATGCTCAATGCAGGAGCTACCCCCTGGTGGTCACTGCACTCCCACAGCCAATCTCCCATGGCTGGCCAATCTCCTGCGGTCCCTCCCTTCAGCCGGCTGGCCCGATCACCTACCACCTGTGCATGAATTTGTGCACCAGGCCTCTAGTTATTATGATAATAGAACAGACAAGGACTACCATCATTCATCTTAAAATTCTGGTATAACACTATTGGAACAGATTTTTTAAAACATTCTATAATCTTTCCTCTTTCCCTCCCCTCTTGATCATTATAGAGAACTCTATGTTAATAATTATTATTATAGAACAAAAATTGACTGTCATATGACTTAGAAAACTCATAAAATTATTTCTTCTACATTGTAAATCATTGTTAATCTGGAGTATTTTTTATCTAGACTATTGTATTTCAAAACAGATTTTTAAATTGGGGTTCTTAATCTGATCAAACATTTTTCCTCTGTGATTTTATAGTAATAATTATTGAAGGGTAACTCACAATAACCAATTTATGTAGTTTATATAACACAGCAACATCATATTACATTGTCTCCTGAGTATATATAACTTTGACTCTTTATTGAAAAAAACATTCTGAAGTGAAGCTCAAAACATGAGTGGAATTCTCCATGATTACACAATCCAACCTAGAAATGATTTTCTCTTATGCACTAAACAAAGCAACAGAAGTAATACTCCCAGGGACAAGCAGTACATAGAAGGAAGAAGTGAGGAGACATCTGCATTTTGGCATTCTTTAAGTTTGTTGGGTTTTGGCACATGTGTGTGATCAGAGCAGAGAAGACGTCCCTGAGTAAGGTAGGCCTCCCTTCATTTTTAAGAGGAAGGCAAATTAAAACGATCTGTAGGAGGATACTATCCAAATGTTTTGGAGATTTTGAATCCAGTGAATTCAAGTCTTCCGCATCATTTTGTGTCTAGACTCTCCACTGTTCCTCCCTCTCACCCCATCTGACTTTGAATGAGAGTTTGTCTTGGACTAGAGCTTTATCCAAACTTCAAGAAAGAATATTGGGGAGGGCATATGAGACTTCTCTTAACAGTTTGGTAGATTCCTATCATCAGATATAGAAGTCATGGTAGTGAAAAAATAGAAAACTACCAGGAACTTGTAGAGTACTGGACTTAAAAACAGTAGTTAAGTAAAGGCACATTGAGCAATCTTTTCCTTATGATGTATATCTTTTTTTATTACTTTGTTATTCTGTTTACTTAAACAGTTGTTATCACATCAGTTTTCTGTTGAGGAAATTAAGACATGAAAAAGTAAACTAGTGGTGGAAGCGAGGAATGACTAGGCAGAACACAGGAAATTTAGGGCAATGAGAAAACATTGTGTGATACCATAATGATGGATATGTATTGTTATACATTTGTCCAAACCCATGAAATACACAGCACTAAAAGTTTGGGGGGAAATGTGGTCTGCCATAAGTAATCTTTACAATGTCTTAAACTTAAGACAATATCTTTATTAAGTCTATAACATTCTAACTCAACAAATTAGGACATCCCAACATTTTTATTGATTGTTATTGGTATTTGTGTGTGTCTTCAATCTTTGATTCTCTAGCATAAAATGTTTTGAAAAGTGCTTTCTAATTCAGATTTCACTTGAGCAATTCTCTTTAATGAATTCAGAATGAGGAAAGGAGAAGGAAGAAAGAGTAACAGAGTTTTTATTTTACTAATATTGTGGCCCCACCCCATAACAAAGAAACAGAATTTCCAGAGGATGAGACCCAGAAATCAGGATTTTAAAAAGATTCCCAGGTGATTCTAATGTGCAGCCAAGGTTGAGAACCACTGGCCTAGATAGACCTCACAGCAGTCCCCTGTACTTCACTCAAAGTGTGCCCACTATTTAATTTAAGTTGGGCTTCAGATGAAACTTATTTCCCATTTTGGTGTAATCTAGTCATTATTGGAATGCATAAAACAGGTGAATATATAGATGCTTGTATTCTCCTGGATGTTGTTTTCTGAAATTCTTTGGAATAAAATAAACTACATATAAATAGTTTTGTATAAGTGTGGTGTGAATTGGAGACAGATATAATAAAAAGAGTATGGATCATGTGCCAATCTATGGAAGCTAAAGAATGGAAGCTAAAACTAAGGGTTTGTAAAATTCATCATATACTGGAAGAAATTGCCACATAGCAATGATACAGAATGAAAAACAGAAAATTACTCAGGAAGATTTTGGTATCCCCAAGATGAGGTAAAGAAATGGAATAGAAATTGAATGTAAGATCTAGCAACTTTATATGGCATTTCCATTATGAAGGAAAATCTTGTTAGACTTTTTTTCTGTTCCTTGCTATACTGTTTATGTGTGTGTGTATACACAGACACACATATATGAAAAATGTGTATTTCATTATATGAAAGTAGCTGGAACATATCAGGGCACAGCAGTAAAAATAAATGGTTTCTTATGCAACTAATATGCAGATGGCCATAACTACCTACCTACTGCTTTCAAGGGTTAATTAGTGTAATCTATTGGTTCTCATAGGATAAAATGCTTTAGAAACTCACTCCCTAGATGTGACTAGCTCTTTGAATTAACTGTGTTATATTAATGTGTGCTGTGAATGAAAATGTTATCATGTTTTTAAATGTGGGTTTGTGGCTTATGAATGTTAGTCAGATATTAAGAGCTTATTGTGAATTAATCTTTGACATTTTCTCTGTCAAGACAATACAAGTAAAGAATCTAAAATTCTTATACTACATAAAAATGAGAAGAGTTAAGGGACTTTGTTCCAAGTAAATTTGTATCAGAGATGGGAACAATATAATTCAGAAGCCCATATTAATAAAATATAAAGTAAAAGGGGATTTTCTGAACAGCATCAAGAAAAAAATTCGAACGAGTTGGTAAGAGGAGGGTTACAAACTCACCATTCTTATTAAAATACTAGAGGCCTGGTGCACGAAATTCATGCACTGGGGGGGGGTGTCCCTCAGCCCAGCCTGCATCCTCTCCAATCTGGGACCCCTCGGAGGATGTCCAACTGCCTGTTTAGGCCTGATCCCACAGGGATCTGCTGGTTCCCAACCGCTCACCTGCCTGCCTGCCTGATTGCCCCTAACCGCTTCTCTGTCTACCAAGCTGATCACCCCCAAAACACTCCCCTGCTGGCCTGATTGACGCCTAACTGCTCCCCTGCCAGCCTGATCGCCCCCAACTGGCCTCCCCTGGCGGCCTGGTCCCCCCCAACTGCCTTCCCCTGCTGGCCCAATTGCCCCTAACTGCCCTCCCCTGTTGGCCATCTTGTGGTAGCCATCTTGTGATGACAAGGGCACAACCATATTGTGACCACATGGGGGCGGCCATCTTGTGCGAGGATGTGATGGTCAATTTGCATATTACCTTTTTATTATATAGTACTAGAAGCCTGGTGCATGAAATTCATGCACTCGGAGGGGGAGGGGGTCCTCAGCCAGACCATGCGCCCTCTCACAGTCCAGGAGCCCTCGGGGGATGTCCAACTGACGGCTTAGCGCTGCTGTGGAGGCAGGAGAGGCTCCCGCCACTGCTGCTATGCTTGCCAGCTGTGAGCCTGGCTTCTGGCTGAGCGATGCTCCCCATGTGGGAGCACACTGACCGCCATGGGGCAGCTCCTGTGTTAAGCGTCTACCCCCTGGTGGTCAGTGCATGTCATAGCAACCTATCGTTCCACCGTTTGGTCGATTTGCATATTAGCCTTTTATTATATAGGATTTCCATGATTGATTCAAGAACCTACAGACTGAAGGAGTAAATCCACTATCCCAGATCTGATGGGCACATTATAATGATAAGTCTTTTGGCCTCCATAAAATATTTTCATAGACATATAATTAGGTCAACTTTAAATTATAAGGAAAAATTGAGCCCAGGACTAAGCAATGGCACAACTTTGCATAGAAGGGAGAAAAGGGAATGGGAGGACTCTGCTGTTTCTTCTTATGTGGTTGCTGGACTCTCAATAAGCGGGCCTCTGTTTTAAGTGTCGTGGTCTATGGGCTCACACAGATAAACATGAAAGTAGAAATCTAGAGGCTATAAATCAGTCCTAACCTAAGCCCTCATTTGCATGTGGATATAAATTCCCAACTATCCTACTCTCTCCTTCAATGAGAGTTACTAGAGTGTCTCCTTGCTAAGAAATTTAGAATAAGAAAGCCAGGCTCCCTTGACACCTGAAAATGTCTTTAACCCATTAATCTAAATATTTTATTACACTGGCTGAAGGACCATTGGAAGGCTTCCAATAAAATAGAGCTACAGCTCTAGAGTAATGTTTCAGCATAGATTATTATCTTCACAATTCCATTCCTGTTGCTTTGCAAATCACATGCTCACATTACACAACCCAGTGTTTGTTCATATATAAAGTTATTTGAAATTAAATAGGCCAACAACACTTGAAATCACACTGATATTTACATAAATCTGTACTATTTTTGACCTTGAAAAGTATTTTAAGCACAGTGATCTCCTTTTGTTTACTAAACAAATCCAGCTATGTGGTAGTATAGATATTCAGAATTTCCTGCATCTTTTAAATATATTTTTTTGACTTGCTGATTTGGTTTTATATAGCTTCCCTTGATCTGCCTCACCCAGGTAATGTTTCTTATTCATATCTTAATGAGGAAATACAGGAAATAGCATAATCATGCCTAGTAAGGCAATTCATTGGAATGAATCACTGACATTCTCAAGTCTATTTTTATCTATCTTGTCTCATTCATGGTGTTAAAAAGTCTGAAAACTATGAATTAGCAACCAACCCATTCAAAATATTCCTATAGATATATAAATTCACCCCACTTTCAATTACTCTATGATCCTGAACTTTTAAACTCGAACATAAGCAGAATTGTATAACTGCCTATTTGGCTGCGTTTCACTCTCACTTGTTTTGATGGGATAAACACACTGTATTTTCCAAACCAGATTTTCAAAAGACACTAAGGATGACTGAGCAAAGCATTTTGTTATCAATAGTACTTTGCCCAGATACCAGTGTATGAAATCCACGTTTATTTCTGCAATTTTAAAGAACTAAGAACCATATGGTATCTTGGTTTTATATTTCCGAATCAGCTTAATTGCAGCTGCATACCATTAGACTTGAATAAATATGTTTGAGTGCTTTTAGTTGTTGATATTTTGTTCTAAAGCTTTTATTCCAGTTTCACTAAAACATTTCTAACTATACTTGGTTTATTAAATAGATTACCATTTTATATTAATATACATTATATGTTTTATTATTTCTTTTTATGCTTAATAAGAGCACTATTTTGGGTGTAGTTTTAATGCCAAAATGATATAAAAAGTTAAGCAATCCCTCTGTAAACTAGGTTAATATATATACAATACATGTATACATATTTTAATGTATTTATTTTTGCTAATAGTTAATTTCTATAATGCTATCTAGAATGTGAATGAACCTTTACTTGTTGGCAGTAGTGTTTTTAAAGCATTTAAGTGATTGAGTAAATATCAGTACTCTATAGAACTGAAACTTGAGATTTATACACATTTAAGTAATTGATATTTCAGATGCTCATCTCAATTTACCCAAATTACTATGTCAGCAGAGCTCTGTTACAAATCCCACAATATTATCTAATTCACCAGACCTCTATACTGTGTCCTCATTAGGTGACTGTAGAAACCACACTCTTTTGAGATCTTGGAAATGGCTATTTAAAGGAGTTGCATAATTCAATGAGGGTCACTGTATTTCACACAGTCAGATTAAGGTCCAGTACTGTATTTAATCTACTCTAAAATCCTGTTGATGCTGATAAGAGTTTTCTATCCAGGAAAAAAGGAATAGGTAAGTGCTAAGTGATCAAAGTTACATCAAAGCATTTGGTATGAGGCAATAAAATGATTGTCATGCAGAATTACTACTGTAGGGTAGCTTTCTCCTGTTTTGAAAATAAACAGCTTTGCTTTATCTGGACTTTTATTTCCCATATATTTCTTCCCTGTAATCTACTGTCTGTAACAGTGGGAGACCATTGTCTAGAGATAACATGTTATTCTATTCACATTATCTTGTAAGTAAACTTTTTAGGGAAGCATCTTTCTCATAGAAACTCTAATACTTTGTGATATTTTGTGATTTAAAAGTATCCCATCATTGCTGTGACTTTAAAGTCAGATTTCATTGCTTCAATGCTATGGCTTATGTTACATTTTGGAGGATTATGTTGCATTACCTATTACTAAGTACTCTTTATTAAATAGAATTTATATTTACAATGTTCAGGTTAAATACATTTTATTTTTTGATTTGTTCCTTTATTATACTTAGCAATTTCATTGTTTAGAAAAGGAAATGAAAGCAGGCTTTATAATTTCAGTGAAGTTGATAATTAAATTTTAATAAAGTCAAAGAATGATTAGTATGGTTTATTCTATACAATAAAGGGCTAATATACAAATTGACTAAACAACAGAACAACCAGTCACTATGACACACACTGACCACCAGGGGGAAGACGCTCAATGCAGGAGCTGCCCCCTGGTGTTCAGTGCACTCCCATGGGGGGGTGGTGCGCCACTCAGCCAGAAGCCCTGAGCTGGGCTCATGGCTGGTGAGCGCAGCGGCCATGGCGGGAGCCTCTCCTGCCTCCATAGCAGTGCTAAGGATGTTCGACTGCCAGTTTAGGCCCGCTCCCCATCAGTTGGATATCCCCCAAGGGCTCCCAGACTGCAAGAGGGTGCAGGCCAGGCTGAGGGACCCCGCCAAGTGTACAATTTTGTTCACTGGCCCTCTAGTTCAAAATAATTATATGTTATTCTTTTTATTAAAATTTTTTAATGTGGACATTATTGCAGTGTTTCCCTTTCTCCCCCACTGTGCCCACCACCACCCACCCCAGGCTCCCCCTCTCTTGGCCTTCACCAAACTAATGTTGGTGTCCATGGGATATGCATACATGCTCTTTAGCTAATCCCTTTACCTTCTCTATCCTGTGTCACACAAATTCCTTGATGGATACTTTCTTTATAATTTTTTTCCAGTGATGAAAATTAACATAACAAAGAGAAATAATTAGTTTATAATTAAGAAACATTATTTCTTAGGTGGAGTGAATTTTGAAGCCTTAATTAATTTCAGTGAGCATTGATTATAGATATATTTCTTCAATCTTGGACAGGGGTATTTTGCCTCAGAGAAAAATTTATACTCCTAATATTCAAAGATATCTGCACTCTAGTTACAAATCTGTTCTTTATTTCATTCTGATCTCCCCCCTTTGTACCATTAAACTAGTACAGTGCACAGTATTCAAATCCTCTGTGTACACAGAAAGTGTTTTGCTTGTTGGTTGGTTTCTTTATCTAGTGGTTATCAGAGTGTGATCTAGGTCCAGCATATGGGGACTTGTTAGAAATGCTAACCCTATTTTGTCAGACCTACTGTATCAGAATCTGTGAGAATGAGATCCAATAAACTGTATGTTAAGAAGCCCTTCAAGTACTTCTGACGAATGCTAAAATTTGAGACTAACACTTAAAAAATACAAATGAATTAATGAGTTAAACATAAAAATGAACTCACAAATATTTGAAGAAATAATAGGTGAATATTCACCTCCCCTTAGAAAAGATAAAACTTTTCAAAACATAAAGTACTGAAAAATAATTAAAATATGAATGTTTCATATTACATAAAAAAAACAAAACATTCAAAATGTTAAAAAATGAAATAAGAATGTATTCATAATAAATATGATAAAGAGCTATATTATTAATATACTGGAGGCCTGGTGCACGAAATTCATGCATGGAGGGGTGGGTCCCTCAGCCCGTCCTGCACCCTCTCCAATCTGAGAGCCCTCAGGGGAGCCCTGTCCAATCCAGGATCCCTGGCAGCATAGGCCCACTCCCAGTGGTTGTGGTTCTCTACTCTCTGTGGGGCCTGGCTGCTCTGTGCCCACTGCCCAGAGGCTCTCCGTGGCCAGGGCGGGATCCTTGCTTCGTTTCTGATTGAGTATTTCTTGGGGGGTGGACCAACATTTTGCATTTTTAATAATTTTCCAGGTGATGCTGATGCTGCTGGACTGGAACTATATAGCAGGTCCTGGAATGATGTCATTTTGTTGCATGTTATTCTATTATAATGATGAAGAATACAAAATATTCAATTCCCAGGCCAGAACCGCTGCCTGTGTGGAATTTGCACATTTTCTCTGTGTCTGAGTGGGTTTCTTCCAGAGACATTGGTTTCCCCGCATATCCCAAAGATGTATACTTGAGGTGAATTGGCATGTCTGTATTGCCCCATCTGAGTGTGGATGTAGGTGTGAGTGTGGAAGGGTGTCCTGACCAGAGTGGGTTCCCAACTTGTGCCCTGAGCTGCTGGTAGCAGCTCCAACCACCCTTGACCCTGAACTGGAATACGCAGGTTGGAAAATAATCATCTTAATTTTTTAAAATTAAATTTTCTCAAATGTAGTTATAACTTATAGGCTTCAATTTTGAATATTAGAAGTGTTTGGGATCTTCATTTAAAAGTTTGGTGGTGTTTTTTTTTGCCATAGGAAATTACCTCTTGCTTATATCAATTAGCCTATGGTAAAATTGGTTTTGTTAAACATCAATTTGTTTAAAGTCACAGTTTCCAAGAACCTATCAAAGACATTAAATGAGGACTTCCTGGCTCCGATGATCATCAGTTAGGTCCAGGACTTTATAGTTCTTGCAATCCATGGCCTAATGACAAATAGATGAGGAGAGAGAGAAAAAAGCAGAGCATCCCCGGTGTCCCACCTGAAACAGAAAAGATTTTTCAATGGAATAGATTTATAATAAATAAATTAACTCCTCAAATCCTTAAAATCTCAAAACATAATAAAAACTCTTTTGTATCACATTTTCATGCCTTAGATTTCTCCTTTATTGTTTTCATTTCCAATCTGCATCATTACCTTTTCTTCTCAGAACTATAATTGCATTTATAGTCAGTACCACAGTATCATTCACATTTGGCCTCTGTTTCCTTTTATGTTAGTTTAATCAGATTATTAGACTTCTGAAGGCCAGGAAGCAAGTCTGCATTTATTTTACATTTACCCTTTATGCCTAATACAGATCCCCTACTTTGTAAGAGATTTTATTAAGGTGTGCTGAATCACTCACTTGTAAATTGATTTATATTCTTTGTAAATGTTCTATCTCAATGTCAGTATTCTTCACCCTGTTGTCTGCTTTCTTGACTTTATTTCTCAAATTAAAGTACTACAGAGAGGTGCTCTTACTCTGTCTACACAACTTCAAGTGAATTAATCACTGCAGAATAGGAGAAAGACATTGTGAGGACAAACAAATGTGATATGATAAGACACTTTAGCCTCTGGTGGCTGCAGCCATAGTGTGTTGCTGTGGTAATTTACTAAATGGTACCCTAGTGGCCTGGACACGTTTGTAGGCTTCAGAATAGCTTCATTTATTACCAAGAAGAGATTTACACATAGGACTTCGGTCCAACTACACTGATAATAGAAGAAATATAGCCATTGGGCTGAAATCCAAAACATCACTTTGGGTTATATCATTAATAAAATTTCCCAAAACTGGGCCAGTCAAAACTAGAGACATTTAATGCTATCAAATTATTATTTAGGAATAAAGTGGATTGATTACTTTTATAATAATATAAGATTGCTATTTTTTAGCAGAAACCATTTGAAACTACTTACATGTTCTACCTTGTATAATTTATGGTAATTCCCTTTAAGAAATACCATCCAATTGTTAAAATTTCTTTGAAAAGTGAATAAAATATGAGGAATTGCTAAGAAAGATACATTACATATGCATTTTATCTCAAAGATGTAAAATTTGCAGAAGAAAATAGGCATTCCTCATTGATTTGCATTATCTACTGTGTTAACTGAGACTTTTGAGATTTAAGTACCACAGAATTATGCAAAGCTAATTCCTATATGCACATTTTTCACTTAACATAATACCATGCAAAATGAAGACCCCTACAATTAAAAATAAACTAAGAGAGTACCATTGATGGGATTGGATATTTTTAATTTTTTATATTTTCCTGTATGTTTTTATTTTCCAGATTATCTGACTTTGAGATCAGAAATGAACTCATATTTAAAGGCTATGTTGCAAGAACACTTTGCTTTCAATATTAAAAAAAGAGTTATTAATAACTTAACCCTACCAGACCGCTGTACCGATTTTTCGTTAATTTCCACACAAAGGTAGACTATTGGCGCTAGATGAAAGGTAGATGAAAGGTAGACCTATTTTCTACAATGTCTCCAAGTTCCATCTTATTCTAACCACTTGTTTGTATGTAACTAACATTTTTCTATATCATGTTGGTTTTTCTCTTTAATGCTTAGGAGCCCAGGTATAGGGGACAGTTAGGTTCAGGGCCTCAGGTCTGGTAGGATTAAGAATCAATATCTACACTAATAAAAGAGAAACATGGTAATTAGCGTACGACCGCTACCCTTCTCATTGGCTAATCAGCATATCCTTATGCAAATTAACTGTCAGCCAAGATGGGGGCTGGCAGCCATGCACTGAAGCGAACAGGGAGGCTTGCTTGCTCCAGTGACGGCTGACTCTAACGTTCCCCGCCTGAGTTGCCGGCCTCTCAGCTGCAACTCTAAGCAACTATGTACTATGTTGCAAATAAGAGGCTAAACAAAACCCCAGAAACCGGCTTTCAGTCAGCCAGGTACAGCCAGCCAGACCGCAACATTGTATCAAATACAGAAGGAAAAACAAAGGCCAGAAACCGGCTTTCAGCAGCCGAGGCCTCAGAGCTAAAGCTGGCCCAGAATAAAAAAAAAAAAGAAAAAAAGGAGCAGTTGGGAGCTTTAGTCACCCGCCAGCCAGAAAAGGGCCCTCAGCCCCTCACCCAGACTGGCCAGGCACCCCAGTGGGGACCCCGACCCTGATCCAGGACACCCTTCAGGGCAAACCAGCCGGCCCCCACCCATGCACCAGGCCTCTATCCTATATAGTAAAAGGGTAATATGCCTCCCGGCACCGGGATCAGCGTGACAGGGGGCAGCACCCAAACCCCCTGATGTCCCTGCGGCTCTGTGAGGGACAGGGGGCGGGGCCACAACCTCCCTATCCACCCTGCTCTGTTCATGACAGGGGAAGGCGCCCCAACCCCCTGATCAGCCCTGCTCTGTGCCTGATAGGGGGGAGCTCCCCAATCCCCTGATCGCCCTGAGGCTCTGTGTTTGACAGGGTGCGGCACCCCAACCCCTAATCGGCCCTGCTCTGTCTGTGACAGGGTGCGGCACCCCAACCCCCCTCCCCCCACAGGCCCTGCTCTGTGTGTGACAGGGTAGAGCCATAACCTCTCCATCGGCCCTGCCCTGAGTGTGACAGTGGCGGCGCCCCAACCCCCTGATCGGCTCTGCTCTGTGGGTGATAGAGGGTGGCGCCCCAACCCCCCTCCACGGACCTTGCTCTGTGTGTGACAAGGGGCCGGTGCCCCTACTCCCCT
>NW_005871060.1:10539639-10541610 GCF_000147115.1 Myotis lucifugus
CGCACTGAACACTAGGGGGCAGACTCTCAAGGAGCTGCCATGACATGCAATGGCCATTTAAAAATAAATGGCACCAGGGACCTTGAGCCGACAAACCAACACTTGGTTTTCCCCAAGTGGGACACAGGACCCGCCACCACCCTGGAGAGACACCCTACCGAATTGCAGCCAACACTGCCAAGACCCCATGGCACAAAATGTGGCCCACAAACCAGCCCAGCCTGGAAACAGTAACTGTGGGTGCCGGGTAATGATGTCCCTTAGCAATGCCCAGCTTCCTCTCCCTAGCGACTAGCCTCCTCGGAGTTTCTTCAGCCCAGGAATCCAACTTGCTTTATAGCCAGGTTCAACCAAATGTTTGTGAAATGTTTTCACGTGCCTCATCTCATTTGATCCTCACAGAAGTCCTGGAGTAGGTAGATAGGAGACTCGGTGGAATCCTATTTTCTTTTCATTAGCCAGAAAACGGAGATTTAGAAAGTTTAGAAACTTGACCCAACTGAAAAGAAGTAAGAAAAGGTGGAACTTGAAAATGACTTCAGGTTTTCTCACTGCACAGAATATAGTCAAACACTGCTGCAGTTAAATATTTTACGTTTTGCCCTCCCTGAGTGATCTACAGTAATAATCTGCTTCGTGTTGATATTTACTGCTCTCACTTGTGACCCACCAAAATTTTTGCTGACAATTACTGAAAGAGAAGTTGGGGTGCTTCACTGGGCTGGAAAAAGTTTAGCTAAATCAGAAAGCAGGTCTAATTAAGCAAGTTTATTCTATTTCTACAAAAAGGCTAAGTTGACTCACGCATAGACGATACATATAAATCTCTCACTGGTGTCAATTGCACTCGTGTGTTTTGATCTTTCATTGTTGATTGTGAATTTGGTTGACACTTCTATGAAAGAGAAAGGGCAAATAGTGATATTAAATTATTTCTTCTATTTCCTTTCAATGTTCACAAATCTGTGCACCAGGACACTAGTATAGTATAAAGTATATAGATAGTGTTCCAGTAGCATTATGTAGTTTCTCCACAAACAAAGCTATCAGGGTACCCACTTTCTTTGTTATGCTTCCTTTTACCTGCTTCGTTTTTCTGAAAATTTTATTGTGGATCACACCCACTTATGTCATTTAATTCTCAGTCTTGGACATGAGACTGTTAGCTTAAGTAAGTCTGTGGGATGGCACAACCATTTCTGTCCTTCTCTCCCTGGCCCCCTCCTCTCTCTTGCTGTTTAACTCAACATTCTGCACATTCTTTGCTGGTGGGTGTATTTTTTTTGTTTTGTTCTGAAGAATTAATATTCCTTGTGTCCTATTCTGATTAGAGACTCACTTAAAACTCCTCTTAATGACTTGGCAATAGATCTGTCATTGGAATACTGATTTGGAATACAAAGCCACTCTCAATTACAAATTTTAGGGTAGAGTAGTATTAAGGATATTATTATTTACCATCATATAATATTATTGTCACTATTACCCACTTTGTTGCACTCCCACAGAGTGATATCATTTCAAAATTTGTTTAGTATCAGAAAAACCTGGATTCAAATCTCAAATCTCATTTGTGACCCACAAAATTTATTTATTTATCTGATAACAAGAATATAATCTATATATATAAAAAGCCAGCTACTGGAATGCTGTAATTACTGGAACGACCGTTGCTATGATGCCAACTGTGGCCAGCAAACTGGCCTGATCAGGGGGTGGGCCCAGCCAGCCTACCTCCCGTGGCCCCTCCCCCCAGCTGGTCCCACCCCCAATTGCTCTCCCCACCCCTATAGGCCTGCAGCCCCTACCCCCAGCCAGTCCCACCCCTGTTCGCTCCTCCATACCACAATAGGGGGCAGGGTGGCCAGCCACCTCCTGCAGCCCCTCCCCATGGCCGGCCCCACTCCCAATGGGCCCCACCACCCGACTGTCCACGCCCTCCCTCCAGTCAGCTCCACCCCTGATCGACCC
>NW_005871060.1:10541710-10582510 GCF_000147115.1 Myotis lucifugus
TGGGCCCACCCCCCACATGTGGCGCCATCCCCAACATCCCTCACCACCCCGATTGGTCTTGTGGTCTCTCCCCCCAGCCAGCTCCACTTCCAATTGCCCCCCCCCCCCCAATTGGAGATGGGGCCTGCTGGCCAATTGCTTGAGGCCCCTTCCCTCAGCCAGCCCGTCCCTGATTGGGCCCAATTGGGGCAGCCAGCCGGGCAACCTCCCGCTGTCTCCTCCTCCCACAGGCCTGGCCCTGATCCGCCAATTAGGGCCTGGCTGGCGGGACTCCACCTGTGCATGAATTCATGCACTGGGCCCCTAGTAATTATAATAATAGGATGAGAAATATGGTGTTTCAGGAGAGCTCTACAGATACCCTGGAACACCAAAATGATGAGTGAATGGGTCCTAGAGCACATTAAGCCTGAAACATTGCTGGAGGTGAAAATGACTAACTGACACTGTTCTACTTTAGGTACATCATGAGAAGGCAGGGTTCTTTGCAAAAGACAGTAGTTTTAGGGAAAACAAAAGGCAGCAGGGAAAGATGAAGACCAAATATGAGATAGATTGACTCCATAAAAGAATCCGTAAGCATGATGAGTCTACAGGAGCTGAGCAGGGCTGTTGAGAGCAGGACATCACTCACTCACAGGGTCACCAAAAGTGGGAGCTGACTCAATGGCTGGTAACAGAATACTATTTACAGTTATCTACACAGTTGTTAGGAAGATTAAGGTGAGATAATTTATATACTCATTCTAGTCAATTTGTGACTAAGATTGTTTTTTAAAGCCCACACACAGGGGAAACAAGAGAAACCATTATGTTGATGTAGTTCCTTGAAAAATAAATTATATATTAAAGTTATACAAAAATGGGAACATTATTTAAATATATAGATATGTCAGATGCTTATAGAGCAAGGGTCTTTTTGCTTGTTTGAAATAAGAAGTTTCTGGCAGTGACAATCTCTGCTGTCATTCGGTTGGGTTAGAGTTAATTCTATTATCAGGAACACTGAACTCTATAAATGTTAGTGCTGCCACTTTTTTGTGTGTCTTTGAATGAGGTACTTAACCTCTCTGTATTTTGATTTCTTCATTCTCAAAAAGAAGTCCACCTTTTGAGGGGAATATTGCATAATTTTTGTGATTATCTAACCACTAAGCTGTATACCCACAACCAATAAATAATAATAATAATAATAATAATAATAATAATAATAAGTAGTCCACCTTTCAAGTGTAAAATTTTATACAATAGTTGTTCACCAAGGCAGAAATCCTTAAGTGTTCCAAGATGCAAAATCTCCCTCTAGTGGCAACTCAAGTCAGGCACATTCCCCCTGCTACCAAGTACAGCTAAAGCAGTGCATTTGGCTTAAACTTAGGTTCTTCTCTCATGATTTCATTCTTAGTAATTAGTCTATCAAATTAACAGTATACAACTCAGTATAAACTAAATAACAGTCAGTCATTCCTTAGAGTGGTCTTTGATGCAGGACTATAGTTTCATAAGAAGACAATTTAGTAAATTTATTAACAAAGTTTAAGGTTCCTGTGTTTTTTTTAAAGAAAGAAATTCATTGAATTTATAATGTTCACTTTATTGTAGTATATGTTATGTAATTCTGCTTAAAATAAATAAAATTTTAAGTCAAAGATCACTATAGGTAACAAAATATACTTTATTATATTTAGCAAAATCTTTTAATTATACTTTATAGATCTAGAGTATATCTATTAATCATTGGGTTATTAGGCTTCTCTACCAATTTAAAATTTATCTCAATATAATTTAAAATAACTTTACTTTAATACTATATTATATCAGAGGATTTTATTTTCAAAATATGTTAAATATCGACCATGCCTTCTTTTCTAGTTTCTAAAAACGAACTCCCTGTTCTATTTTATTAATTATAAACCATGATTTGGTTTATGATTTGGTCAGATTTATTGAGTACATAAGCAATTACAATGTAAGAGGAAGAAACATATCATATTTCTAATTTTATCATGTAACACAGAGACTGCATTCCCAGATGTATTTTTGCCCTCTTTTCATAAGGCACACTACATCTGTGTTTGTGGTAATATTCTACAGAACATTATTTTTACCCTTCTATCTATGGAACTGGAGGCCTGGTGGATGGATTTGCGCCCTGGTGGGGTCCCTCAACCTGTCCTGCGCCCTCTTGCAATCCAGGGGAACCGGCTGAAACCAGCAGTCTGACATTCCCTGAGGAATGTGGTAGTGCGCGAAGGGGCACTTGGCTGCTTGGTAGCACTGCTGCAGAGGTGGGAAAGGCTCGCACTGCCACAGGTGTGCTTGCCAGTTGTGAGCCTGGCATCTGTTGCCCATCAGCTGAGTGGCGCTCCCGCTGTGGGAATGCACTGATCACCAGGGGGCAGCTCCTGCATTAAGCGTCTGCCCCTGGTGGTCAGTGCGCGTCATAGTTGACTGGTCGTCTGGTCATTCAGGCTTTTATATATATAGTTTTATATATAGATAATACTGAACATAGTTTATTATTAACTTTGTACTGGGAAAAATGATATTCAGAATGACATTTTTTGATTAGATGTGTGCATGTGTGTTAGAGGGTGTGTTCCTAAATTTCACAGATTGTATGGAAATCTATAATAATAAAAGCATAATATGCAAATTAGACCGGATGTCCTTTTGGACGTCCTTCTGGATGACCTTCTGAACGAAGCCGGGGCTGCGAAGGAAACTTGGGTCCTGGGTGCCTGCTGGTGGCCAAAGGGAAGCCCGGGTCCTGGGTGCCTGCTGGGGCTGGAGGGAAGCCTGGGTACTGGGTCCCAGAGGGAAGTCCTGATCCCGGGTGCCAGAGTGGGTATTCGGTGCCAGGTCGCAGACCTTTCCGGGAGATGGGGCCAGGGCTGGGTGGTAGGTGGAAATTGTGAAGGGCTCACCCATGGACACGCGAGGGTGTTGGTCCTTGGTCTGGACTTCACCAGCACTTGCTCTTGAGATGTGGGCTGGCCCAGGCAGTACGTTTGTGAAGTGCCTCTATGGGTTTTCCATAGCCTGCATCCAGAGACCCAGAGGGCAATAGGTAAGGGGTGTGGTGCAGCCGCAGGGTCTGAAGGGAGAGTTCCAGGGGCCAGCGATGGCTGATTCATGGTCATTCCAGCTACACCCCCACCACCCAGGCTTTGGGACTGCAGTCTGTTTGCTGGAGATTGTGCCTGCCAGAGGTGGCAGGGGTTCGTGTGCCTGGCTTCTCGCTGTGGGAGTGCACTGACCACCGGGGGGCAGCTCCTGCACTGAGCGTCTACCCCCTGGTGGTCAGTGCATGACTGGTCGACTGGTCGTTTGGTCGTTCAGGTGTTGCGCTGGCTTTTTGTATATATAGATTGAGTTTAAAGACAATAGTTAAAATGACAAATACAGTATTCTGTTTTAAAAATAATTCTGATAGAATTTGTAGTCCATGCCAACACATGACTGAATGGAAATTAGCATATTCTTTAACATGCCTTCATTAGCATTATAAAGGATACAACTACAACAGTATTTATCACAGAAACAAAGCAGGAATGATTTTCAGACAGACTCATTTCTTTTTTTTCTTATCACCAGACCAATGCTGACTTTCTATGATATTGATTTAAGTTTATACTTATATTGATCCAGTTTATAAATAAACTGGAGCATACATTGAAAATTTTGGATTTTATATTACTGCCAATGCTGATTTATATTATCAGGTGTTCATATTTCTGATGACATAGACACAGACACAGATATACACATAATTATAAATATTGACTGTAGCCACATTTAAATTTAACCTGCTAACATGTATTTTAACTTTCATTTAAAAATTATTTTCCTTTGGTTTTGGTATCTTTTTATATTGCCATATGATAATATTTTAATTTCTTATTTATATTTCTGGCTTTGACCATGAGCTATTCTATGCAATGTTGTAAATAAAATTTAAAAATTAAGTGACAGATATTTACAACATATAATAGTAGAAAGATATGCTATCATCTGTATATGCCTTTTGCACTAGTATATTTCTTACAAAGCATTGTATATGTTCTACTGTTGTTCCAAAACCAATGAGCAAAAACTATTGAAAAAATAATAAATTTGAATTGAAATATATGAATCTGAATTACCTTTAAAATATAAGCTCTCTATATATTTATAAGTTAAATACCAAAAATATTTTATTTTTCTAATTATTGTTTAAAATTTTCAAGTGAAGAATTAGTCTTTCTTCAATTCTAAAGGCAATTCATTTTTCTAAGATACTAATTGTTTTAATAAATCAACATTTAACTTTCAAATGTATTTGAAAACTTTTATTTTTCATTACATAAAGGACTTTGTGATATTTTATATAATTAAATGCTTAATGAATCTTAAATTGGCTCTGAAAGTTAAAAAAAAAAAAAATTTGACTTTGAGGAAGATCTCCTCCACCCTCTGCTGATAGGTAAACGCAACTGCAGTGTATTTGTTATGAAGTTGGTCCTTTATTTTTCTTTTAAATTTATCTTTATTAAATTGTAAGGCATTTTAATATTTAGTAAACAAATAAACTATTATAAATGTCTCAAAGAAGAATGAATTTGGATCAAGCAAATACAAAACCAACCTGTCTGTTTAGTTTACTAGCCTTGAAAAAAAATGGTATAATGGCATCAATTTATTATTAATGACAAGAAGTCATAGCTACATGCTTCCAAATCATTATATAACTCAGATTTATTAGTCAACTGTATAAAGTACAATCTATGGTGGTTTAATGTTTGTACTATGGAAATATTATTAAAAAATTGTGAAAAACTTGTCTTAAAACATTTGTGTCTGACTTATCACTGACAATATGTAGAGGTGAATTATGTAGTAAAGAAATACTTAAATATTTTTTTTAAGGAGGAGGAAATAGCTTTTAATAGTGAAACTAAATAGCATTCCAGCTGTTAGAAAAGTAAACCTCAGTTCATAAGCAGATTCTGTTTGGACTGACAGTCACATAAAACATGAATTTCAATATTAAAAATGTAGGTTCATGAAAAATACAGTCTTTATATTATTGTAAGGATTCTTAATACTTTCATAAGTTTTACTTATTTAAACATATTGTATTAAAATATAAAAAATGAAGGTTTTAATAAAACACTCAGAATTGATATTTGTATTTGTCATACTTGGTCAAATTATTTTTAGAAATAGCATTTTTCCAGATGCTCATTCTCTTTCTTCCAGCAAATATTTTAATTTTTTTGTGTACCCTTCGAATTACTTTTAAAACAATTATATGCCTATATTCTTCAACATTATGTACTTTTTGATAGGGCACATATTTTTATAGTACCTTTATTTAAAATTTTAAAAGTTTTAATTATGAAAGTAATTCATGAATTTTCTCATTGTTAAGAGTTTATATTACATACTAGAGGCCTGTTGCATGAAGAGATTCATGCAATAGGCCTTCTCTTCTCCTGGCTGCCGGCACAGGTTCTCCTCCGGCACCCGGGACCCAGGCCTTTGCTCCAGCCGGAGCCGCCTTCAGTCTTCTGTCTTTGCTGCTCCGGCCGCAGCTGCCTTCAATCTTCTGTCTTTGCTGCTCTGGCTTGCCTTCAGTCTTCCCTCCGCTGCTTGGAGCCTACATATGCAAATTAACCGCCATCTTTGTTGGTGGTTAATTTGCATATTGCGCTGACCAGCCAATGTGAGGTGTAGCGAAGGTACGGTCAATTACCATGTTTGTCTATTATTAGATAGGATAGCACTGTTGTCCCTACTGATGACAATCCCCAATACGAATGCCCTCTTCAAGGATAACCACTGTCCACACATCCTTTCATATCTTTTTCCTATGCATTTACACAATTGCTTGTTCATGTTCTTTACACATTTATTTTTCCTTTCGGATTGTCTTTCTCTTATTGATTCATAAAAGTTATTTATGTATTCCGGTTATCAATTATTTGACTGTTTGTTATGTTTCAAATATTTTTTCCCATTCCTTAGAGAAGTCTACAGATGGTTGACTGGCTGGGGATACAAGGACCAGCCACTCTCTCAAGATCTCAATTAGTGCTCCAGTTCCATGGGATTAGTCTGAGGCTGGTCTCCACATCTTTGGTTAGCTTTCCCCCCATCCTATCACGCCTTCTTTCCTCACATTCCCCTGAGAGTTGTTCTGTAATAAATTGCTTCAACATGAATCCTTTGCTCAGGCTCTTTTTCTAGAAAACCTAACTTAGAAAATTGTAAGAAAAATTTTCCCCCAAAATAGTATTTAAAATAACAAACTAAATTACTCCATGTAAGGTATGTGTATAAAAATAATGTAGCCCTAACCGGTTTGGCTCAGTGGATAGAGTGTCAGCCTGTGGACTCAAGGGTCCCAAGTTCGATTCCGGTCAAGGGCATGTACATTGGTTGCAGGCACATCCCCAGTGGGAAGTGTGCAGGAGGCAGCTGATTGATGTTTCTCTCTCATCGATGTTTCTAACTCTTTATCCCTCTCCCTTCCTCTCTGTAGAAAAATCAATAAAATATATTTAAAAAATAATAATAATGTAATTTTTTTATTAACAAACATATATACTTCTAGATGTGTGCTACCATCTTTAAAGTGGTATATTTGTTATATTGATATTGCTCAACAAAGTTAACAAAGTCATCTTTTGGGAATCATGTTCAGGGTCTGAGACACAGTCTTTGAATATTTATAGTGTTTTCATTTATTTGCTCCTTAAAGTCTGGATTATCTTGTTGAAAATTAAAAACTAAGACTGAGTAATTAAACTCAATGTTTATTTAATAAAATTTGGCCCTGACCGGTTTGGCTCAGTGGATAGAGCATCAGCCTGCAGACTGAAAGGTCCCAGGTTCGACTCCAGTCAGGGGCATGTACCTTGGTTGCAGGCACATCCCCAGTAGGGCGTGTGCAGGAGGCAGCTGATAAATGTTTCTCTCTCATTGATGTTTCTAACTCTCTATCCCTCTCTCATTCTCTCTGTAAAATGTCAATAAAATATATTTTAAAAAAATTGAACTGGCCGAAACCGGTTTGGCTCAGTGGATAGAGCGTCGGCCTGCGGACCGAAAGGTCCCAGGTTCGATTCCGGTCAAGGGCATGTACCTGGGTTGCAGGCACATCCCCAGTAGGGGGTGTGCAGGAGGCAGCTGATCGATGTTTCTCTCTCATCGATGTTTCTAACTATCTCTTTCCCTTCCTCTCTGTAAAAAATCAATAAAATATATTTAAAAAAAAAATTGAACTGAACTTATAGTCAGGAAGGACATCAACACGGTCAATAATATTTTGGGTCAAAAACAAGCCATGGTTGAATGAGATTATTTGTAAGAGATAATTTAAGAAGTGTTTGTAATATTGGCTAAATCACTATTTATTCAGTGATATAGATTAGATGATAGATAGATAGATAGACAGATAGATGTCCTAATTCCAAGCCTCATCCTATGTAATATAAACCTAATATGCTAAGTGTCCGGTCATCTGTTCAACCAATCAAATCATAATATGCTAATGACATGCTAAGGTCGCTCAACCGCTCGCTATGATGTGCACTGATAACCAGGGGGAAGACGCTCAGAGAGGTAGGCTAGTTTGCTGCTGGGGTCCAGCCGATCGGGACTGTGCAAAATGGGCCAGACACGCCCTGGAGCCCTCCCGTGGTCCCTCCCCGGCTGGCCAACCTCCTGTGTCCCTCCCTGGCCCCAATTGTCCACTGGTGGGATCCCTTAGCCTGGCTTGCACCCTTTCACAATCCGGGACCCCTCGGGATATGTCAGAGAGCCAGTTTTGGCCCAATCCAGCAGGCCAGGCTGAGGGACCCCACTGGTGCATGAATTCATGCACCGGGCCTCTAGTTTATATATACTATTACTGCTCGAATTACCTTTCTGTACTGTTCATGATTGACTCAGGAAATGATAGTATTAGTTTACCAGTAGACAAAATTAGAAATTCTAGCTGAGAGAGGTTGGTGAAGTTATCAGCTAAATTAAACTACATATGCTGTGAAACAGTAAAAATTGTAAATTGTTCCTCATAAGTAAATTATAGTTGTTAAGCACTTACCATGTGCTCGACCCTGTTCAAAGTCCCTTTTTGCATTTATTTATGTGTTCCTCATAAAATCTCTTTAAGACCGTGCAACTATTATTCTCAGGCTCAGAGTTTAAGTAACTTTTTAAGCCAGTCAACTCTTATGAGTTGAGATGAATTCAAATCTAGATATTCTTTTATCAGAATCCACATTCTTAACAGTTATACATTCATTTGTGTAAAAATACCAGAATATGTAATATTCCTAAAATATAAATGTTGTCTCATTATTTACCTAAGCCTGGTCACATGTAGATATGGTGTTTAAATTTCTTTATTCTGTCACTAGTAACTTCTGTCTAATCTCTGGCTAAAATCCAGTCTTTCTTTATTTCTCGTTTGTCTCTTCTGTTCACTAAAGAACTAAGATCATATCTGAATGGGTCTCAAGATGACTTGTCTTGTTAAATATGTATTATGGCCCATGTCCTTCCATTAATTCAGACAAGGCACTCATCTGCCTCCCTAAATTCTGCTAGAATAATCTCTTTGAAATGTATTCTCCTTGCCTGTGGTAACAGTTCCCATTATCATGCTAATTTGGCATCTCTTTCTTTTTATTTAGGAGATTAATTTATACAGATCTGATCAGGGACATCTATCTCTGCTTACATATCACCTTTAGAGTCAAATCATTTTTAGTAATCACATAAAAGTAGACATTTCTGATGTAATAAGTTATTTATTTGGATTATTTTCTTGTTTATTTAAAAATAACAGTATACTCAATGTGGCTAAATTATATGCAAATATAATACTTTGTTAATTAAACAATCCAGTCAATTATATGATTTCTCACTCTTTCTACCTTAGGCTGACAATCTCATTCTCCTCCCTGTAACCAATCGCCCACATGATCATAATCAGTCATCCTTTTAATGTGTCTCATATGGTCCTCACTGACCCTCCTGGCTGAAATGATCCTTCCTCATGCTGTGAAAGTGATTTATCTGTCAAAAATGCTTTCATTAGTTCCCGATTCATTTAAGAGAAAACAATAAGACATTTTGGAAATACATTTAAGGAAAAATTATACCATGAAGTATAAGAATGTTGAAGTGAAATTGCATGGCTTTTGTAATAGAAAGAGTCTGGAAGGCTTTCCAGCTAAACACTAACCACCTAACAGGTGTGAGCCTCATTTAAATCTGTGGCTAAATGACATAATTAGATAAGATTGTTTTGGAAATTTCTTCAAGCTTTTATCCTATTTAATTGTAATAAAAATTGATCAATGCCCTTTGGTATATTTACATATGATTTATTTTCTTTCTTTTTTATTTTTTTGCCATCATTTTCTTAATGTTGAAAAATTGTTATCTAGAGAGTGTTTGGTTTCTGTGAGTTTTCTTTCTTCCATTTTATCATGTATCATAGGTTTTCTTTTCAGCATGGTCATTTAGGCTTTACTGGATTATTTTCTAAAATCTTTTCTGAGAAAGAGTAGAACTGGGACAGGATGTATTTCATGCAACATTTCTCACAAATATTGATCATTGTTTTTAAAGTCCAATAAAAGTGTATACTTTGGGGAGGTTCATCATAAGGAAATAGAATACTGATCTCAATTTAAATTTACATATCTCCTTTCCCCCAATAGTTTTAATGATTTTTTTAAATTAGAGGGTTTGGGACAGATTTGAAAAGTAGCTCATTATCATAATCACTCTATGTATGTGCTGCACCACCATGACACTTTTGTTTGAATGCATTTCCTTGAAAAGAAAGAAATTGAAAATATACTCTATACCAGACAGAGTGTTAGGTTTGTATGTTGTGCCTTCTTATCCTTACAAGAAATCACTACAAAATAATTGTTACCTATGTTCAAGTTCATGTTACTAGTATGTGGCAGAACTTGGAGTTGAAACTATATTATTATTATATTTTTGCTGATTGCATGTGTGTATATTTATTTATTTTTGCTAATTGCATGTGTATGTCTTGTTTAGTTTTGCTTTTTTCATAAAAATACCATCAGTTTGGGGAGAGAAACAAACCAAATGAACATCCGGTGACTCTTTATCACCTTGGGCTCACAGTGGAGAAATATGAGGGTTGTCAAAATTCTAAGGAAATGTTTGAAAAATATTGGGAAAGGAAAGGGTGAAGGGTTTTTTTGCTTTGCTTCTGTTACTTGCACAGAAAGATATATCTGTTTGTATATATGGGAATCAGTTTCCAAGATTATATCTCTGAAACAATGCAAGGTTGTGTTATGCCTTTGGATAAGGCCTTTGGAATCATGGAAGTCTTTTTTCAGTATTTCTAACTTCTTTAATGTGTTTTATTTGTGCTCTAATTTTAAATAGCTAACATAGTAGCAGTTCATATAACTCCTTAAATTATAATCCATATTTTCCTCAACCATACCAAACAAGAAATTCCCCTCTCCTTTTATTCAGAATAGATCCACCATATAATGTTGTACTCTGTTAAGAGCAATGATAGTGTTTGTTAAGAGATCACTGGATAAAGTACTTTCTGGGAGTTTTTTGTTAAATCCTGATACTAAAGAACAAAGGAAACCATTTCTTCAGTTGAGATCACACTGAGTTTCACACCACTTCTAATAGGGTCAGCATGCATCTGTGTAGTGATATTGCCTACAAATCAGTATTTTTGCTTATTTATACAGCTTAAAAGGTATAATTAGAGGACACCCTTTTTATATGAAGAATGTACTTTTCTGAAGAATATAATATTTATGGTTGTAAAGGCCCCTGGACAATGGGAAGGTCTAGTCCAATCATATATTTTTAGGAGCTGTTATGTTTAAAGTGGCTAAGACTTCTGAACCAAGAAATATTAGAGGAGAATTGTGAAAAATATGTCTATTTTATCTGTTATCTGATTTGGAAATCTATTTTAAAAATATGAAAATATATACAAGGTTTGCTAAGGAATTAAATAAAATTTAAATAAAAATATAATAAAATCATAATAAAAATAAAATTAACATGTAATGTTATATTGGTTTTTCATTAATAATTGAAGTTGATGTGATGATATATTCTTTTATTAAACATGTTTAGCATTGTATTTTTATACATTGGCAGCTTTTAGATTATTAAATAATATTACAGCTTGAAAAGCTTTAAACTTATGAACCTCTAAAAGTCATAGTTCAGCATAAGTAACTGCAAATTATAGCATTTATTTATGGTGGTGAGACAGCAGATGCTTATTTATATTTGAAATACTGATGTGTTCAAGATGAAGCTTCAGTTTGCAAAATCCACCAATTCTATAGGTATTAATTGTGTATTATACTAGGCAGTGGGATCTCAAAGCAAAGCAGCGATGGCCTTTGCTACTTAACAAACTTATGGTAAATAGTAAAGTCAGGTTAATAAACAGATTCTTACTTTATAAAGTAATATTTTAGGATTCATAAAGGAGTAGGATATCTGAAATGGAGGAGGGTGGGAAGGAGGGTCAGTGATGGCGTCCTGGAATGAATGATGTCATGGAAATAGGAATATTGCCACATCAGGTCCTAGGAAGGGCATGCCAAGCAGGTGCACCCACATCTGCAAATGCCCAGAAGGTGAAAGTGGGCAGAAAATGGAAAGTATAATCAGTGTAACTGGAGAATAAAGTGGGAGAAGTGGGATAATGAATCTGGAGATGTAGATAGCATCCAGACCTTAGAGTCTCTCTAAAAAATGTTGATAATTCCAAACTACAGATATTTGATCTGTCTCTTGTTTAGCTGGAAAGCTCTCAGTAGGAAATAAAGAACTTAATTTAAAAGACTGTAAGTAGACAACGTAAAATCTAAAGAATTTTTGTCTCTAATAGATTTTATGTTCACTCCATATCATCCATTCAGTGTATAAATAGCTCTTAGTATCTCTCTGATGTTTTACTTAAATAAATTATGAAAAATATATTAGTAGCCTAAATTTTTTTTTTTGTACCCAATGGAAACCTGGTCATTTTCATTAAATACTTAGGAAGAGGAGTAATTATTATAATATTTTTTTCTGAATTTTTATTAGTTAAATTTTTTGAATACTTACTAAAGAAATATGGAACTGAGTCACTCTTTTGTTTTTAAATGATGATACAAATGCAAGAAATAATTTTTAAAAGGCCAACAAATATTTCAGTATACGTAAGTTCTTATACTGTGTCAATACAAATGATAAATATCTTGACATTAATGCATTGAAGGCCATAGGTTCATCACCAGCTGCAAATCATTATGGTTGATAATGCTCTAATGAGAGCCACATCTTCACTGGGCATTTGATGGAAATAAATCTTGCATGTAAATGAAAAAATCACAGCTGAGAATGATGTTAATTAAAGCATTATTAAGAGTGAGATTATGAAAAAATGTATCATATTTTATATCCATTTTGAAAAATTTAAGCTGGGAAGAAAATGAGATATTTTTGATTTGTGAAAGATTTCAAGAGCTAGTGTCTGTGTTTATATTTTAAGTTCTCTTCACCTAAAGCCTTATAAGAATACTTAAATATATTGGGAGTGGTTCATACACAGTTTAATTTAAATTCAAATTCAGTGAGTATAACTAAAAATCATCCAGAAAATCAAATAATGCAAAACTGTTACATTTTTTATTATTTGGGACAAAATATTAAGTATATATGAATGCATATCTGAAAGAGAAAATATTTTCCATTATTGTCATATACTTCTTTAAGGACATGAGAACATTTTACTTTCTCAGTCTCATATCAGTAAAGATGATAAAATGGAGGGCTTGTCATTTTATGTGTATTTGTTATTATTTCGTTTTGGTTGCAAAAAGCAACAAAATGAAATAGAGCCTTAATCAAGTTGACAAACGGAGCATGTACATTATAGTTAAGGTATTAAGTGAAATTTAGAGACAAAGCAAAACAAAACAGGAGCCATGTTATGACACATTATGAAAACTAGTGAAAAATAGCAGTCACCAGAATAGCAATATTGACCATACAACCAGGAATCCCTGAAATGGAAGCGTGTTTGGGCCTTGCCTTTTCACTCTAGTGAAAGCAGTACAAGCCATGCTGATTATGACCTGATCCTGTAGTTAGATAAGACTTAGCTTCTTATTCCTGCTTTACCACTTATTAACTGAGTGACATTAGGCAAGTTATCTTTCTGCTATAAAATGTCCATAGTAGTAGTATCTACTTCTCCACGCAGAAGCATTAAAAGAGATAAACTGTGTAAAAGTACCCAGTACATCATAGTTGAACATCTGCTACGCTCTCCTCTTCCTTCTTCTCCATCATCAGTACTCTGATATTAATATGATTCAGAATTTTCCATGCTTCTCCTCTCAGTCTGTATTCTTACCTGTTGAATTAGCTTTCAATCAGGTCTTGTCTTCAACTCATAGTTGTGGTTTCTTCATAACTTTATCTTGCTTATAACTCCACACTATATTCTTTCGTGGTTTAGTTGCCTCTGCCAATGTACTTAGTATCTCTAAATGTCCTAAATCAAACTCCGAGAGGAAGAATGCATCCTCGTTGTTTATCCTTTGAGTGGAGCCTCTAATATCAGCTCATACCTTAGGCTGGTCTGTGATTCTATTCAGTTCATGTGAATAATGTGTTGAAACCCATGGTCTATCTGGTGCTGGCTAACAGAGGCAGCGGTGGGACATTTTACCCAGAGGGCAATGATCATGGCTGCCACATGCCTACTACATCTAAACAAATAGACATAAAAGGTTAAGATTCAATGAATTACCAGAGTATGTACTAGTAAGAGTATGTAGAACCAGAGTATGTAGTAAGGCTGGCTCTTGAATAATGATCTTGTGTCTCCCAACCCAATACTCATTTGAATAGACTTTAAATACTCCGGGTAATCATGAAATTTTTGCAGCATCATAAAGTTGCTTTAAAATATTCTCTAATGTTGCCACTTACAAATTTTTAATAAAATCTTTAAGTATCAGAATTTTAGTATTTACTGTTTTAATATAAACATAATTATATTTTGTGTCTTGAAGAACAATTATTTATTTCAAAATGTCTTATTTATAATTGAATTCTATTGACTTGTTCTTTTTGTCTTAACTTTTCCCAGGCTGCTAAGTTGGATATCACAGTGCAAGCTTTGGGGTCCCAATGGGGGACTCTGGATCAAGACGATCTACCCTGGTCTCCAGGTTGCCAATATTCAGAAGAAGTATTAGCAGAAGACATGATTCTCTTCCTTCTTCACCTTCCTCCAGTAATACAGTTGGTGTCCACAGTTCCTCACCTTCCAGCACAAACTCAAGCTCAGGTAGTACAGGTAAACGCAGGAGCATATTCCGAACTCCTTCCATTAGCTTCCACCATAAGAAGGGGAGTGAACCTAAGCAAGAACCTACCAACCAGAACCTTAGTATTTCAAATGGTGCTCAAGCTGGTCACAGCAGTATGCAAAAACTGACTTCGGAAGAATATATTAAAACCAGGGGAAGACATTCTGTTGGTTTTAGTAGTTCAAGAAATAAGAAGATAACAAGATCTTTGACAGAGGATTTTGAAAGGGAGAAGGAGCACTCAACTAATAAGAATGTCTTTATAAATTGCTTAAGTTCTGGCAAAAGTGAAGGGGATGATTCTGGATTCACAGAAGAACCAACTCGCCGTTCTGTTAAGCAGTCAACAAAGAAGCTGCTTACTAAATCCTTTTCCTCTCACTATAAATTTTCTAAGCCAGTTCCACCGAGCCAGTCCACTTCATTGGTACAGCAGTCTGAATTCTCATTGGAAATTACACAGTTCCAAGAGAGAGAACCTGTATCAGTAAGAGCTTCTCCATCTTGCTCTGTGGATGTAACAGAACGGGCAGGAAGCTCTTTACCATCCCCATTGCTTTCTGCTGATCTTACCACAGCTCAGACACCTTCAGAGTTTTTAGCCTTGACTGAAGATTCTGTTTCTGAAGCCGATGTATTTTCTAAAAGTGGAAGCATGGCATCCCACTGTGACAACTTTGGCCACAATGATTCTACCTCTCAGATCTCTCCCAATCCTGCTGCTGTTACAAAGGCAACAATAGACCATATAGGAACTGTTCCCTGTGCAATTATGTCTCCTGGGAAATATAGGTTAGAAGGTCGATGTAGCACTGAATCTAATTCCTTACCAGAAACCTCTGCTGCTAATCAGAAGGAAGTGTTATTGCAAATCTCTGAACTCTCTGTTACAAATGGGAGTGACTTAGAGAATCACCTATCAGCAGATACTCAAGGAGAAGAGCATATGGTATTACAAAACGGTGATACAATGTTGACAACAAGCTCCCCAAGGAAACTTGGATTTTATGAGCAACATAAAGCAATAGCTGAACGTGTTAAAGGGATTCATCCTATATCAGATTCAAGGATAATACCTTCTTCTGGTGATCGTCATATTTTTAACAAAACATATGGATATGATGCCAATCCTGCCAAAGGTATACTGATTTTCTTTGTATAAATTATAATTTTTATTATAATTATTGAATTTTCTTACTCCATGTCATTAATTGAAACCACATTTTCCTTTTTTTACTCTAATATTCTTTCCTGTTTATAATTTGAAATTTGTTCACTATTTGATTTTAAGCTTACATTTTGCTAAAAATGTAATTCAGCAATATTACTCATTTTTCTTAGTTGTGTTATCCAGAATCTGACCCTCAGAAGAAAGTGGAAGAAAACACATTTTATTTTCCATGTGGCTTTATCTAAAGCAAGGATTGTCTTTTTTAGAGTTTATGGTGGAATATTGGTATTTCTTAATTATTGTAATGAATATATTCCACTATTACTACTACTACTACTACTACTACTACTACTACTAGTTCTCCCAACATTGAAAGATTTTTCTGTTCCACTCACTGTCCTGTGCTCTTTAGATACATTAATTCATTTAGTCCTCAAATCATTGAGATCACTCCTCTTGTTATAGCACACTGTACAGGCAAAACAGTTGGAGCACAGGTAGGTTAAGTAATGTGTCCAAAGTTACAAATTGTATGTAATTGTTCTGGACACAAACCCCATGAGATAGGCACTAGTATATTTCCCAGTTAACAAACGCGAAAACTATAATCAAGAGACCATAGAGCAGGTAAGAACGGGCAGGAAGCTCTTTACAATCTTCATTACTTTCTGCTGATTTTACCACAGCTCAGACACCTTCAGAGATTTTAGTCTTGACTGAAGATTCTGTTTCTGAAGCCGATGTATTTTCTAAAAGTGGAAGCATGGCATCCCACTGTGACAACTTTGGCCACAGTTACAGCTATCTCAATCCAAAGCTCAGGTTCTTAATGGCCAGGCTATAAGACAAATATGACCCTGGCTCTTTCTAAAACATTAGGAATAATAATAATAAAATATAAAATAAGATTTATAAGTCAAATTGTATATTATAATGTTATGAATCATAACATTCTATGATTTATCTAACTAGTCCCTCCATGATTAATTTTAAACTTTTAAATCCATGAAGTAATTGTTCAGTGATATAATTATATAGCTTAGTGTTTTTTTATATTTGATATAAGATCATTTTTATGTATCCGCCTACTTTTTTGTTCTTTTTCTATTCATTTTGTCCATTCTGCATGTTTATAATTATAATATGAAATAAAATTATCTGACCTAGTGAAGCTGTGCATAAGTTATCCTCAATATTTTCATGTAAAAAACATTGTAAAAATTAAAGGAACATTGTGAAATACAAAGGAAATAATTGCTTCTAGTCTGTCAGAATTATCAAATATTGACATTTTGGCATTTTATTTCCAGACTTTTAGCTATAGCTACATTTTAAAAAATTATAGAAATTATTTTAAGTGAATTTAATATATTACATTGTTTAATAAAACCATATGGGTTTCAAGTATACAACTTAATAAGACACCATCTGTATACCGAATCGTGCACTCACCACCCAAAGTTTCTTACCACTACCATTTGTTCTCTTTTTGCTCTCTTCTGCCTCCCCACATCCCCTTTTCCTTCTGGCAATCACCAAACAACCTTCTTTCTGAGAGCTGTCAGTCTGTTCTCTGTATCTATTAATCTGTTTCTATTGTGTTTATTTTGTTTCATTAAATTCCACATAAAGGTTGTCCCAAAATTCATGCAAGAAGTAATTTTGATATAAAACACAGGTTTATAATCAAAAATTGTAATTTTTTTATTGATTCATAAAGTATATAGTATAGGGTTATGTATGGAATAGCATATCAGGTAAATGGCCTCCACGGCTTTGCTGGCACATATGCACTCTTTTGTTGAAATTTTCCATGACCATTTTACATAAATGTGGCTGAATTTCAATGAGGCTCATTTTCATCTTCATGGCTTGGTTAATCAACAAAATTGTTGCATTTGGGGTTCAGAAAATCCACGAGTGATTGTTGAGAAACAAATGCATCCACAACGTGTCACTGTTTGGTGCGGATTTTGGGCTGGAGGCATCATCGGACCATTCTTCTTCGAAAATGCAGCTGCTCAGGCAATAACAAAAGAGTGCATATGTGCCAGCAAAGCTGTGGAGGCCATTTACGTGATATGCTATTGCATACATAACCCTATACTGTATACTTTATGAATCAATAAAAAATGTACAATTTTTAATTATAAACCTGTGTTTTCTATCAAAATTACTTCTTGCGTGAATTTTGGGACACCCTTTATAAGTGAGATCATATGGTATTTGTTTTTCTCTGATTGGCTTATTTCACTTAGCATAATACTCTCCAGGTCCATCTATGCTGTCACAAAAGGTAAGATTTCCTTCTTTTTTATGGCCGAGTAGTATTCCATTGAGTAAATGTACCACAGCTTTTTTATTCACTCATCTACTGATGGTCACTTGGGCTGCTTCCAGATCTTGGCTCTTATAAATAACGCTACAATGAATATAGAGATACATATATTCTTTCATATTAGTGTTTTGGGTTTCTTACAAAGTATTTTCAGAAATGGGATAGATGGGTCATGACACAGTTTCATTTTTTATTTTTTGAGGCAATTCTATACTGTTTTTTACAGTGGCTGCTCGAATCTGTACTCCTATCAACAGTGCACGAGGGTTCCCTTTTCTCCACATCCTCCACAACACTTGTTGTTCGTTGATTTATTGATGATAGCCATCCTGACAGTTGTGAGGGGATATCTCATTATAGTTTTAATTTTTCTTATGATTAATGATATTTGAATCTTTTTATACATCTACTGGCCATCTGCATGTACTCTCTGGAGAAGTGTCTATTCAGGTCCTTTGGCCATTTTTAAATTGGGTTGTTTATTTTCTTAGTATCGAGTCATATAAATTCTTTATAAATTTTGTAAAGTAACCCCTTATCAGATATATCATTGGCAAATATGTTCTCCCATTCAGTGGGTTGCCTTTTCATTTTATTGATGGTTTCCTTTGCTTTGTAAAAGCTTTTTAGTTTGATGTAGTCCCATTTTAATTTTTTTAAAAATTTTGTTTCCCTTACTCGAGGAGATATATCAGAAAAAATATTGCTATGAGAAATGTTCAAGATTTTACTGCCTATGTCTTCTAGGATTTTTATAGTTTCACAACTCAAATTAAGTTTTTAATCCATTTTGAATTTATTTTTGTTATGGTGTGAGGAGGTGGTTTAGCTTCATATTTTTGCAATATTTTGTCCAATATTCCTAACAACATTTATTTAATAGACTGTATTTATCCCATTATATATTCTTGTCTCCTTTTTCAAATATTAATTGACCATAAAGGTATAGGTTTATTTCTGGGCTCTCTATTATGTTCCATTGATCTATATGCCTGTTTTTATGCCAGTACCATGCTGTTTTGATTAACATGGCCTTGTAGTATAACTTGATATCAGGTAGCATGACACCTACAACTTTGTTCTTTCCAAGATTGCTGAGGCTCTTTGGAGTCTTTTGTGGTTTTATATAAATTTTTGGAATATTTGTTCTAACACTGTGAGATGTGCCATTGCTATTTTAATAGGAATTGCATTGAATTTAGAGATTGCTTTGGGTATTATGGACATTTTAATGATATTATTTCTTCCTATCCATGGACACAGTATATGCTTCCACTTATTTGTATCTTCCATCCTTTCTTCTTTTTCTGACCAAAGGTCTTTTACCTCCTTGGTTAAATTTATTCCTAGGGAACTTATTTTTTGTTGTTGTTGCAATTGTAAATAGTACTGTTTTCTTAATTTCTATTTCTGATTATTCATTGTTGCTTTATAAAAATGCCATAGATTTCTGGGCATTAATTTTGTATCCTGCTGCATTGCCAAATTCATTTTATCAGTTCAAATAGGTTTTCGGTGAAGTCTTTAGGGTTTTCTATCTACAGTAACATGGAATCTGCAAACAATGACAGTTGTACTTCCTCCTTTGCAATTTGGATGCCTTTTATTTCTTTTTGTTTGACTGCTGTGACTAGAACTTCCAGTACTTTGTTGAATAAGAGTGGTGAAAGCAAACATCCCTCTCTTGTTCCTGATCTTAAAGGAAACACATTTATTTTTTGTTCATTGAGTATAATGTTGGTTATGGGTTTGTCATATATGGCCTTTATTACATTGAGGTATGTTATTTCTATTTCTACTTTTCTGAGAATTTTTATCATAAATGGGTGCTGGATTTTATCAAATGCTTTTTTAATATGATCATGTGATTATTCTTCATTTTGTTTATGTGATGTATCATGTTTAATAATTTGTGAATATTGTACCATCTTTGCATTCCTGGAATAAATGTTACTTGACATGGTGTATGATCTTTTTAATGTATAGCTGAATCTGATTTGCTAATATTTTGTTGAGGTATTTAGCATCAATGTTCATCAGGGATATTGGCCTATATATTTTTTCTTTGTAGTGTCTTTATCTAATTTTGGATTTGGATAATCCAAATTATCCAAATAATTTGGCCTAGTAAAATGAGCTTGGAAGTCTACCCTCCTCTTGAATTTTTTGGAATAGTTTGAGAAGGATAAATATTAGTTCTTTTTTTAATGTTTGATAAAATTTACTTGTGAAGCTATCTAGTGTACGACTTTAATTTGCTGGGAGTTTTCTCACCACTGCTTCAATTTCATTAGTTATAATCAGTCTATTCAGGTTTTCTGATATTTGCTGACTCAATTTTGGCAGATTGTATGTTTTTAGGAATTGATCCATCTCACCTCAGTTGTCCAATTTGTTGGCATATAGTTGTTGGTAATATTTTCTTACAATCTTTTGTATTGCTATGGTGGCAGTTGTTAATTCTCTTTTTTAATTTCTGATTTTGTTTATTTGGGTTCTCTCTCATTTTTCTTGATGAACCAAGTTAAAGGTTTGTCAACTTTGTTTATTTTTCCAAAGATTCAACTGTTGGTTTTACACACACACACACACACACACACACACACACACACACATCTACACTAATAAAAGAGAAACATGCAAATTGGTATCACTTCGCCATGCGCACCAGCCAATCGGATGGGTATGCAAATTAACCAACAAAGATGGCGGTTAATTTGCATAGGTAGGCGCCCAGCGGCCTGGGTCCCGGGAACATCATTAACACCCAGGTCACTCTGAGGTAGACCCTCTGTGGGCCCTGAGCAGCATAGGAAGGGCCTGAGCAAGGGGGCTCCTGGGCAGGGGCGGAGCCGGCCATCGGAGCCGAGGGGACCCCTGCCCAGACCTAAAGCCTGGGCTAGAGGCTTTAGGCCTGGGCAGGGAAGGAGCCAGCCATTGGCGGGAAATGGGGGGGGGCCCTGCCCAGGCCCTGAGGCTTTAGGCCTGGGCAGGGGCCGAGCCGGTGATTGGAGGGAGCTGGGGCCAAACCGGCGATCAGTGTGAACTATAGAGGAAACACCTTTTCTGACCGCTCATTGGCTAAGTTCCCTGTAGGCCACTGGTAATATTCTTAGTAACTTGGGTAATAAGAATCTAAAAAGGTGATCTAGGGTTTTTCCACCTTACTCCTGGAGAAAAAAACGAAGGTCTGCTGCTGGAGGGCTAAGAAATGTCATATCCTGCCCTAGCTGGTTTGGCTCAGTGGATAATGCCTCGGCGTGCCTACCACAGGGTCTGGGTTCAATTCTGACCAAGGGCATGTACCTAGGTTGCAGGCTCCTCCCTGGCCAGGGCCCATGTCAGGGCTCATGCAGGAGGCAACCAATCAAAGTGTTCCTCTCACTTTGATGTTTCTCTCTGTCTTTCCCTTTCTCTTCCACATTCTCTAAAAATCAATGGAAACATATCCTCAGGTGAGGATAAAAAAAAAAGAAAGAAATGTCATATCCTATGAAAGACATATCTTGAAAATGCCTAAAGAAAATTGTCATTTTTTCATAGTGAAGGGACTGGAGTTTGTGTTGATGAAAACACCTTGGTGGCTGTGGTGACTGGCAGTGGCTGCAGCAGCGGGGTGATGGGGCTGGTACCTTCCCCTGATCAGCCGGTTGCCTCCCACAAAGGGAGGCCAGACTGTGGCTTAGGCCTGCTCCCTAAGGGGAGCAGGGAGCGGGCCTAAGCTCTCAGTAGGACATCCCCTGAGGGCTCCCAGTATGTGAGAGGGGGCAGGCTGGGCTGAGGGACCCCCCAGTGTACGAATTTCGTGCACCAGGCCCCTAGTATAGATATAATTGATATAATTAATTTCAGAGAGACAAAGTGAGAAGAGGAGAGGGATAGAAAAATCAATGATGAGAATCATTAATTGGCTACTTCCTGCATGCCCCACACTGGGGATTGAGCCCACAACCCAGGAATGTGCCCTGACCAGGAATATTACCATGATCTCTTGGTTCATAGGTCGACACTCAACCACTGAGTACACTGGCCGGGCTGATTCCAAAAGTTTTAGGCTTCAAAGTAATTACATGATTAAGCAAACTAAACTAGCACTATTAATTTTAAAAGTTTTCTGTGAGAGAGAATTTTTAAATGATACTGAGTGTTTCCCATATACTTTCAATGAAACATTTATGAAAACTACATTTAAACATGTATATTCTTATTTATTTATTTATTTATTTATTTATTTATTTATTTATTTATCTTTTGTAATAGTTCTTGCCAGTAGCCTCAGTCCATATCGTGAAGGAAGATTTATAGAGAGACGACTGCGGTCTTCATCAGAAGGAACTGCGGGGAGTAGCAGAATGATTTTGAAACCAAAAGATGGAAATGTAGAAGAAGTTAATAGTCTAAGAAAGCAAAGAGCAGGTTCGTCATCTTCAAAAATGAACAGCATGGTAAGTCAATACATGTGCCTGCACATGATGAAATAATTCCCTCTGTATCTGGCAAGTTCTTGCATGCAAAATGAAAACAGACTGAAGATTAGACTCCTTACATTTGAAGGGAAAATTGATCTCCCTAGTTTGATGTCACAAGTCAGAGGTGCTAACTTTGCACTTAAGACCCTCATGACTGATAGGAGCATACAGAGAGAGCTGCCCTTAATTCCTGTCTTCTTTGCTTCCATGGAAAGTTCAATGTTCTCCATTCTAGAACAAAACCCTGGAATGCACAGCTAAGGAAAATGGTGATCCTGAGGATACCCTCTGACACCTTCATTGCACACCATGCCATCACCCTCTAGCTAGCATAAAATGTGTCCTTTTGTAAACTACCCTTATTTCAGTACCACCCTTAGACCCTTTAACGGACCCTACTCTGCCTGTCCTTTTACAGTTGCCCTTCCACACAAAGTGAGGTGCCTGAGTGTCAAGGCAAAATCCACAACTTTTGCACATTCTAAGTATTAGAGGTTCCAAATTCCTGGTCCAAACTCTGGGTGCCTGCTGATGAGGGTGGAGGTGGGTGTGTAGGGGGCTGCATCTAGGCTTGCACTTGTGGACTGGGTGTCTTAGAGGCATGTGAATGAAGCTTCTTTGTAACGTGAGATGGAGTCGGGGGTGGGAAGAAGTGACCGGTGGACTGCAGCCCAAGGGATCAGGAGGCCTCAGGTCTCACAAATATTGGGATGGGCTGGCCTTTTGGAGTTCACTTTACTTTCTCACAGATTTATTACTTTTTCAGTAACACCTTTGATCCCTAATATTTAGCAGTGTTTCTTGCAAATGATCTATCTACCTATCTACCTATTTATTCATGCATACATGTGAAAAATACATAAAACTATAATTTTTGACATCTCTGTATATGCTAGATAATTTTTTCAAATGAAATTGTTAACTTATGTAGTTTAAACCATCATGTTGTGAAGAAGGCTTAGGTTACTGAGGTACTACTGAGTGATAGCAAGACCACTGTACTTGAAGTTAGAAGTTCTAGCCATCAGGTCAGGCTTGGCCAGATTTTAATCTTGAGAAAATCAGAATTACAAAACAACAAATGATGATGGGCTTCTTGTTTTTATTATACTAAAACATGATTGTGTGTATTTACATGTGTATATATAGAAATCTATTATATTTCATCTTTCTTTTTTGTTCTTTGGTGCTTTAAAACTTATTATTTTGACAATTGAGGTTTATTTCTAAGTTTAAGAACATGTTAAGAAAGATTTCCAATTGATGTAAAATTATAGGTTATGGCTAATGAATTATTATGACACATAAAAATTTCCATTATCCCTTCACAAAATTTCCATTATACCTTCATAGATCCCTATTTATTTTAATAATTGTGCACTATTTGTTACACTTGCCCAAAGTTGGGCCTCTTATGCATTCTTTATATCTCATTTTTATACTACATTTAAATAATTTCCCTTGTAATATCAAATAACTTTTCCTTTGAGATACACTTTCAATATTTAAAATTTAAAATATCAAAGCACAAAAATGTAATTTTGTCTTTTATTTAAGGCTTTTTATGAATTTTCAGAATGTGTCCCTGCAGTGATGTAGATCTTCCAGTAGATGGCAGGACTACACCATTGCCATGGGGAAGGAAAGGTTATAAAGCAGCAGATTTTCAAAGTTTCTCATCTCATAACACATATGAATTGATTACTAAAATTCTGCACACACCAAAAATAGGTATTATATTTTTTTCCAATATTACAAAAAATAGGAATAATTGTTATTAATCCACTCTGGGCAGCTATTATTGTGTTGGCTGTTGTCATCTTTTTATTTGACAATCTAAGGGAAAAGAGGTCAGTACACCTGACTAAAATAGTCAGGTATTGCAGGTTTTAAAAATTCTTGTGACACACAAGTTGAAAATCACTGCTATGAAGTATTAAGGTTGGGACAGAAACTTGGTTAAAATATTGTACATTTTCACTGGATTTACAGGTAAAACTCGTTGAAATAAATAATGAAACACTTGAATTTTCACATGAAACCTATTAAAATCTCTATGACATTACTGTTTTCCTTTGGATTTGAAGCTACTATCTCATCCTTTAATTAACTGTTTGATAGTTAATTTAAAATGCATAAAATATATTCTTTATCTCATGGCAATCTGAGTGAGGAAGAAATGCTAGAGTTCCTTAGGTAATTTTAGCTATATGTGAAACAAGTGACTTATATATTTAGAAAATCATAGCTTTTCGTGTGAAAAGTGACCCACATTTTCTATATTTCTTTTCCAAAATATTTCAAGTGAATATATATACTTAAGATACACCCATAGTTCAGCTATTTTTTTTTCTTTTAGAGCAATAATAAGAGTAACATGCATTATTAAGGCTAATTTTAACCTAGGGGCTATAGTTAATGCTTCACATGTATTATAACATTAAGTTCTTACAAAACTATGAACCAAGGGATACTGTTATTGATCACAGTATGCAAAATAGGAAAATAAAGCACTAAGAAGATAAGCACTTGCCCCATAACACAGATGGTAAGTGGCAGAAATAGGATTTAGTAGGTGTACCAGTTAATAATGCGGATTTTTTTCAATAGATGGAATTACACATATGTTGATATGTATGTATGCTATTTTGTTGTATTGACAGCAAACTTCAAAACTTCATATGTCAAATTTGCTGAAGGTGTTAACATCATAGATATTTTTACGCTTAAAAATGTTGAATTTCATGCCAAAAAAGAGCATTTGCGGGATGTTTAATTCATTACTTTATTTTGAAGAAAAGTGCTGCTGAAAGTTATCGTATACTTCGGGAAGCTTATGGTCAACAGGCTCCATCTCAAGATACTTGTGAACGCTGTTTTAAACGCTTTAAAAGTGATGATTTCAATGTGAAAGACAAAGAATGTCCAGGTCAACTGAAAAAGTTTGAAGACCAACAATTACAAGCATTATTGGATGAATATGTGTGTCAAACTCAAAAACAACTTACAGAAAGATTAAACGTTGCTCAGCAAACAATTTCCAATCGTTTACATGAAATGGGAAAGATTTTAAAGGAAGGGAAATGGGTGCCACATAAACTGAACAAAAGACAAATGGAAAACTGAAAAGTCATCAGTAATATGTTGCTTCAACGGCATGAAAGAAAGTCTTCTTTGCATCGAATTGTGACTGGTGATGAAAAGTGGATTTATTTTGAGAATCCCAAATGCACAAAATCATGGGTTGGTCCAGGTCAACCATCGACATGGACTGCAAGGCCAAATTGCTTCAGAAGGAAGACAATGCTCTGCATTTGGTGGGATCAGGAAGGTGTGGTGTATTATAAGCTTCTAAAACCAAGTGAAACGGTTAATACTGATCACTACCGACAACAAATATTCAATTTGAACCACACTTTAATTGTGAAATGACCAGAATGTGCCAGAAGACACGGCAAAGTAATTTTGCTTCATGATAACACACCATCACACATTTCAAAACCAGTTAAATACACATTAAAAGGTCTTGCCTGGGAAGTATTATCCCACCCGCCGTATTCCTCAGACCTTGTTCCTCCAGATGACCCCTTGTTCTGATCGATGGCACACGCACTTTTTGAGCAGCACTTCAAAACGTACGAAGAAGTGGAAAATTGGGTCTCTGAGTGGTTTGCCTCAAAACAAGAAAAGTTCTATTGGGACGGTATCCACAAATTACCTGAAAGATGGGGGAAATGCATAGCTAGTGCTGGACATTATTTTGAATATAGCACTTTTGATGTTTCTATTGAAATTATCATGTTTTCTTTGATTACAAAATCCGCCATTATTAACCAGTACACCTAGTAGATTTGGACCCTAGTTGTCAAACTTTAAATCATGCTTGTTTGGGGGGCATATAATAGATATAAATTAGTTTTCTATTTTTTCTGCATTATTTATGTTTAATGAAGTTTACACATTTAAGACAAACTATGGTTGCTCTAAGTGTAGACTGAGACCCTCCATAAAATACAAAAATGGAATACAATTTAGTACTTATTCTGGACTAAACATTTGGTAGTATTTCTTGATATGCTGATGAATGGTATTAGTGTATATACTGAGAGATAGCTCATTCAAAAAGGAACTTTGTCACAAAAGAAGATACTAATACTTAGAAAGTACTGGCATACTTTGTATAGTTCATGGAGATTTAATTCTGCCAATAGGATATGGCTCTATTAAGATGCTAAGGGTTCCCCAATGACCAAAAATCTGCCCTAATACATTAGATAGACCACAATTGTGGATATTTCAGTCTGAAAGGGAAATTGTAGGATGTATTATTCTTTGAATATCAATGGCTCAGAAGAAATTGGACTTTGCTTAAACTTATTATAAGAAACCAAAGTATATCTGAAACAATTGTACAAGCATTCACACTTACTATATGTGTTCAAATTGCTTTAAATACTTTTCTTAATTTTTCTATAATGAATAACTTTCTTGATACTTTTCTTAGGAGAGTCCAAATATTAAAAACAGAAAACAAAAACACACAACAAATTTTTTTTCTAGAAATAGGCTCTTTCTTTCTGAAAACTTCCCTTCCAGACTATGGTATATCATTGAATAAATGTAAGGATTTGTCATGTTTCTCCTGCAGCTTTACACAGTTGAAGTCTACCTCCAAATATTTACAATATCACCCTACTTTATAAGAATTATTAATGGGAGGATAGATTATGTGTTATGATCAATACTAAGGATCTATCATTACAGAAAGGAAAGTGCCTGAATGTGCGAGTAAATATAAAATAAACTATGTGATAGCAAAAAGCTCCCAAATCTCAGTCACTTAATAATATGTTTTTCTCAGTCATTGTAGAAGGTGCTGGGAGTTCTGTTCAAGGTCCATTCTGTATCCCGGCTGTTGAAGCAGCTACTATTGCAAACTTTGCCTTTCACCAGGGCTAAAGAGCTCTCTGGAAGTCCTCATCCCAATAATAAGACTCCAACCCATGAGATTCACTGATCTAATCACATGGCCCAAACTAGCCACAAAAGGCACCAGGAGGCAGTCTTTTTCTTGTGTCTGGAATGGGTAGACCAAGGTATGCTCGGTCAGCACTGATGATTGTCATATTCTCAAATAATTTATTGTATCTCAGTTCTTTCAGTTAACTGAGATTTCCTGCTTGCCTCTCCCTCCTTTTTGTCTACAGTCATATAAAGGGTCCTGACTTTATGTCAGGCTGCTCTGGTCACTGTGACTGAGAAAATACAAGACATCTTTGACACTGAAGGATTCATTCATAACCACACATTTTATTTTTTGGCATGTGCTTTCTGACGGACTTGAAAGCCTTAAGATGTAGATCTAAAAACTGCTCAATTCAATTTCTGGGAACCCTACTCTATTTGGAAGTATTTATTTTTTATTACATTAAAACGCTGATTTGGAAAGTTGTGTTATCTTTAAATGACTCAGCAAATGCATCCACAAAGTTGCCCTGAACTATTTGTGCTGAGTGACTCTGACAGAATTCATTTATGGCTAGTTTTACTCTGACACAGTGTAATTTCTTTCATTCGCAGTTTGGCATCCTGCTGCCTTTCTGTAGAAACTGTGAATTGCACAGTGAAAACATAAGCTGTAGGACTTCTGCAATAGAAGAATAGACCAGATTTATATTTAAGCAAAAAGTTGTTACTTGTAGATCATTAGCATCTCATGTCATATTTTAATCATTTGGTATGTCAAACCTAGAATTTAGATATTACTAATAATAGTTAAATACTGTAAGATTAATTAAGCCCTATGTTAAATAGCCAAACACTTTGCTATGCATTCACTTTTCTTCTGTGCCCTACTATGTTCTACTTTATTAATTTATCGTTTATTCATTTATCCATTCATCAATACATTCACAGTTTCTTTCAATAAAAATTTATTGAGAACCTACTCTGAAGATGCAAAGATGAAAGAGTCAGCCCTTCAGGTATTTAAAGTTCCATATTGGGAGATATTAATGTGGTCTTGTCAATACAACAGATTTAACCATTTTGACCATCCTAAATGGGTGGGGCTTTATTTGGATTGTGACCTTTGATATCAAATATTAAAAGGATTAAACAAGAACTACTGTATCTTTAATTTATATGGAGTCTATCTCACATGCTCAATAGATGCTGTTGAATATATATGTGTATTATTGTGTCCTTTGCTAATTTCTACCATTGGGGCCCAGCTTTGAATGAACAGGGACTCTGAGAGACAAGAAAGTACAACAGTAAGTTTCAAAGAATAGTTTCAAAGGAAAGATGATTAGACAATCTGACTGAAGACATTTCTTCCCTTAATCCTGAAATGCTAGGTAAGACTTTCAAATATGTAAAATACTAATGACTTTTTGAGGGTTAAAATAATAATTTTAGCTTTTGGTTTAACTCATTGTCAATGGAATTAAAACAGATATCATTGCTTGCTATAGTGACATCTAATGAGAAAAAGAAAGCCTTAATATTTTTAAGGAAATGGAGCCACACAAATCATTCTCTTCAATCCTTTTATACTTTAAGAAGGAGAATCACAAGTATCACTCATTCAACATGAAATTACATCTGTTGATAACAAGTATATTAATTTTAGATTAATAGTCCTCACTCATAATGCCTTTATTGATTTTTCTAGTTACTAATGATACTTTCCTATTAATGTGCTTCTCAGTTATATCACATATATGGCAATCACCACTTCGTTATTTGAATTTGTCTCATTTTACCTGTTAGACATTCATCTTTTAAATGGAAGAAATTTTGGATGTGTTAACATTTTATAGCATTTAATATAGTGCCTGATACACAAAAAATAGGGGTGAATTAAAGGTAAAATTGCTGACAAGGTTATGATGCATGCTTTTAGTGCAGTCTTTGTGTGTGGTGTGCTTATGTACATTATTTGACATTTTGATTTATTATACAAATGTGCAGATACTTTTGTGAAGCATTTTTTGATAGAGCTTTGGTTTTTTATTCTAATTATTGATCATGAAGGCCATACAATTATGATACTGTTACAGTAGAAACATTTATTTTATTTTTACTTATTTTTTTATTGAATTTGTTGGGGTGACATTCGTTCTCCAAACCTACACATATTTTGAGTGTACAAACCAACAAAACACCATCTATACACTGATTCGTGTGTCCATCACCACAAGAAAAGTCTCTTTCCATCCCTACTCCCAACCCCCTTTGCCCACCTCCACCTTCCTCCCTTGCCCCTTTCCTCTAGCTGTCACCACACTGTTGTATGTGTCTATGTGTTATATGTATATGTTTTTGGCTAATCCCTTTACTTTCTTTCATCCAGCCCCAACCCTAGAAAATTAGCCTTATGGAATGGTATATAAGATCATATCAGTACAATAGTTGTGGACTTGCCATACAAAGGAGATAAGAAATAGTCAATTACTTGTGATATTTATTGGAGAACCCATTAAAAAATACAAGTTCTTGGTCAAGTATGTTTAAAGTGATATTTTAAAACTCTTGTGCATATTTTATCTAGTCCAACTCACTTCATTTCTTATAAACTTGAAGATTCAGCATTACTTTTAAAGAGGCAGAATTGAATAAAGTATACCATTTTTTTTTAAGTTTTGGGTGAGTCATTTTTATTTAGCAGATTTCATAGTTAGGATGTTTGATGCACAGAATTATGAATAGCTTATTTATAGAGCTAACTCACTTCATCTTAAATGACCTTAAGATTAGTTTAGTAAATAAAGTTGCAGTACCACAATCATTAACTATCTCTTCATACAGTTCACATGAGAATGTGCATAGCAACTAATATTTTCCTCTGTAATTACTTTCTTAAAACTTAATATGTGTCTTAGTCCCTTAGGCAGCTATAACAAAATATCATAGATTGGGTAGCGTGAAAATGACAGAAATTTATTTCTCACAGTTCTGGAAGCTGGAAGTACACGATTGAGGTGCCAGCATCATTCCTGGCTCATAACTAGCACCTTCTCCATGTGTCTTACATGGTGGATGGGGTGAGGTATCTTTCTGGAGCCTCTTTTATGCAGGCACTAATCCCATTCCTGCGACCTCCACCCTCATGAACTAAGCACCTCTCAAAGACCCTACCTTCGAAAACCATCATCTTTGGAGATTAGAATTTCAACATGTGAATTTTAGGCCATAGCAATAAACAATCATGTTGTAACAATATCAGTATTAAATAATATATATTAAAAGCTTCATTGTGGAAAGTATACATTTTAATTTATTTTTTATTATGTTTTTCAAGGAAATAATTAAGAACACATGTAGAAGAATTTTTTTTTCTCTAACCATACTGTATTGAGCATACCTGTTAGGGAGTTTATATCTTTCTAATATTAATAAATTACATAATTAAGGTTGTTTACCTTTTATTCTTGGGGTTAGAATGCAAAAATGACAATTTCATTTTTAACTGTGTCAAGTTGTCTCAGTTTTCTGTGAGATAAAAACTATTTTATGCCTTATTTAGGTAACCCTGTGGGCCAGCACAGCTTTCATAGAATGAGAGAAAGTATTTATTGATTCAGGGATTCATGAAAAATCTCTGACCATTCGAACAGCTGCCTAACCTGTAAGACAGATTGGCCTTGAGTAAAATAATTACCTTTACTGAGGGAATATCTTTGGATTTTGAAGTTTTTACCTTATTCAAATTAGACAACGATGCAAAATTTATTCATAGAGTCCATTATTCTGAAATTTAAATAAAACATAATAAATTAATTTAGTAAGTTAAGTAATATTTATTTTTACTTCCAAGGTCAAGAAATATAGTAGTATAATTATATCAAATATTAAGAATTATAGTCAGTTTAGAGAAAATATAAATATTTTAACATATTAATATTGTTTTGAAATAATTTTTAAATTGAGACATTGATAATTGTATCCCATACCATCATATTTGCAATGTCAGGATAAAAAGGTATGACTTAGAGCCCTAATCGGTTTGGCTCAGTGGATAGAGCATCAGCCTGCAGACTCAAGGGTCCCAGGTTCGATTCTGGTCAAGGGCATGTATCTTGGCTGCGGGCACATCCCCAGTAGGGGGCGTGCAGGAGGCAGCTGATCGATGTTTCTCTCTCATCAATGTTTCTAACTCTCTATCCCTCTCCCTTCCTCTCTTTAAAAAATCAATAAAATATATTTAAAAAAAGGTATGACTTAGAAATGAATCATGCACATATGTTTCACATTTTTCCAATGCGATGTTTTTGAGTTAATCATTTCTAAATTAGAATAGCTGTCACTTTATTAGTTTTATCATCTAATTCAGTGATCATTTTACACTAGTGTTAAAAGTTTGTTCAGAAATACCTCCTTTGTTTACATCTATTTGTGCTTAGCTTGTTACATCAACCTGAAACAGCCTAAGTACTGATATTATTAGTCCTCTCTCTTAGGCTTTTTATTGTATACATTTGTTACTCCTTACAAAATATCAGCTAGACCATCTTCAGCACTACCCAATAACTAGTGTTTGTGTCAGTGAGAAACACAAAGAATATTTTGTTAGAGAGACTCCCATGAACCAGAGCTTTTATCAGCTGCCAAGAGGCACAGGTGAAGTAGGGAGAGATCTGGAATACCTTCCCTGCAACCCAGGTCCGTCCTTCCTGCATTTGATTGTTGGATGAGGTTTCGATTGTTGGACATGTGCAATTTCCACATTTACACAGAAGGAGCCACCTCGATGAGCAACAGCTCCATTTTTTTTCAACTATAGTTCTTATTCTGTACAGTATGTACCAGAACTTATTAACTGGGTGTTTTAACCTTGAATCACATGAAACATCTTTGTTTTACACTCAGATAGTTATGTAGCATGCATGGACATTATGCAAGGAACCATAGCCCATACATTTTTTTTCATTTGCAGTCCTAGTTAGACACATTCCATTAAATGAGATCCATATATAAGCTCTCCTAATAGTGAAAAATATTCAGTTGGCTTCTCTGTTTGTTTGTTTGCTAGGAGGTCTGTCATTAGTATGTTTACAAGATTACACTAGGTCACCTGCCTTTTTACTTTCCAGGAAGGATACGCCATTTCCCTCTATAACAGACCAGCTGCTTAATTTAGACAGGTGAATGTTAAACACTCTCCTCAAGCTGTCTATCTTGTTCTTGCCGCTCACTCCAAAAATATTCCTATCTTTACCCATTAGTCCTTCATATCCTCTGATCTTAGAGATATGCTTCCCTGTGTTCTTCAAAGCACTCATTTCTACCAGTCTTCCTGATTTCAACCTTTCACCTCCTTCAAACAGCATTTCATCACTATGTTTCTTCTGTTTTCATCCCCAATTCTTCTCCATCTCTTCATTATTGTCAGGTTACAACACTACCAAGTTTTCCATCACTGAGAAAACATACAGCAATGTTTGTTTCTATGTCCTGTCTGCTTCTAGAGTTCTCCATCTGTTCACTCTTTTTCCCTGCAAGGCAAAAAGTTTTGAAAGAATAGCCTTCTCTAGCCATATTTATTTCCTAACTGCTCACAAAGCTCCTCAGTTTCATGTATTTTAGCTCCTGTAATGTACAGGATGTTTCTCAATATCGGCACTATTGATGTTTTATCCTGGATAGTTCTTTGATGTTTGTTTGTTTGTTTTATGGGGTGTATTATGCCTTGTATAGGATGTTTAATAGCATCCCTGACCCCTACTCATGAAATGCCAGTTGAACCCTTAAGTTGTGACAACCAAAAATATCTCCAGACATTGCCAAATATGCCCTAGTGGGCAAGAATCACCCCCAGTTGAGAACTACTCTAAAGCCATCAGTGACTTTACCAATTTTCAGATTTTTTTGTGTCAGTCTTTCTTGACCTCTCTTCAGCTTCTAACACTGTTGAATACTTTTTTGTTTATTTACCATTTCTCCTTTTTCCAGAGCTAACTCTCTTCTGGTTCTTCTTCTTTTTTCCTTCCAGACCCCTTAGCAGGCTTCTTCTTCACACACACTTTAATCACAGCTATTACTTGGTATTTGGTCCATGACCCTCTTGTGTTTTATATTTTACCTGTTCTATCTGAAAATGTCAGATGTAGTTAAAGTGATATGCAGCTTCCTAATGAAAAGACTGGAAATCTCATATCAGAAATATGAAAAAATCAATAGGCATTGAAAAGCACAATATATTGGATTTATGGAAATAGAATGAGGATGTGTGAAAGATTTGTTTGCATAAGGAGATTAGCTGAAACTGAGGACTGAAACTTTGGCATGGATATGGAGAAATAGGCAGTAAGCTGTCTTTTGCCCTAATGGCCAATGGCTTCTATCCCTTTGTTTGCCTCCCCTCTCCCCCCCATCTATATTTCTATCTTATTTCTGTTTTAGTACACATATATTTCAGTCTCCTTTTCAGATATTCCAATTATTCTAAACTCCCCTTCCTCTGTTTCTACAGTCACATTGGAGAAGTAGCAATGATATCACTTGAAATAGGACCTCGCCAGTAGAGTTAGAATAAATACATTGCAATAATCAATCCTGCCTTCACTGCTATCACCCACCATCACAGGTTTCATTTTTGTTTTTTCAAATTGACAGTAGCTTAAGTTGAGCGAAGGAAAGACCATGGCAAACGACATGGGCATTGTGCAAGCAGTATGTATTTGACCTTCCAGAAAACTTGGCAACTACCAGAGAACCACACACTGCCCACCTCTGTCCTACCCTGTGGTCTCTGCAACCTGCTAGTTCTGTTTTGTCTCTTCAGAGCTTCCTGTGGATTGTGTCTCAGGCTGGCTGTGGTCCAAGAGGAACTTGTGGTTACAGTGTGTGTGTGCAAGGGCGAGGGGGATGTATTAAAAACAATTCTAGAAGGGAAGAAAATCTATAAAATACCTTTAGTTCCTAAAAATAAAAAATTAATAACTTAATAAAAATGTAGTAAGTAATAAACAAACAACTTTATGGCATTTTCATACTTTTTATACTTCTTTTTCCCCCTGAATTCTTTTAGTGCTTTCTAACTTTTAACATCTTATAAGAATATGTATTTTTATTTTGTCTTTGTGAACACTTGTCTGTAATAAAACTATATTGCTTAAAAATCAAAAGAGAATTATTTCTACTAACACACAAACATGACCAAAATGGGCACATTTATAAAACGGAAATTCTTTTATATTAGTTAAACATGATTTTAACTTTTTATTTTAAGCAAGTATGGTGTGATGAAAAGAGTATGGGGATTTGGAAACAGACACCATATCTAGTCTCATTTCTCTCAATAATAATGCTGTCCACCTCACAGAGTTATAAAGATCAAATAATATATACATTTTATGTGAAAAGGCTCTACAAATTTTAAGGAACAATACTGATGGAAATGACACTTATTTTCATTAATAACATGGATCAAAGCCAGAAAATGAAATAAAAATAGTATTGTCTATTAAAGTATTCATCTAGAAATACAGATATGTTAAAAGATGAACTCACATTTAAAGTACTACCATCGCCCTAACCGGTTTGGCTCAGCAGATAGAGCGTCGGCCTGCGGACTCAAGGGTCCCAGGTTCGATTCTGGTCAAGGGCATGTACCTTGCTTGCTGGCACATCCCCAGTAGGAGGTGTGCAGGAGGCAGCTGATCGATGTTCCTCTCTCATTGATGTTTCTAACTCTCTATCCCTCTCTCTTCCGCTCTGTGAAAAATCAATAAAATATATATATTTTTTTAAAAAAAGAATAGCCATGTTACTGTAGGTCATGACCTAGCGAACTTCCCTAAAGTGATCAAAATCAACTCCTCAACTATCTCTATACGCTCTTAAGTATCTACAATTCTACTTACATGTATTGGGTTCAGTCTTTAATCTTGAGGCTAGGTAACTAAGCTTACCTCTCTATTAGGTATCACTGTAGTACCTATACTTTGGTGAATTTCTTTCATCTGAGGTCTCAAAAATTTGCTATTTCCTGTTCTTCCAGGAAGTAAGTACATTTAAAGTACAGGTTTTTTTTTTTCCCCATGAGACTCAGACAATATTTTTTGAAAGCCTGATTTCTGGCTTATCCAGATCTCAAGAGTGACTTTCCTTTTCAGTGGGCACAACATTGTAATTAATTTGAGCTCCCAACGAGACAGACAACAACAAACTCCCTAATAAATTTCTCTTTTGTGTCACACCTGATAGAGATTGATATCTATCATTAATACCATGGAGATCATCAAATGATCAAACTATTAAATGATACCTCACAAATGGGGCATACTAGTCATGTAAAACCATACTCACAGGTGCTTTTATAATTTTTAATATATTTAATTGATTTTTTACGGAGAGGAAGGGAGAGGGATAGAGAGTTAGAAACATCTGAGAGAGAATGAGAGAGAGAAACATAGATCAGCTGCTTCCTGCACACCTCCTACTGGGGATGTGCTCACAACCAAGGTACATGCCCTTGACTGGAATCGAACCTGGGACCCTTCAGTCCGCAGGCTGACACTCTATCCACTGAGCCAAACCGGTTAGGGCTCACAGGTGCTTTTTTGACCTTGCAATTGAAGCTGGCTTAGATCCACTGGCTTAGTCCCTCCCTTGGCTGTGAGAAGGAACACAGCTGAAGCCATCACTTACATAGGCTGATTTCTCAACGCTTCATTTGTAACTGACATAGTGATTCGTGGTGAGACACAGACTCAACAGCCTGGATGCTTGATTGTGCAGAGGATCACAGACCTAAACCAGGAGTTAGACAAGAACAGAATTTATCAGAAACAAAACAAATAAAACTAAAACAATCAAATTCATGTAAAATCAGAAGAAACAACACATAGAAAAACAGAAAGTCAGCACACTTAAATGCTATTGCTCCTTGGAAGTCACTTTGGGATCCAAGAAGAGATGTTTGCATTGAGACAGTGAAGTGTCTTCTCTGGCATTGCAGTTTAATTGACTCTCCTTGAATTTGCTGTCATCTTTTTGGACTTGTTCCTAAGTTTTGGATAATGGTTCTTTCTTTTTCTTTTTCTTTTTTCAGAATTTATTGGAGGAGTGACACTGGTTCATAGAATTATACGGGTTTCAAGTGTACAATTATGCAATTCTATGATATATGATTCTGTATATTGCATTGAGTGCTCACCACCCAAAGTCAAATCATCTTCTGTCACCATGTATTTGCCCCCCTTTGCCTTTTACTGTCTCCACCCTTTTCCCCTCTGGTAACAACCATAGTGCCGTCTGTACGTATAAGTTTTTGTTTGTTTCTTTTTCTTGCTTGTTTCATTTGTTGCTTCAGTTTTATACCCTATATATGAGTGAAATCATATGTTTCTTAATTTTTCCAGTCTGACTTCTTTTGCTTAGTACAGTGATGTTCAACCTTTTGCAGCTCATAACAAACATACACCTGTTACTAAATTCTGAAGCACACCAAAAAAATCGGCATATTTTTGCCAATCTCACAAAAAGTTAGGTAAAGATTTGATTCATTCACATTGAATGGCTATTGTTGTGTTGGCTATTGTCATTTGTTTTATTTGACAGTCTAAAGGAAAAGAGGTCAGTGTCCTACCAAATAGTCAGGTATTACATATTTAAAAAATTCTCCTGGCACACCAGTTAAAATTGCTGGCTTAGCATGATATTCTCAAGACCCATCCATATCGTCGCAAATGGCAGTATTTCATCTCAAAAATTTAAGAATACATATGACCCAGCAACCCTCTTCTAGATATCTACCCCCAAAATTAGAAAATATTATTTGAAAAGAAATGTGCACCTCAATGTTAATTGCAGCATTATGGGACTAAGACATGAAAACAACCAAAGTATCCTTCCGTAGATGATTATATAAAGAAGATGTGGTACATATATACAATGGGATACTACTCAGGCATGAGCAAAGATGAAATACTGGATAATGATTCCTAAGACAGGCATTACCTCATGGTGAACTCAAGAGAACAGCAGTTCATGAGTAATTGCATCAATGTATGAAACAGTTCTGTAAGACAGGAGTGCTAGGATAGAGGTGGGTTCTCAAAATAGGGGAAGGCAGATAGGAAGATATAGGTCAGACAGTCATGCATTAAATGATAAGAATGTTCTAGGAATTTAGGAGCCATTGATGGTTTTAAGCAGATTAGTGGCATGAAAATATGACTTTTATAATTATTATTAACCTAATTTTAAATGAATTAAGTGAATTCAGTAGGTGACTGTAGGTTATAGTGATAAATACCTTACATGAAAAAAACCTGTAGTTTTTTATTATTATGTGAATGTAAAATAGCATATTGATTTTGTGTTGGCATTTGAGGTAAATCTTATATTCAAATTTGGTTGGGATACTTTGCCACTAAATTAAAACTATTCCCTCAGCACTTCAAAGTTTCATTTTATTTATTCAATTATATGTTAAGTTTTCCTTTTTCTTATGTCTAAAAATTGTGAAATTGTGTAGCTAATAGCTTTCCAATTAGTTCATAACACTGAATAATTACTAACTTATCAATTAAACTTCTATGGAGAATAGTAATAAAGATATTTCCAGAATAAGGAAAGCACTGAATAATGCCTGTTTTGGCTCTTTTTCTTTACTTGGCAATTTGTTTACCTTTCACATTATAAAGTGTACTAGAGGCCCAGTGCACAAAATTTGTGCACACGGTGTGTGTGTGTGGGGGGGGGGGGCAGTTCCCTTAGCCAAGCCTGCGCCCTCTCACAGTCCAGAAGCCCTTGGGGATGTTTGACTGAGGGCTTAAGTGGGCCTAAGACAGCAGTCAGACATCCTTAGTGCTGCTGCGGAAGCGGGAGAGGCTCCCGCCACCACCGCTGCACTCACCAACCATGAGCCTGGCTTCTGGCTGAGCAGCGCTCCCCCTGTGGGAGTGCACAGATCACCAGGGGGCAGCTCCCGTGTTGAGTGTCTGCCCCCTGGTGGTCAGTGCACATTATAGTGACCAGTTGTTCCCCTGTTTGGTCGATTTGCTTATTAGCCTTTTATTATATATGATAATTATACTCAGTTATAAAGAACTATAATTTATTAGCTACTATAGTCACACAGTCTAGTTAATGAACAACCCATTTTCCAGCCAAGTCATTTTCATCATAGTCTCTAACTCAACTGTCAGTCTGTAATATGTCCATATAACTTTGTATCCAGGGTTGTGTGAAAGATAATATAAGGTAATAGAAGGAGTTCATAAAAATATAAAATATTATTTATAAGCAGTGGTGGTTGTGAGTGTAGGGATTGATACTCTGCATTGTTATAGCATGCTTTTGTTTTTTGTCTTTCCTGTGTACTTATTCTGTAATCAGCTGTCTTCTTCATAGTGCATCTTTTTACTAAATGTGGTGGACATGACGGGACAATGGGTCAGAGATGCAATCTATCTGAGCTGATTAGAAGACTCTCTCCTAATCACAATGATGTGTCATGATTAAGAAAGTAAAATTAACTGTCAGCTAGACTTCTCAATTGATAGAGAAGGAAGTGCCATGCTGCCTTTCTCCACCATCTTCTAAACAACTTTATGGTGTGAAATTAAAGACACCAAACTAATTAATTAATGATGGGTGGATTCGAAATGAGAAATACGTGCAAACATGTCTGAGACGAAGGAAGAAGTCGTGATTATAGCTTGCAGGTCATTATTATTTCGAATATTTATTATTAGGAGATGTTCAGCTCTTATTTTTTCCTAATGCCTAAAAACTTATGCTTTTAATGACAATTTTACCTATAATTGTCTTACTTAAAGATTTTATAATCTTTCTCCCTTTCTTTTATTTTAACCTTTATCAGAGCAAATATTTATTTCATAAATTAGTTCATATTCATAGGGATAGGGAAATTAGGAAGTTAATCTTTATTGGAAGTTTATTCAGTATCATGGATTACATGGTCACTTTTCATATGGGAAATATTTCATATGTATAACCTTTTCTAAGAAGAAAAAGATCGCACTAAAGAGCTCTGTACACTTTTGTGAACATGCTGTAGTTATTAAAATTCTCTTTTCATGTTGAACTGAGTTCTGCCTTCCTCTAACTCATTCTGATGTTACACTCAATTCTAGTCCTTCAGATACTTAAAGCTTTTTAAAAATATTTATGGCATTTTTTAAAAATAAGGGGATTTAAAACATATCTCTATCTATCTATCTATCTATCTATCTATCTATCTATCTATTCAATAGGACCCTCACCATTTTATTTATAGTCTGGTTTTTAGGGAAAAAAATTAAAAGCACTTAATATCCACTGACAGATAACAAAAATCACTTATCTGCACACTGAGTAGAGAGATAATTAATTCTTTTTTTCTGTACACTACACCCTGGAACATTTAAAGTTAAAATTACTTTTTTTTCCTCTAAGATATTGTTCTCTGACTATTGAAATGTCCACAGAATGATTTTTTTTGTCTATTGTCTTGATTAACTTAACTGACAATTGTGTTTTATTGAGTTAAGACCAAAGGGACAATAGCAGAATTATTTGTTGTTGCATAGATCTTGTTAAATTTCTCCTTAGCCTAATTAATATGTGGAGTGATAGTTGAGATTCCAAACCTAGGATTCTGCATTTTTCATATAAGAAAATTTAAAATGAAAACAAGAACAAAAAAACACTTGTGACTAAATTTAACTAACAAGTTTGTTCTTTTAATCATAGAATATTGTTTAACCTCAACCAATTTTCACCTCTGTTCTTCTTAGAGTTAATTTGAAAAGATTGGCTTTAAGTAAGAATGGAACAGCCTGTAAAAGACTTTTATAAATTTCTGATTACACATTATCATTTTGTAAGAAGTATTACATCATTATTCTGGTCCCTACACTTGAGGATATGTGTCCTAGATTTATGTCTTTGAGTATAAGAATTATTTCTGATGAGGATGATATGTGTATGCAATTTGCTAAAGAAAATGCAATATGTAAATATATACATTTATAAAACAAGTGAATTTGGAGCTAATGATTTTTGTATGAGATTTATTGTAAATACCCTCAATAATAAATCTCTGTTTTGCATTTATCATCATTAGCAATAACAGAAAATTATTAAAGGCTACTTATAGGGTGGCTCCAAGTCTAAGAATCACGTCAACACACATGGATAGTTTATTGATATAATGTTATAAAATACAAAACATAGAATATATGACCCAGAAAATGAGATCAAGTAGAAAGAAAACAGCTCAGAATCATAAAATTTGGATTTAGCAATGCACTTAGTCTCTTGTATTTTTTTACATCCCTGACCTGAAAACCTATGTTTTTACTATCTACTTCATATAGTAGTTAGGAAAATTAAATAGAGTTTAAATTAAAATTGGGGTATTTTTCATGCAAATCAATAGCAGCCAAGTTAAGTTTCTGTTGT
>NW_005871060.1:10582912-10629268 GCF_000147115.1 Myotis lucifugus
ACCCTATATTTCATCCTGATTACCCTATGAGGATTTCATATTTGTCCCATTGTTTTATTCCCAGTTAAGGGCCTAAGCATAGTATTCAGTCAAGGAACATTTGTTGAATTAACTTGATTGACTACTTTATAATTCTGTACTTTATTTTACTGAATTAAGAATACTGAGAATACATTTAAACTAGAGGCCCAGTGCATGAAATTCGTGCACTCGGGGGGTCCCTCAGCCCAGATTGCACCCTCTCGCAGTCCGGGAGCCCTTGAGGTATGTTGGACTGACGGCTTACAGTAGGACATTTTTAGCGCTGCCGCGGAGGCTGGAGAGGTTCCCACCACTGTCGCTCCGCTCGCCAGCCCGTGAGCCCGGCTTTTGGCTGAGTGGTGATCCCCCTGTGGGAGCACACTGACCACCAAGGGGCCGCTCCTGCATTGAGCATCTGCCCCCTGGTGGTAAGTGCGCATCATAGCGACCGGTCGTTCTGCGGTTCGGTTGATTTGCATGTTAGCCTTTTATTATAGAGGATACTGAGAAGTGCTGAGACTGTGTTATTTAAATCAGGCACTACTGATTTAAATCAGGTGCACTATCTATCTGCTTCAGAAAAATTACTATTTTTTTTTGTAGTTAGCAGAGATGGTAACAAAAGCGATCTCCTATACATATGACCTTTGCTGTTCAGATATTCCACATGATGAATATATCTTATTATTGTTTTCGTATCATAACATAATCCAGGTCTAGTCAAATGAAATAATAAAATATAGTAGTGCAGTCGTTTCCAGTTTGTAGACCATGTATATATGGTAGGCAGCTTAGTTGTTTTTCTTTTTTAAAATAAATTTTTATTGATTTTTTTACAGAGAGGAAGGGAAAGGGATAGATAGTTAGAAACTTTGATGAGAGAGAAACATTGATTAGCTGCCTCCTGCACACCTACTGGGGATGCGCCCATAACCAAGGTACATGCCCTAGGTCGGAAATGAACCTGGGACCTTTCAGTCCGCAGGCCGATCCTCTATCCACTGAGCCAAACCGGTCAGGGCGGCAGCTTAGTTTCTAAAAGGTATTCTGATTAAAAGCTGTGTGTGGGGTAAATAACATGATGTGCACAAATATGCTTCTCTAAATTTAAAATATTTGTTGTAATTTTTCATTAAAATTACCATATGTTTACATAGCTTGTGGTATGATCCTTTGGCAAAGAAGAATATTTTTCTTTGTACAGAACTCCAGACTACAGAATCCTATTACCTACTTTCCTTTTGTTACTCATGCCAAGAAACTTGAGCTTTTCCTTGCCCATGTTCCTCTCCTGAGAACTTTCATTCACAAATTCTTTTGTTTCTTTTGTTATAAGATATTCAGAATCTGGCCAACTTTTAGTATCTATACCACTTTCATGTCTCCAGCTCATCTTTTTGGCTGAAGTATTATAATACCCTCCAACTATTCTTCCTACTTCTGTTCTTTTCTTGCTCATTTGTAGCATATTTTCTTTATAGCTGCTAAAATAATCCCTTAATATATAACTTAAATTAGGTCTTGTGTATTTTTAATATTTTCCAATGTTTTTCTTTTTCTCCAAAGAAAAAGTGAATGGCTTACAATGGCTTACATTTCTTGAAATGATCCTGTTCCTTGCTTCCACTGTACAATTATCATCTACTTACCTTTGGCTCACTCTACTAGCCACACTAACCTCCCTGATTTTTCCCAGCTTGTCAAGCAAGTTTTCATCTCAGTCTTTTTGCACTTGTAGTTCCTTCTGACTGGAACACCTCTCCTCCTAAGTTGTGCACAAGGTTCTCTCTACTTTCTTTGAACTTTTGCTCAGATAGCATTGGTTCATCCCTGACATTCTATATAGAACACTTTTCTTATTCTCTAGTATCTCCTTTGCTTTTTATTTATTGTATTTATTTATTATTATTATTTTTAAATCTTCACAAGAGGAGGATATTTTTTCCATTGATTACTAGGGTGTGAAAGGAATGCAGGAGGGGGTAAGAGAGAGAGAGAAATCAATGCAAGAGAGACACATTGATTGGTTGCCTCTGCATGCATCCCTACCAGGGCTGGAGAACCTACCCTTGACAAGAAATCAAACCCAAGACTCTTCTGTCCTCAGGCCAACACTCTAACCCCTGAACCAAACTGGCCAGGGCTGCTTTTTATATTTTATTCATATCACTTATGACCATTTTACATATTATGTGTTTGTTGTTTATTGTTGGCCTTACCCCATATTGGAATAAAAGATCCTTGAGTGCATGAGTCATTTATTTTCTTAGGTGAGACATTTTGAGGCCTAGAGCAGGGAATTATGCAAAGAAGACATGAAATGCATATGAATGAAAGCAAGAAGAAATGAATAATTGAAGATATGAAGATTTACAAATTCATAGTAAACCTTTGTTATTTTGTAATTTCTCCATGAGTTAAAAAAAATCTATCTACTCCCTCTAACCCCTCTCCACTCCCCGCCCCCCACACTTCAGTGGTTTATGCCACTGAAATAAAAATTTGCTAAAACAGACTTTTTCTGAGTCACCAAATTACATATTAATTTCTCTCTTGGCCACAAAAAAAGAGAATTACTGCTAATGTTACAAGGACATTTTTATATTAAAATATACATATTAATGCATGATTGTAAAGCTCCAAATGTATTTGTTTATTCTGAAACATTGACTTACATTTATCCTCAAGCACTCAAAGCAAGGGGAGTGTGACTCCTCTGTTTTTTCATATTTCCTGTGTAAGGAAAGAGACTTTTGTTATTTAAAAAAAGGACTCAGATAAAACTCACTATTACTCAAAATGTTTCAGTCAAATTAAATTTTATTTGGTATACTTTGTGGATTCAGAGGAAATTATAATTACATTAGTTAAAAGCAATGAAAAAAAACTGTTGAATCAGCTATTGTGCATATTGCAGAATTTATAATTTTGGAGACTCAGTAATTCAATTAATTTGACATGCCAACTTTTCTGTGCTTTACAACTTGGCAATTTCAAGAGATTTACTAGTAATAGATTTCTCTTTTTTATTTCTAACCATTCCCATAAGATTCATGCAAGTCATGAAAATATTAATATCATTCAGAGTACATTTTCTATTCACTTGAAATTTATTTATTAATTGCAGTTATTCATCCATTTCAGAGAGGTATTGACAGTAGAGCCCAGTGACATTTCTCAAAATGAACAGTCAATTTATCTTGGAATAAGGTATCAAGCAAGAACATTGAAAATTTAACCAAATGATTGGACATGTTTAATAGCAATGAAGTCTTGAACAAATTTACAATATACTGGGTGGGACAAAGTAATTTTACAATTGTTCATATGGAAAGTAATACAATAATAAATAATAATATAAGAATAAGTTATTTTGTGTACTCACAACTGTAAATCTACTTTTGTCCCACCCTGTTTGTATAATACACATTTTATCTTGTGACTTTAAAAATGCTCAAGATTTGAATATCAATTATTGGTTTTCATTTTAGAGTTTTAATATAATGCAGGAAAAACTGTGCCAATTTCCAAGTAGTATATGATTTTGAGAACCATTGCTATCATTGCAGGATTGACAATTTTATGTTATTTTTGAAAATCACTACATTTAAAAGATCAGCTGAAATATTTCTGTCCTCACATATAAATTTTTAAAACAACATATTTACCCTTGCATTTTGAAGTGAAATCAGTGAAAATGTTACTTGATTAAGTGCTTAACATTGAGATCTTATAAGAGTTTTATATCCCACATATGAGTGAAATCATATGGTGTTTGGTTTTTTTTTTACTTTTTCAGTCTGACTTACTTTGCTTAGCATGCTATTCTCAAGATCCATCCATGTTGTCACTAATGGCAATATGTCATCTTTTCTTATGGCTCAGTACTATTCCATTGTATACTAGTATATGTTCCACATTTTCTTTATCCAGTCATCTATCGAAGGACACTGTGGTTGTTTCTGTATTGGCCACCATGAAGAAAAAGGAACCATCATTCACTGTTGCTGGGAATGTAAACTGGTACAGACACTGCAAAAAACATTATGGGGGCTCCTCAACAAATTAAGAATAGACTTACCATATAACCCAGTAACCCCCTTGCTGTGTGTCTGCCTGAACATTTTGAAAACATTTATTTGCAAAGATATATGCACCCCCTATGTTCATTGCACTATTCCCTTATTCTTAAAACAACCTTTTTGCCTTCCAGACCATTGTATTCTTTTTTTATTGCTCATTTTTTTAAATTACTTTTGTTAATGGTGTGTGTGTGTGTGTGTGTGTGTGTGTGTGTGTGTTTGTGTGTTGATGTTTCCCAGGTATTTGTTCTGGACATTTATCTTCTTTTCCAAGGCATTTTCCCTCAATGATTTAATTCACTAACCTATAAGTTGGTTACAACAAAAGCTCTATCCTCAGATCAGCCACTTTAACTGGCTGACTCACAGGCACATCATTGTTAATATGTTTAAAATGGACCATCCCTATGATCTTGTAAACTTTCTTTTCTCCTATATTCTTGAGGCCCGTATCAGTTCACTAATCAAGTCACTTCCCTTTTAAATATTAATACAAATTCTCAGTTAATACTTCATACTATCTTTTCTCCATCCTCGCTATCATTACCTGAATTCAGATAATGAAATAAGTAATTATCACCTATTATTTACCACCTAGGTAACTGCTATAGCTTTCAAAGTAGACTTTATTCTTTGGTTTTGATCTGCTCTAATATATTCTCACATTTTTGTCATAATGATCTTTCTTGAAGACACAGTGTTATATTACTTTCTATTATTTAAAACCAATCAAAATAAAATCCAACTTTTATTAGCCCCATTAGGATCTTGCAGTTGCCTTCACTTCATCCTCACCTCTAAGTATTTTTCCCTTTGCAACATGTATGAAAATCAGATCCAGCCAAATTATTTGAAGCCAAATTAATTTCATTTGTTTTTGTATTCATTTATCCTTCTGCCTAAAGTACTCAGCATACAATGAGTCCATTTCACGTCACATTTCAAGTTTTAACTGAAGGATCTTTTCCCAACGTACTGTGTTCTATACACACTTTCTATAGTTATTATCACGCTTATTTTCATTTATTTGTATAATATTAACCATTTTTACTGGCTTCTCAGTACAGCATAAATGTCGACACTATATTTTATTTATCCATCTGCCATCATGCCAAACATAGTAACTTGTATTTAACAGATGCTCAATAAACCTTTGAATGGATGTGTGTATGAACATTCTAATAGATATAACCAAATAAGAACTTCAAGAGAACTTGTGTTTATGCTGATTTATTTTTGCAGGATTTATATTCAATGAGATCACTCTTATTGTGTATATAAAATATTAAATCTTTACAAATTCAGTTTTCACATAATATTTATTTGACAAACTCCAGTCAGACAATCCGTGATTCCCATCTCTAATAGTCTGTTAGTCTGCCAAAGATGAAGAGAAGTGGGGAAAAAAAAAGAAATCATGTTCTCTCCAATCAAAGACTTTGGCATGATCATATTGTTTATTGTCAGAATTAAATATGACTTAACAAAGATAGTTACATTGAAAATGTGTTTGCATGCAGCTGACCTTTAAAATGAATAGTGAACAGAAACATATGTGTAGGAATGAATGGCAGAACCCTAGAGGTTATACTAGTAGTCATTGATTGCCATGTCATTCACACAGTATTTGAATGGAATAAACAACAGGTCAGGTTGTCTTCTAAACTGTATAGACGCTATAGGTATCTTTTGTAGTTTTAATGTTTTGAAATTGAAATTTTAAGAAACATCTATCAATTTTTGGTGGCAAGTACCACGCAAAGAGTAGGTTCGAAAAACTTGGATGCTTATGCTAATCCTTCTGAATGTGATACTTTTATAGCACAAATTTTATGTTCTTCTTGAGTTATTTTTAAGAGGAGAAGATTAGAAATTTTGTGATTGTTTGAAAATATGCAGTATGAAGCTCTAAAGTTAGGAGTGTCTAGTACAGAAGATACAGTTAATTCTGCTTGGGAGAGTAACTTTTAATTGTGTAATAAACAATGGAACAAGTGAATAAACAAAAACATTTTTTGAATTTATGCTAAAGGCACTGATTGTCCAACCATGAACAAGACACATGGCCCTTACTCTTTCTAAACCCAGCAGCATCATTTCTCTCCTGGGTTAAATTATCATAGTTTCCCATAGGATTTCTCCATGGTTCTCTTACTATCTTCCAAACCATATTTCAAACAGAGTAATCATTATCAAATACAGAGTTTATCACATCATCTCTTTGGTTAAACTGTTTCAGAGATTGATCATTGTCTTAGATTAAAGAACAACAATGTCTTTGTTTCTCTGCAGGCCGTGATTGACTGTGTTCTACCTGTGTTTGCAGTCTCATTCCACATTTCCCTTCCCCTTCCTTTCCTTCCTCATTATTTTTGAATATTCTGCTTTTATTCCTGTCATAGGAGCTTTGCACATGGTGTGTTCTCTGTATGAAATGCTATTGATGAAGTCAAAAGTAATCTATATAACAAACAACAATGGAGATTTAAAGTTATAGAAAGAATTCTTTGTAAAAGTTATAGAAATGTTATGCCTTAACAAAGGAATTTTATGCAGAAATATAAATAAACACAATGTGATCATAAAGTATATTTAAAATGGTATACATATACCTAAAATTTAATCCAAATTTAATATGGTCTAGTCAATAATATATTTCTTATTACCTTGCAGATGTCTCCTCTTTATCCATTATGATAAAATTAGGAAATTTGTAATCATTTTATTTTGATACATTTTATATAATTATGTGATACTGTATATTAATAATAGGCTAAGTACCAGTGAATGCTTAGATACACTCAACATAATTCTACTTAAGATAAAATTTAATTTGAATACTAAACCTGAATGCTTTGTAACTATGAATGTTTGCCATTATCAAGTAATATTTTGTTTTTAATTTGTCTAAATTTGTAAAGAGCTTTGAAATGCCTGATAAAAAAGTGTCAATATGGTTATGATTTAGTGTTACTCAGAAATATATGTGTGGGTAGATGTCTATTATGATACTTGCATGCATGTAAGTACAAGTTATATTAAAAATATATTGGTCTCCTATCTAATTTGACCTGGTAATGAAAATACAAAGAACCATTGCAATTTTTATATTTATTATTTATAACATTGCATTTTATTACTAACAAGTAATAATGTAAATGATCAGCAACTCTGAATAGATCATATAAATTCTTCTCCAATAACCCTTAATTTAGATTATAGTAGACAATTTCATTACTTTAAAAAGAAGAAACACTAAAAATTCTGTCATGTACTATAGATCAGATTTTATAGGAATGTTTTTATGCCTTACAAAAATGAATATCAAGCTGTTTTGTTCTTCACTTACTTAAAATAATATATTTTTCTTCCCAGAATACTATAGCACTTCAAAATATCTGTGTTTTAGGGTTAAAAGGAAGATTGTCTAGAACTTTTTTCTTCTTTATCATGCTGCAAACTTGTGAGAAACTAATTGCATTTTGAGAAAAAGAATGGTATACAATTAAAAATATTCAGTGACAAGTATTAAAATTTAAAAAATATCCTTGTGGTAGAATAGACTGAACTCTTTATTTCCTTTACATGGACATTACTAGTAAGATGATTGCATTAGTTTCTTATCTGGTCCCTTTTCCTATCTGTTTAAGATTTCCCTTTCCCAACCCCCAACAAACTATGGTGCATATCACAACCAATCTAGTCTTCCTAAACCAATATACTCATCATAGCTCTCAACATTTTATCTATCTGGGATATGACTTTGTATATATTTTAAATCACTCTCCTTTTTTCCCTGCTAATATCTGAGTTTATAGAAAGTAGATATCTAGAGGCCTGGTGTATGAAAATTCATGCACTGGAGGGGGTTCCCTCAGCCCGACCTGCCCCCTCTCACAGTCTGGGAGCCCTCAGTGGTGGGAGGCAACCTGGCGATCAGGGGAAGGTGACGCCCCATCACACCTCTGCTGCTGCCACTGCTGGCAGCGCAAGCCTCGGCTGGCCCTGGTTACCTGCGCCTCGGGCCGGCCCTGGGCAGCTGAGGGGCTGAGGGAACTGGGGGACTTTGAAGGCAGTTTCATGGAGCAGCCAGGCCCTCCTAGGGGTGGGCCTGGCCTTGACGCATGCCTGCCACCCCAGTGGGGCTAAGGGGACTGGGCACTGCCATCTTGTGGCTGTGGGCACTGCCATCTTTGAGGGTGTGGCAGTCAATAAGTATATTTCCTCCTTATTGGCTGTGGGCACAATCAGCTTTGAGGGCGGGGCAGTCAATTAGCATAATCCCTCCTTGTTGGCTGTGGGCGTTGCCATCTTGGCGATGGTGTTAGGGTCAATTAGCATATTCTATGTTTATTAGATAGGATGTGGTCAGTATTGTACCGGTAGATTAGTAAATGTGCAATCATGCTTTTTAAAGAATAAGTTCCAGCCCACATGAAATTGTAATAATTTTCCACTAACATAACATTAAAGACAAGCTGTGAGAAATTACCTCTCATGGATCTAAGAGTCATAAGCCAGTCCACATGAATTGGGGTGTAGTGAAGGTGAAGTTTAAATTGTGTAAGTATATTGACTTTTTACTTTTAAATGTCACTTACCTAGGAGACAATTTTTTAAAAAAAATCTTCACCCAAGATAGTTTTCCATTGATATTTAGAGAGAGTGGAAGGGAGAGGGAGAGACAGAGAGAAACACCAATGAGAGAGAGACACATTGATTGGTTGCCTCGTGCATACCCCCAACCAGGACCTGGAGCCTGCAATCAAGGTATGTGCCCTTGACCAGAATCAAATCCAGGACCCTTTAGTCCACAGGCAGATGCTATATTCACTGAGCCAACTTGGCTAAGGTTATATTTTAAAATTAAATACTGTACCTGCATTTATTTATTTAGCAGATATTAGAACATGCAAAGCACTGATGATATTTGGTAAAGTGTAGAAAGTCTACTTTTCATACATTCCTAGCAGTCAAGAGATGTTAGAGATAATGAAATAGTTAAGTAATTATACAAGATCATATTTATGTAACTGCTAAAGAAGTAGAATGGAAACTATAGTATATGGTTCTAGAGCAGCCGTGGGCAAACTACAGCCCGCGGGCCGGATCCAGCCCGTTTGAAATGAATAAAACTAAAAAAAAAAAGACCGTACCCTTTTATGTAATGATGTTTACTTTGAATTTATATTAGTTCACACAAACGCTCCATCCATGCTTTTGTTCCGGCCCTCCGGTCCAGTTTAAGAACCCATTGTGGCCCTCGAGTCAAAAAGTTTGCCCACCCCTGTTCTAGAGTGTATCTTTCGAGGTTCTCTTATGATACTGGACTCTAATTTTACTGAAACACCTTTTGTTTCTCGGTATACCATGCACTTATTTATATAGCCCAATGACATTGTATGTACTTTTTATTTCTCTATAATCTCTATAATATTTCCTCCTTTAAAATTCTTCACTGTCTCCTGTTCAGCCAATTTCCTTATGCTTTCTAAAAGACTCCTTCTTGTCTCCTATAGCACATTTTGTGAACCTCTGATAGTATTTAGCTCTATTAATTATAACAATGGTTGTAGTAATAACAATAACTAACATTCATTGAGTTCTCACTATGTTCTGGTCCTGTGCTCAGAGCTGTTCAAGCATCCCATGTATAATCATAAAAGCCTTTATGAGGCACATCCTTCCTTCAGGTTGAGGTAAATGAGGCTGAGTGAATTTAAGGCATTTGTTCAAGTTCCATAGATGGTAAAGATTAAAAACCCTAAACTGTCTCAATCCAAAGTCTATAATCATAAACATGACTTTGTATTGTCTCCAAAGATACACAAACATCAGACAAATGGTTCTGCTTTCCCTTTGTATTTTTAGTCCTTAAAAGAACAAGGGCTATGACATTTAAGTTTTAAAGCAAAACTCCCCCATTCAGGGCCTGCCATAGAGTAGATGATCAGTCATTACTGAAGTAATGAATTCGGTGAGTAAGTAAATATATCAAAGAATACATGCTAGAGGGGTCACTATAGGGTGAAGTGCAGGTTGGAAGGAGTGAGAAAGTCTTATAGAAAACATGAGAGTAAACTGAGCTTGAATGCGCGTATGGGCAAAAGAGAGGGGGGTAAACACCGTATATCATCTTGGAGAGTAATAAAGAGAACATGGGCAAATTCTTGGAGTCCTGGCCTTGGTCAGGAAAAACTGAGAAGTTTTCTTACAAAGAGGAACAGGCAAGTGTAATCTCAATCATGACTATCATTTAACATCTTTCTGAAAGTATGTGCCGATAAAGAAATTAGTAAATTTTATTTATCAGTAATATAATTGTTTACATAGAAAACTGAAGAGAGTTATTTGGAAAACAAAAAGAAAATTTTTAGTGTGGGAATATAAATCTTAATATACAGAAATAATTTAATTGCATTCTTGATTCCAATAAAAACTATTTGGAAGATACAATGGAAATAAATATTTCATTTAAAATAGCACCAAAAGTAACAAAGTACTTAAACTGTATGTGAAATATACAAAATGATTTCAAAGAAAATTTTGAATGTTTTTTTGGTACACAAAAGTAATCTTGAAGAAAAGGAATAGTAGACCATAGTCCTGGATAAAAAGAATCAGTTTCATAAAGATGCCAAGTTTTCCCAAGTTAATCTATAAATTAATTACATTTGAATAAATATTTTTAAAAGAATAATAGTAATATAGATGATTTATAGCACTTAGGAGAAAATGAACAAATAAGATAAGCTGGACACTTTGAAAAGCAAGAATAGGAAGAGGGTACTAATTCTGTCAGGTATTAAAACATATAAAACTACAGTAATTAAAAGGAATACTACTCTACTAGACATTAAAATATATTGCAAAGCTACAGAAATTAAAGTTTGTCATGGGTGTATAACTAGTCAGGTCAGTTGGAGAAAAAAACCCCATAAAAGTAAACATACAAGGTCCTAGCTGGTGTGGCTCAGTTGGTTGTTTTAAAACTTGAAATGTCATTTCTGTGTAGATTACAACTTCCACAGAACATGTTTTGATCTTTAACTAGCACCATCTGTGATTATGCAGCAGTTACTGATAGCTGACAATATGCAGACCTATTCTAGGAGCTGAGGAAATAGTGACTGTCATCAGACATCCTGGTGATACCAGAAGAGGGTGTTGTGAAAGTCAGGAGGAGGAATATAGAAGAAAATGCTTATTTTGCCATGGAGTCAGGAGATAGTGGCTAAAATTTTCTCAAGTTTTGGAAAGATAAATTTACAAATCCAAGAAGCTGAATGAACCCCAAAAAGGATAAACTGAAAGACATATGTCTATATAGGTCCATCAATTGCAACGTTTTACAGCTTTCATGGGAGATATTGATAATTGGGGAGACTTTAATTATGTATAAGTTGAGGGTATATGGGAAACCTCTGTACGTTCCTTTCAATGTTGCTGTGGACCTAAATCTGCTCTAAAATATAAATCTAAAATAAGTGCAATGCAATAACAATAAAAATGCCAATAGGATATTAAAGAGTAGATACACTGAAAGCCTCAGCTCTTTATTCATTTGTGTATTTTAGGCTTTGACATTTTTATTTTATAGAATATATAAATTTACAAATGTGAAAATTATACACATATAATTAAGAAAAATGATAGATTAGGACAGGAAATTTGTAGCATTAAAATTATTTTATGAGGAAATCAGGCCAATGGATATCAAATTATAGTTGCTGAGAGAAATTTTTACCTTTACACCATTGTTGGAATTAGCAGATGATAATAGTAGAGTACATGTTTTGGATGTATCAAGGAAATTAAATCAGAAATTTAGTACATAGGTAAGTGTGACTTAGGTATAATTCCTCTTCAAGTATTCACTGAAGTAGAATATTTCAAATATATCCCAGTACATTCTATTGATTATTATAATTACAAAAACGAATTCTATTAGATGGATTTTCACAGAGCCAACCTTCTTAAGTGATATCTTTGCCTACTTCACATTTCTGAGGGCCGTTTAGACACAGGCCAACTTATCTTTTATGTGTTCAAATTCATATCCAATTAAAATTAATCATGCCTTCTATTTGGAAGTTTTTATGCTGGGCATTTTCACAGACTTTGCTATCTTTTTAAATACTATACCAACCAAGTAGTTATAAATATAATGATTTGAATTGCCCCCAGAATTTTTCAAAGAAAATTTAGATAACTTCTGTGTGTTTTTTTCTAATGTATTCCATGTCTTTTAGAAATTTTGCCATATTGCAAATGTTGGCATTTCTCAGTTTCTTCATTCTGCTCCCTAGTTCATTTTGCTGTGATGGTTGCTTACTCTGAAGTATATTTCTATTTATTTATTTTTTAAATATATTTTATTGATTTTTTACAGAGAGGAAGGGAGAGAGAGATAGTTAGAAACATCGATGAGAGAGAAACATCGATCAGCTACCTCCTGCACACCTCCCACTGGGATGTGCCTGCAACCAAGGTACCTGCCCTTGGCCAGAATCGAACCTGGGACCTTTCAGTCCGCAGGCCGACGCTCTATCCACTGAGCCAAACCGGTTATGGCTGAAGTATATTTCTAAATACAAAGTCTAAGTACAAAACACCCTATATTACTCATTTTATTATTTCTAGTCAGTAAATTTTTATAGTCATTAACTCTACTGAAAGAAAAATACCGCGCCTCAATTAGATCATTTTTACCAAGACACACCAATTGCAGGACAAACAGACTGAATACTTCTGGACAAGAACCAATTCTCTATCAATTACATTAAGCTGTGTCTATAATAAAGAAATGGTCTTTAAAAAGAATGCATAGGCCTACGCATTTTTTTTGGAACAATGGAACACATAATTTCCGTTTATTAAATAGATACATTTCCCAAAGGAAGAGGCTAATGATGAATTATAGAGTAAGAAAGAAATAAATCATCCTGGTAAAGGTTTAATTCAAATTACTTTTTAAATTAACATTGTTATCATATTGCTGGCACAGATTTTATCTTGCTTTATGTCAGGCCTCCCTCTGTACCTACAATTTATATAATTATTCTATTCAATTCTCAAAGATCCTGGTGAAGGCTATTAATATCTGCATGCGAGCATTATATATATAATGAAATACGAGTTATTTTCCCTATTTTCAGATGAGGAAAGTCAAGCTTCAGAAAGGACAAATAACGTTGAATTTCTCAGACACTGCTAAATGGGGAAGCTGAGATAGGGAGTTAGGATTTGACTCGAAAGCCTGTCATCTTTCTACTACTCCATGGCAGAGTAGTAGAGAATGCTCACAGATATAACAGTCTTTTTGCTCTGTTATTATATGTTCTGAAAAAATATTAAAGGAAGATCACCTTGGTTCTTGGCATCTGTTCAGACACTGATTGAATGGCTCTTGTGGTAGAATGTACTAACTTCTGCTCTTGCTAAAACAATGGGAAAGACAAGGTTTCGGGCAACTTATGGGTGCCAAAGACTGTTGTGAATTTTTATAAATATAAATCATTCACTTTATAGGATGCAGAGGTTACTTTCATCTTAGAAATAGTTAAATGTGAATTGGTTCATTTGGTAGGCATGACAACGAGTCCATTCAAATCATTATATTTTGAAATTTCAATAAAATTGACAGTTTGTACAACTTAAAGAACATGGAAGACATCATATACATCCATTCTGTATTTAAACATTTTAATATTTTTAGCTATGATATTTTATAACTTCTAGATTTTTAGGATTTACAATATTCTATCCCACAATTTATACATAGGATTGAATTTTCCTTTTAAGAACTAATTATAAATTCATTCACTAATTATTAGTATTAAGAACTAATGCTCTTAATGCAATTGCAATGTTTGCAGTTACTTTAAATTCAGAAATATTGAAATAACTATATTTACAATATTATATGAGATGGAAAACTATAATATTTAATGTGAAAAATTAATCTAAGCTCTATTGTTTACAGTGCTAGTGTTTAGGATTCAGTCTGCCTTGCCTTAAACATTTTCAGCTGTGTGACTTTGAAACCTCAAGTTAAAGTGTCTAAGCCTCAGTGGTTTACCTACTAAATGAAAATGATATTGCCAACCTCATAGATTTGAATGAAATAATCAATTTAAAACCCATAGGGAAACAAATTTTAGCTACTATCTTTGTTTTTGCTTGATTGAATATTATGAACTTATCTATTTATCCAATACAGTTACCATATAAGCCCATACATTTCTTTAATAATGTCTGGTAATATTTTAGAGAAGAAATTAAATAGTATCTATTCTGCCAGACAAAATAAATGATTCTATGGTATTTGCACTATAACTTACAGATATATATTTTTTATATTATAGGTTTTTAAATTCAGAGAATTTAAGAGAGAAAAAAGTGATCTGCAGAAACATTTTGAGCAATCAATTCTATTTGGAAGATTCAAGTAGGCTTTAAAATTACTTTTCATGAGTCTAATAAAAATGGTGATGTCTACCCTTTTTAAATCAATAGTGATGATAAGCATACTTTAAAAATATATATATCTTTATTGATTTCAGAGAGGAAGAGAGTGGGAGTGATAGAAACATCAATGATGAGAGAGAATTGATTGGCTGCCTCCTGCACGCCCCCTACTAAGGATCGTGCCCACAAGCCAGGCATGTGCCCTTCACCAGAATCGAACCTGGGACCCTTCAGTCCGCAGGCCAAGGCTTTATCCACTGAGTCAAACGAGCTAGGGCAGGACTTTTTTTAAAAAAAACTTTTTATTGTCCAAATTTTATTCAATTGCAGAATACATTTATTTAATTGAAGAATTCCAGTGCTATATTAAAAACAAATATGTAATGTATAATTTAATAATAACCTTTGATGTAGTTTTTAAAAATTACTTTATGTAATGTTTTTATAGTTCCCCACATAAGGTATAGGCCACCTATCAAAGGTACTTGCCTTCAGTATTCTGTACAGTTAATCTTATGGTGTCCACTTGATGGCAGTATTGTACTTAATAAAGTCAGTCTTAGGTGATTTTTATGCGTGGTTTCCTATGTAATAGTGTAGGTAAGCCTTTCAATTAAAACATGAATTATGAGAGACTTATTTTCTTGTAATACCTAAGTGGTTATAATTCAGAAATGTTTTATGGAGGAACCAAACTGGAACATAGTAAAACCATGTTAGAGAAAAGGTATTCCTGAGAAAAGGGGAAATTAATATTTTCCAGGATTTACAATTCATGGCTCTGAAAGATTTTTAGTTTTTATCATTCTTAATAGTATTTTAATTTATAGAAAAAGGTAACCAGGAACTGCATTAAAAAAGAATACACATTCATTGATTAACAGGTCAAGTAAGAAGCTTAAAATGAGAGGAAACACAGTGTATGTCACAAGAAGTTATTAATCACTAATGGCAGGGTGGATGTTTCTGCTTTTGTCTAACTGACATGATGTAGCAGCCTATCAAAACTGTCAGGTCAGCTCCTTCACTAGCAATAAAGAGTAGAAGGGCATTTCCTGCTTCTCAATTTTTAAAGCTTTATTGAAAGTAAGTCATACATAAGTATGCTCAAAATACTTTAATCTGAAAAAATGTCCCTACTCTTACCATTAAAAACTGAATCTCAACAATTAAATAAACCTTCTATAAAGTGCTGCAAAACATATATAGAGTTCTTGGGAGTAATCTGATTTTAAAATTCTAGGAAGAACGAGTTTTATACCCAAACTAAAAATAAACTGTTTACATCTACATTTTTACCTTTTAATAGACAATAAAATAGATTCCTTGATATGGAAGTGTGGTGGGGAAAGAGGAAATGCGAGCTTTTTCTAATTATCTGTCTCTTTCCTCCAATTTCAGGTAGTCCTATATTTGCCTCTACTCTTACTTTTCACACAAACACCAATTCTCTTTATTACCAAGGATGAAGTTTGCTATTGAAACTTGAAAATTGAAGACTGTATAAATTGTCAGGTGAAATTAAAGGTTGAGAACCACTAAAATAGATGGTGTTCTGTTTTTAGGACTTAGAAGAAAATTGCAGTTTAAAAATCCTGACATTTGAGTTAGTGAAAATATAAGCTCTGGAGTAAAATTTTAAGCCAATAAAAAAATATTTACCAAAAACAGCTCAAATATTATACAGAGTTTATAGAGTAAAGATCATTGCAGTAAGTTTTTACCTTTAAAAATGTCCAGGTAATTCTTCTTTATGTTACATCTTTGTTACAACTCAAGTAAGTACAAGAATAAGGTCTATAGCTAAATTGATTCCATGTCAGAATTCTCCATGCTAAAATTATCAAAAGGATCTCCAGGACATTGACAATAACTACAGCTACTTCTAAACTTCTGATTCTTGATCAATCTCAAGTTTCTTCTCCTGTGGGTTTTTTTCAAAGAGAAACATGGTGCCATATATAATAACTTTAAACATCCATTCTTTCTGAATGCCTGCCATTGTCCTCACTCCACTTCTCTTTCTGTAGACAATGCCTTGAGTCAGCCCCAGTCCAGACCCCTTTAAGTTTTTTTCTCTGTCCTGCTGTTGGGGTGAACATTTTGGTGGAAGGGAAGGGGATTTGGTACTAGGGTAGAGAGTCCACTTACTAAGGTTCTTTGCTAGTCCTTCTGAGACAGCTTGAGTGCCAGCTGAATCTTCTTCTTGGGGCATTTAGAAGACTCCTGGATTGAGGCTTGTTTAAGTTTTGTTGATGAGTCCATTAAAAGTCTAGTTACAGCCTGCAGTTCCTCCTAAATTTTGTCTCCAAAGAGTTCGAGCAGAAGATGATGCTCAAAACTCTCAAATTTCTACAGTGTAGCCCAGAAAGAACTGTATGGCGCAGAAATAGTGAGGAAATCCCAAATTCCCTAATTCTCCCTTTTCGATTTAGATGCCTTTAATTTGTTTTTCTTATCTAATTGTTCGGTCTAGGACTTCTATAGAAGTGTTGAGAATGAGCACCTTTATTTTTTTCTCTAATCTTAGAGGAAAAGTTTTTATCTTTTCATCGTTGAATATAATGTTAGCTTTGGGCTGGTTATATTTGGTTTTTGTTATGTTGCGGTACGTTTCTTAATCACATGACATTTTCAGGGAGAAGATTGAGGATCCGTTGAGCTAACCTTATTGCTATTTGATTTGGATTCTTTTAATTGTGTTCTGTAAGTCTCTCACGTAGAGTATCGATTTTAAAACTGCCCTCCATAATTTTCTCGTCTATGATAAATTTTTAAAAGACTCCATGGTGACTAAAGTTAACACTGTATGCATTGTATACTTGAAAATTTCAAAGAGATTAGGTTTTAAATGTTCTCCTCACACACACAAAGTGTAATGTAGGTGGTGGCTATGTTAATTAGCTTGATAGTGGTAATTATTTCACAATGTATCTATAATAATAAAAGTGTAATATGCTAATTAGACCGGACAGCCTGACAACCTTCAGGATGAAGCCAGGGCTGCAAGGGCTGAGGCAAACTGCTGCGGCAGCGAGGGCTGAGCCCCTTGCATGAATTTCGTGCATTGGGCCTCTAGTATGTATATAAAAACATCCTGTCATACACCTTAAATATGTACATTTTTATTTTCAATTATATCTGATAACTTAACAGCATTTGAAAGTCTTAGCTTATCCCTTGCCTACAGGAAGCTCAGTGTCTCTGTTTATGTAATTTCAGGCTCTTTGTGCCATGGAAGAGTTAATTTCTTAGGGGGTCGTGGTGGGGGGAAATATGCAATGGTGCTTTAATATTTATTTGTTTGGCTAGCACCTACTTTGCCTTCAGGTGTTATTTCAAAGTTACCACTTTCAAACTATAAATATATGACAGGTGTATTTAATCTATAATGTTTATTAGGATGAGTTATTTTACAACATAATTATAAATTTTCCTCCTAATATTTGGTGATAAATTTGAATAATTAATGCATTCATTGTTATCCAAGTTAAGAGAAAGACTTGTATGGAATATGGGCATTCCTGAGTGTTTTTTGAAAGAACTCATGAGTCTTAGAACATGACGATCAGAGCCATTAAAATGTTACATAAAATTACAAAAAGGTGATGGTAGGGCAAATAACATATTTTGGAATCCTTATCTGACCATAGTAACTACCCTATTTGTTACTGAAAAATTTATGTATGTGTGCCTATGTAAATTTCTTACTATTGCTATTTCTTTGAGATATTAGGAAGAGATACGTATGTGCAGCACTTTTAAACTTAATATGGCTCTACTCCTTTAAAAACTTGAGGATCATTTGGTATATGAAATTTTTCTAGTTTATTTGATGCAAGTTTAAAAAAATGGAGCAGCATTTTTTTGTTGTTGAATGTTTTTACTTAATCTTAGAAGCTTTACCTAACAGATTTATTTATAAAACCTTTGTTAAAGAAACAGAAAATGTTTATGTTCTTTTTTATTTTGTTTAATTTTCAAAAATAAAGAAATTAAAATATATTCAAGGAAACGAGCCATCTGGCATAGACATCTGCCATAACATTGACCTTCAGGGTATCTTGGCTGCTCTGCCTGACCCGGCAGGTGCCTACAACTTTCTTCATAACTCTTAGTTGTTCTTCCACATTGGCCACCTTTTCTCATATAGAAGAGAGTGTTTTTAATTAAGGTTATAGGAACATGAATGTAACTTTTTAGAACCTCTAAAATCAGATTTAAAAGACCATAAAAAGTGCAATTATTTTCACTTATTTCCAGAAAATTCACTATAGATAGTAATTTTTCACTCTGTAAAACCAAAGCTTCAAGAAGGGGGATAGTGATCTTGAGTTAAAAATAAATTATTTCACATATTTCAAGTGCTTTTGGTCATTGACATTTCAGCTTTTAAGAGTAAAATTGAACATTATTCAAAATTCAGCATGCTCTGTATACCTTTTGTGGGGAATTTGAAAAACCACATAGCCTGCATTGCATTCTCTTTTCTAGCTTATTACACACATTCTTTTAGGAAAGCTCATTTTAAATTATCCTTTTCAGAGGATAAAAGCTTTTCAGATTTTTTTCTTGTAGAAATGATTTCAGAAGCTTTACCTATGCACAGAGCATTTTATTCGTGGTTGCAAAAGATTCTGCAGATTTAAAGCTCCTGCTGTTTTTCTTATTGTTATTTTTATTATATACATTTTTTCCCTTGGAATCATGTGAAATTGCAGAAGATGGAACATTTAATTTTGACCATGAATTATTCAGATTTCAAAACTGACATTAGTTTAAATGGCTTAACATTTCCTTTACTGTTTCTTAGATTTTCTAATGCAACTCATAATGCTTAATTTCTTAGCTGGTACAAAGCTTGATGAATTAGCTGCTACAGCTGTTGCAGGGAATAAATCCAGACCTTGACTATAAATAATGGTCTAATTTTAATCTTAAGTTCTATCAACATATAAGGTAGAGATGCATATAGTTTTATTGTGTGTGATCATCTTGTCTACTTTTTCAGGGAGCCCCTGGGAGCAATGAATCCAATTAATCTTTTAAAAATATCCCTATTTCAAGAAATCCATTGTCCTCCCAGAAAATAATCCCTATGTTGAATTTTTTTAAATAACAAATTTGTGAAGTTTAGAGATAAATATGCCCTTTAGGAATTAGTCCTTTGGGTCAATTTTCTTAATTATTGCTAGCAACTATAATTGAATATATGAATCAAATTTATTTATAAATAATTGCTATGCTTGAACACAACATATGGTATTTTACATATTTTACTTAACTTGAAGTAGTGAGATGACTTCATTGTTCAAAATATGAATTGAGTTCATACATATTGAAAACTAGTAATAAGCCAGGAAAGAAAACAATTATGTTATTAATATAAAAGCAGTTATGAAACATGAATAGTTACAACAAATACTGTTGTTTTTATTATCATTATAATGCTTGGAATAATTTAGAGTTAAAAGAGGCCTTAGAGATCATTTAGTTTAACCTGTTTTTATTATGGATGAACAGACCTGGTTAACTTAACAGACCATAAACTAAAACCAGTGTTAGGATGAAGGTCATATCACAGGTCAAATGATACCAAGAATTTCCTTGCTGGTAATTATTTGATGAGAACCATGTGAAAAACCATCCTGAATGATTGCATGTATCAATTTACTGTAAATTAATGTGACTTAGAAAAAAAATGAACGTGATTGGAATTAATTTAGAACACTAATGAATAAACTGTGCACCGTGAGGTTGTACATCTGAAAGAGAAAACACAAAACTAAATTACAAAATAAGTATTTAAGAATGCTTTACCATATAAAGCCGTACAAATGGGTCTCTGCAAGGCTAACAACTGTTCAACTACTAGTGAATATTCAAATTTGAACTCTGTATATGCTTGCACTCTTCAATTGCCATATATTTTCTGAGCTACAAAGCCCTAGAGGACCTGGTTTCTGTCATCGGGAAGCTAAAAATCTTCGTGGGAAAAAGCAGGTTTAAACTGAAAATTAAAATGCACAACCTAAGGCTTATGCATCCATATAATTCTAAGTTCTAGTATAGGTAATTTTGTCAATAAAATTTTGAAAGTGGTATAGCTCAGTTTGAATGGAGCAATAAGAAAAGGTTTAAAATTTGAGTAGCAATGAGATAGTAGGTAATGGGAGAAGAAAGCAATATTTTGAGAAGGATGATGAGTGGTGATATTGGAAATGCTGATATTCTAGACATGGTTATAGGTATGAGTAATAAAGTCCTTTGTCTCTGACCCGGGAGTATTATGGCTTATACAAGCATAAGCCAAACTGTGGCAGGCTAACTTGCTAGTTTGTAAGTAATATAAAATCTTAGACTTTTCAAAGGTCTTGACAGTTTTGGTATGAGGATGAGATGCAGACAGTCTTTAGTTTTGGAAAAGAATGGGTGAGAATCTATAAACAGGATTTGAAGATATTCTGCTGGAATTGGTAGCAAACATGTTGACTGGATTATATAGTCAACCTGGCAATTAGTGATCCTCTACTTCCTTGCTTTTTAGCAAGGAGGAATTGGAAAGGTGGTTCCAGATAGAGTACTGGGGAGTAGGTATACAGAGACTTAAACAGTGCTGGGGTTGTAACAGTCTCTCCTCTCCACACGTAGGCAAGAGCATTTTCTTTCCAATCTGGCTGTCAGTCTAAAGACTCCCACTAAAACAACTAGAGCTAAGATGTTTCCTAGATTAACAGAATTCCACCTGCTTTGAGAAAACAGTTGCAGAATCTTCCTCATACACTGAAGATGAAGGTGGGGAAAGTCATGACTAGTATAAGGAGAAAATAGGTGAATTATTACAACTTTAGCTGGTTGTTTACTTGGGAAATGAAGGTTTATTAAGAATGACAATCCTTGGTCATTTAAAGGCTCAATCCCTTTTGTAGTCTATCAACCTTAGATATATTTCAACATGACAGTAAAATATAAGAGTATTTTTAATGGGTTGTAGAGGCTGTTAGGGTGTTTTGACTCAGCGGGAGTATCATGGAAAACCATAGATGAAGCATTGACTAATATTCAGGCTCGTACTGCTGTGGATTAGATTTACAATGCTAATGAAAGTGGCCCACTGGATAAGGAGTCACTGACTCAAAAATATCTAGATAAATTCTTGCATTCAGTCCTGCTACCCAAGATAATTCTCATAGCCTTCCTGATGAAACCATGTAAGGGCTTAGATGCCATGACAATGGGGCAGCAACTGTGATGCAATAATGTGACTTCTTAAAAAATTTGTTGCTCTTAGAGTCAAGTCCAGGTCTGCCAAAGAAACAGACCCATTGCCCTTGCATGACTATTAAATTAAGGATCATTTTGTCTGAAATTTGGTCTCAGTAGTAATAGTACTGCCACTCAGTTTAGTTGATCCACACTAATAAAAATTGAAAGTGGTGGGAAGACTTGTTTGATTACATGGAACCTAGACACAATCTAAGTAGCTTTAAGGAGAAAGATTATGGATGAGACCAAAATCTCCCTGTTCCCAAGGGAAAACAAAGATCATGATGATCCATCTGAACATGCTGAGGAACTTTAGGCAGGAAAGGGATCTGACATTTTATGGTTATGTTATATATAGATCTTCAAGTCATTTTTATTTTTATGGTCATAGGGGCACCAAAATTCAACAGATGAGATTTGGGCAAGGCTCTCAAAGGAGCAAAGAGCTAAAGTGATTTTTTTAAGTAAGTCCCTTTGGGAAAATTCAATATGTTGCTTTTGTGACTGTCACTTCTGAATACATAGTAGAAAATTGATTTGAATGTAGGTCCCTGTTTCACAAGTGCTAGGAAAAAGTCTCCCAACAGGAACAAGGCATGAGAAAAGTGTTATTTCTTCGGGGCCCCACAAAGTAATTACTCATCTGAGCTAAGATCTCTATTGATGATGATTTTGCAAATTAGAGGATCTGGCAAAGGGAAGCAGCCTCCATCTGATAGGCACTCCTTGGGGTTTTAGTCTTATTGCTGCCTGATAAGGTTTTAACAGATACTCCTTTAGAAAAGCAGCTACTATTTTGCTACTGAGCTCTTGTGATTCTTGTGACTCTTTGGCCTGATATTTCCATTTTGGGGTGGATCAACTAAAAAACCAATTAGACTGGAAGAGCACAATAAGCCTTGCTTGTCAAATGTAGTATTCAAGAATGCCATTGGCCTGGCCCTAGGGGCATCTCATTTTTAAATGAAAAAAGTAGCACTTAATCTGATGGGGGAAACTTTCTGCCCTGCTCTACTGCCTGAAGCAAATCTCTTAATAGAACCTTGATTCACAGTTTCTCATAAATGCCTGGGCCTGAAACACTGATTAGGCTTAATTGAAACCCAATAATACCTCCTGGACTGCTGAAACTATAGAAACTCTGTATCGGCTAAGCAAAACCAAAATGCACATGGCCTTTTCTCTTAAGTCGGCAGAACTCACCTGCTGTCATAACTCTGGCCAGTATTCCCTTTGATGAATATTTTTATGTTTTTACTGACCCTTGGCAGTGCAAATGGTCTGTTTGATCTGTCATTTGGAAAATTAAAGATCAGAAAATGAAAGATACCCTTTTTGGGCCATGAAAAGTAGAGGTAAATTGCAGATTTTGATCAATGTCTACTCATGTAGACATTCATGGCACTGGCCTTTTCTCTGGCAAGACCAACTGGAATCAAGCTGTTGATCCAGCCTGAACTACCCAGTTTGCCACCATTACTGAATCCATCATCATAGTGGACATGGTAACACGCCTACCATTGCAAAGTAGACACAAAATAAAGGACCCTAGGTTTCTTATGTAGAGGCTACAGTTGCATGAAAGACATGATTCTTGCCAAAGTTGATGTGTTTTTCTTGCGTGGTGAAGATAGTCCCATTAAACAGAACATTGTTCCCACCCACTTCTGGCACATTGACTACTTTGGACCTTTGACATCCCCTCACCCCTGTAGTACCTCACTGATGTTGATACCTTTTCAGATTACAGAGCTGTTTCTGTCCAATCAGCCCAATTTGGCCATACCTTTATGTGCTTTGAAACTAATCTTTGTCATATGTTCTGCTTTCCAAACTTTTGTAGTCTGACATTTGTGCTCCTTTTATTATAAAAGCTACTAGATAATGGGATGATAGTTAAGATCATGAAACTTCCACTATCTCCCTATCAATCTACAGCTGTCTGTTGTATTGGAATGGCCTGCTCAATAATCAAATCAGAGGTTTATTCTCTTCACCTCTTCCTGGTCAAAAAATCTTAATAAGAAAGTTTGGTCATTGAGTTCAGTTGTCCATGGAGAGGTATCATTTCCTCTCAGCCACTGCCTGACAAAAGGGGAGGGGGGAGGTTATAAAGACCTATTTTGAAAATTTTGGGTTTTACCTATTGTCCTGGTGTGCCTTTCTTTCCTGTAGTGACAACCTCAAGTTGGCCTGATTGGTCCACTCTCTGGGTAGCATCCCGGCCAAAATGGGACCTAAAGGATTCAAACATAATTTTTGTCCATCCACCTGGAATCCTTTGTTGCATTGACATGCTCTTAGATTGAGTGAGGGCACTATTCTCAGAGAGGTCCACGTGAAGCATGTGAGTGACACATAGGTAGGTCTCTGTAGGACTTAAGGATATGTCTTTGTCACCTTTCGCCTTATTGCTCCAGAAAAATGGTAAGGTATAACTACTACGATGGGACATGAGAAGTTTATGGTAGTAGGAGAGCAACAGCTCTAGAACCCAGAGAAAGAATAATCAAGGCTATATGGGGAAGGATGGACATTAATCTTCTTTCTTTTTCAGAACCACACCTGTTTCCTTTCACATAAAGGAAATCACCCTGGTGTGGCTCTTTCAAACTGTTACAATAAACAATTTTAAATGGGTGCTGGGTCTGCCATGTCCCACAAATGTCTGTAACTACAATTTGATTACATTCCCCTTTAACCTTACTGAGAAGTCTGTTGGTTACAGCAGGGATGGCTCCAGTTTTTGCACCTCACAAAGAAAGCACCTGCCAAACTTCCTGATATCTTCCACACACAGATTTTCACAGTTGTCACTCAGTCCTTTTTATAGGCTAGTGGTCGGCAAACTCATTAGTCAACAGAGCCAGATATCAACAGTACAACGATTGAAATTTCTTTTGAGAGCCAAATTTTTTAAACTTAAAAACTATATAGGTAGGTACATTGTTATTAACTTAATTAGGGTACTCCTGAGGCTTAGGAAGAGCCACATTCAAGGGGCCAAAGAGCCGCATGTGGCTCGCGAGCCGCTGTTTGCCAACCACGGGGCTGCTAGACAAACGCCATGGACATCAAGATGGGTTAGATTGATTTCCCTTAGGCAGTCCTTTGGAACAAGGACTAGATCTGATTATTTGAAATTAACTCAGTAACAAGACTTCCCAGCTATCTCAGAGGCCACATCGAAGGCCCTGGCAATCTGTGTCCCCCACCCCCATTATTGAAGGAGTAACACTCGTTAGAAACACTTGTTTCAGGGCCACCCATATGTAGCTGTGATACTTTATTGTTTTGTGTGGAAGCAAGTGATTAACTTGCCTCCTTTCTGAAAATGTGTACATTATAGGGGTGATCATAATTGATTTTCAAGTGCAGTGGTCGGCAAACTGCGGCTCGGCAAACTGCGGCTCACGAGCAACATGCGGCTCTTTGGCCCCTTGAGTGTGGCTCTTCCACAAAATACCGACTTCTGCGCATGGGCCACGATGTTTCAATCGCACTGTACGTGCGCACCCGCATGTGGTATTTTGTGGAAGAGCCACATCAAGGGGCCAAAGAGCCACATGTGGCTCGCGAGCCACGGTTTGCTGACCACGGATCTAAGGAAACACGTACCAGTAGATCAGGTAGCCCTCAGATAACTGCAGAGATTGCCTGTCATTCCTGGGGGGTTTCAAAGAGGAAGAAGTGCCTTGTTATTAATGTGCACTGCATATGCAGTTATCCCTATAGTGGGAATCGCCAAATTGAAAAGTAGTATAGAATTTCCCCTGCCTTCAGCTGCAGTGATTAATGGCATGACTGTAGCTCTTGAAGGCATTCAGGTCATACTCAACTCACTGACAAGGATAGTTATGGATGATAGATTTGCCATAGACTTCCTCTTTGCCTGCCAAGGCTGACTCTGCAATCTTTAATACTTCCTGCTGCACCTGGGTTAATGTCTTGGGTCAAGTGGAAAGGTCAATACAGAAAGCCACGTGGCTTTTATGGCAGTCCCTGATCAGTTGAAGGATTTGTTCAGCTCTCTGGGTCTGGGACTCTGGGGGACGTGTTTCAGTTTGATTTTGAAAATCAGCCTAATATTGTTGCTTGGAGTCTTGTTGTTAGTAGCCTTCATTAAATGCTGTATGGAACAAATGGAATGGATTTGGTCCCAACCGTGGTCAATTGAATTAATCAGATTAGACAACAGAGTGTTGTGATGGGAAATTTTTCAAAAAGTTAACACATTATTATCCAAGATTTGCATTCTACCTGAACCTCCCAAACAAGGTTTGTTTCTCATCTAACAACCCAGTGTATGCATAGCTATTACCTGTCTCTCTTTGTGTTGATTTGTGGTAATTTGTGCTTAGGAAATTATCAACAAAAAATGCTGACATTTATTCCATCTATTGCTTTTAGGGTGAGTAATAAAGTTCTTTGTGTCTGACCCAAGAGTTTTATGTTTTCTCCTAGCAAATATAAATCTGTGGTAGGCTAAAGGTTAGCTTGCAGATAGGGACAAATCTTAGACAATTCACACATACTTCTTCGTAGATACATTATACTTGAAATTATAAAAATAATATTAATATGTTGTCAAAGCTAATTTTCAGAAAGGAGATTATATCCCACTAACATTTATGAGTAGGTAAAAAAATCTAATTTTTACTGAAATTTAGCTCCATAAAATGCTGTGCTATCCAAACTCTGAACATGTACCAAACTGTAAGTCTGAACTGGTATAAGGGGCTAGATAAATTGTGTGTAATTTGGGTAGCAGTATTCTAAATCATTCTACAGCAAAATGGGTTATGTCAGCAACATATCAGAGCCATGGTCTCCAAGGAAAATTCAGTAGCACATAAAAAACTGTCAATTTTTTGAAAAAAAATTACATCTGAGAGATGGAATTAAACAAAATAAGAAAATGATTAAGAAATAGAGTCTATTTAATAGACACTGCTAAAATTTTAATAATAAGACTTATATTAATCAACTTGTGAATATCATGTTCTATTAAGGTGTAGGAAACCCAATGTAACTCAATGTAACATCCTATATAATAAAGAGCTAATATGCTAATTAGACCAAACAGCAGAACAACCGTCCAGATGACCTTCTGGACGAAGCCAGGGCTGCTAGGGCTGAGGCAGCCGGGGCTGCGAGGGCCCGAGCCTCTTGCACGAATTTTGTGCATTGGGCCTCTAGTTTCTAATAAATCGATAGTAACTGAGATGAGTGTTTTTAATAAGAGTAAAATATAATTGAAAAAAACACACCCAATAATTAGACAAAGTAACTGTGGATGGAAAATCTCCATAGAAAGTATTTGTAATTACATTTCAAAGCCATTTTTTTTCATGATTGTAGGAAAAATAATAGAAATATCTTATTTTCTGTGTCACTATTTTTGTTTCATCTCTAACTTCTCTTTGCCATTTAACTATTATTTCTGATAAGCAGGACTGACTTTCATTTACAGAGAAAGAACTTGAGTCTTTAGGAGGAAGTGATCCAAATCCAGGTTGCACAGTGAGAATTACACACAAAAAAAATTGTGTGCATTCTTACTATAATCTGTGTATATTTGGCAGATGATAGGGTTAAACTATTTCTGATTGCAATTTGGAGTTAATATTAATATCTTCAGCATCTTTTGATAATTACTATTTAAGAAAGGGTCTGACTGAAACTGCATTGAAACATAAGCTCTTTTACCCCTTTATTCTGTGATGTCCCAAATATGTCTAAGATAATGCATCTGGATTTTACAGCTTAGAATTGCAACAAAAATCAAGAAGTATTTTAGTGTTGAAAATTTGACCTGCTTTCAGACATAGTTGTCTATGTTGTCATTACCAAACTAGAGGCCCAGTGCACGAAATCCTTGCACTCGAGGGGGTGTCCCTCCGCCTGGCCTGCACCTTCTCACAGTCCAGGAGCCCTCAAGGGATGTCCGACTGCCGGCTTAAGCCCGCTCCCCATGCAGTCAGACATCCTTACTGCTGCCACAGAGGCAGGAGAGGCTCCCACCACCGCCACTGTGCTCCCCAGCCATGAGCCTGGCTTCAGGCTGAGTGGCGCGCCCCCTGTGGGAGTGCACTGACCACTAGGGGGCAGGTCCTGCGTTGAGCATCTGCCCCCTGGTGGTCAGTGTGTTTCATAGGACTGGTCATTCTGCCCTTGGCTGAAACCTGCTCTCTGAAATCCTCCAAGGAGTCCTGGATTGTGAAAAGGCACAGGCCAGGCTGAGGGACCCCACCGATGCACAATTGGGGCCAGGGAGGGACACAGGAGGTTGGCCAGCTGGGAAGGGACCACAGGAGGGTTCCAGGGAGTGTCCGTCCCATCTCGCTCAGTCCCAATCTGCCGGACCCCAGCAGCAAGCTAACCTACTGGTCAAAGTGTCTGCCCCCTGGTGGTCAATGCATGTCATAGCGACTGGTTGACTGGTCAACTGTCTGCCCCCTGGTCATAGCGAGCGGTTGAGTGGCCTTAGCATATCATTAGCATATTACACTTTAATTGGTTGAACGGACAACTGAACAACCAGACACTTAGCATATTAGGCTTTTATTATATAGGATAGTACATCAGAAATTTACAGAACACATTTGATTTTAATATCATATTGACATAGATTCTTGTGCCAGTGAATTCATATTATTAAAGTCTCTCTACAAGAAAGAGTAATATCCTATAATTTAAATAGACTAGTATAGTAAATTAGTATTGCCAAATCTCAGTGTTTATTAATATCATTTAAAATGTACATAGCAAAAGAAAAATTCTATGAGATTTGAAATACATTATAAAATCCCCTTAAGAAAGTTTGGTACACAAAGTATGTTGCCAATATGAGAGTCAATAATGCCAATGATTTTTTAAAAAGCAATAGAGACCTGCTAAAAGATAGAAACACAAGAACATTTAAGGTCTATTGTAGAGGGACAATTATTAGGATACTAGAGGCCCGGTGCACAAAATTCATGCAAGAGTAGGCCTCCCTTCCCCTGGCTGTCGGCACCAGCTTCCCTCTGGCACCTGGGACCCAGGCTTCCTTCTGGCCGCCAGCAGGTACCCAGGACCCGGGCTTCCCTGGCAGCCTAAAGGTCGTCCGGAAGGATGTCTGGTCTAATTAGCATATTACGCTTTTATTATTATAGATTACAGAACTTAAAGATAAAATTAGAAGAACAGAGAGCATATGAAATAAGCATAAAAACAGAATAAAAATCTGTTAGTTAGGATAGACCAGTATGTACTACTGAGAAATAAACCATGAAAAATCTCAATAGCTTCAAACACACACACACAAAATGCATTCTTGCTCACACAAAATCCAGTGTGAACCTGGCTCTCCTGGGCTGCTCTCCTTCATATTGTGAATAAGTGGGAGACAGTGTTAGAGGTTATATAGGATGGATTTAAGGTCAACACCTGTTAACATGGCTCTAACATAGCTCCAAGGAAGTCTGTAATATGTAGTTTAATGTCCATCTGTAAGAAAGATATGGGGTTATGAAACAAACAAAAAAATGTTTTCCTTCATGTCTGATAACCATGTGAAGCATACTCTGAAGAACTTGTCAGGCCTTTTGGGTATGAGGAATTGAAATGCCCTCATACATTTTGAATATAGGGGAAGGGAAACAGTGGTATGCCACAGAGGAGACATTTATTTGAAACAGTGAGGAGGACAAGTGATAACAAAGTTAGAAAGGTGTAATGGGAACCTTTGGAATAAAGAATGGCAATTTAACTTTCTACAGAAATTGGGATATATAGGGCATGATATAAGAATCTGAGAGATATTCTCAGAATTATAATGAAAGCATTGGTGATTGTCAGAAGCATTCTGAATGTCTCAGAGAGTGGTTAATCAGAAAGAAGTGATACATCATAGGGCACATGTATGATATCTAAAGTGAGAAAAATGATAAAAATTGATTCCTCTCCTCTTATAAAAATAACTATGTTAAATTAATCTTCAGATAATAATTTTGATATTTTTTAAAAGATAGTATTTTATTACTTAATCATTAATTCATTAATGATAATTATACTCAAAGTACTTGATTTATTATTACAATTTGTCTTTATGCAGACGTGTATTCATTTTTGAATGTTTGCCTATTTATTTATGTAGAAAGATACAATAATTAACTTCAATTGCTTTTGGGACTTAGAGTACATTTCAATTCTCTGATTTTCATAAAAAGCATTCAAAATAATTATTTCACTATTTTATTTTGAAATCTTTTTTAAATGTGTTTTTCTTATATTTTTCTGAAAATACTTCAATTAATTTCAAGTTTCTGTTAGCTGAATCTAACATGTGTGGAATACTTGTCACTGTTCATGCCTTTAGAAATTTTGACAACTATTTTCAATCTCCTACATTTTCTAGGTAAGAATTAGTTTCATTTATGATAGAGTGACCTCCTTAGGTAGAGACATCTAAAAAATAGCCAGGTCATTCAAGAATCATGTGTTACTGTGACCCTCTGCTATTCCCAAAGAGTTTATAGTTCAAAGGGACAACTGATAATCTGGGTGCAGCACAGTGCAAAGTGCCAAGACAGAAGGAAGCATAAATGATATGAGAACACAAAGGAAAACACCTACCTCAGACCAGAGAGTTTGACACTAATGGGACCCAGGACTGTTGGCCAAGTCAGAGTCATGGTCTTCAAAGAATGCAGCAGAAACAGAGGAAGTAACAATGGTGAAATATGTGCATCCTATGGGTAGGGATTACTATATGAGGGCAGAACAGGTGTGGCCTGAAAGCAAGTCTGGGAAACCAGTCTTATCTGGCCATCCCTACACACCCCTATGATTTAGGATACGGGACAATTAGGGCGAAAAGAAACCACCAGGTAGATGTTTTAACATCTTAAATTTCTTTGGGTTATTTATTTTAATATATAAAATAATTTTCATTTTGTTCTTTTCCAAGACTTCTCTCAAATTTATGAAGCATCTTGGAAAAGTCTGAATCTTTTAGAAAAAATGGTGCATATTAAATGAAACTAATGAAAACAATAGCTTTGTAAAATACAAAGGCTGATTTTATATTAACTTTGTATTATATACAGGTGTATATATTTATAAACTGCAAGCACATTAATATGTAATTATAATAAGGTTTTTAAATACTTTTACTCCAAAGAATATTATTATGTACATGGAATTAATAGTGCTCATTGTATTTCACAAATGTAATGATCTTGTTGCTATAAAGGGGGGAAAAAGGAAGAAAGACGATAAAATGCACTTAATAAATGAATTTAATGCTCATTAAAATAAATTTTAATCTGTGATCAAAAGAATGAAAGAAAAATGAGCTACCTGAGTAAAAAAGGAAAAGGTTTATAGTAATAGTAGAGGCCCAGTGCATGAATTCATGCACAGGTGGGGTCTGGCCGGCCCGGCCCCAATTGGTGCAGATTGGGGCTGGCTCTGTCAGGAGGAGGAGAAGACGGGAGGTTGGCCAGCTGGCCAGCCCTGATAAGGGCAGAGCCAGCTGCGGGGAGGGGCCATGGGTGATTGGCCAGCAGACCCTGCCTCTGATAGGGGTGGGGGTGGGGCCGATTGCTGGCAGGGCCGGCTGTGGGGAGGGGCTGTAGGAGCACACTGACCACCAGGGAGCAGCTCCTGCATTGAGCGTCTGCCCCCTATTGGTCAGTGTGCATCATAGCAACCATTCAACCATTTGTTCGGTCGTTCAGTCATTGGGTTACTTAGGCTTTTATATATATAGACTAGCAGGGGTCCTCAAACTTTTTAAACAGGGGGCAAGTTCACTGTCCCTCAGACCGTTGGAGGGCCGGACTATAGTTTAAAAAAAAACTAGTCGGCTGCTAAGCAACAGGCAGCGGCAGCAAAAACACCCGGCGGGCCGGATAAATGTTTTCGGTGAGCCGCATGTGGCCCGCGGGCCGTAGTTTGAGGACCCCTGGACTAGAGGTTCAGTGCACAAAATTCGTGCACATGGGGGGAGGTTCCCTCAGCCTGGCCTGAGCCCTCTCACAATCCAGGACCCCTCAGGGGATGTCCGCCAGCCGGCTTAGGTCCACTCCCCTGGGACCCTCCTGAGTGGTCCTTAGCCAGCTGTGAGCCCTGGTTCAGTGCGCGTCATAGCGACTAGTCGTTCTGCTGTTTTTTCAATTTGTATAGTAGCCTTTTATTATATAGACTTATATTGTAAAGCAACTATAATTTTACTTAAATTTTTATTTGTTTAATTGATGTTTTTCTAAACTTATTTTTTAAATCTTAAAAATTATTTATTTACATTTCAAATAAATTTATTCCTCTGCTTAGATCAACATAAAATGTAGACAAATATTTTATTTTACCAAAATCACTTGCAAAATTAAGACAAAATTGGAATATTTTATCCTGTCCAACCATTCACATCAATTTTAATACCATGAAATAACTTTCATCATTATATTGTAAATCCTTTTGATTTGTAAATTAATGAAGTTGAATTGATTGGTTTGTATTGATGGATTTTAAATACTGAACTAGATTTCTGTTAATTAATAAGCACATAATTTGCTTATAATTCCATAAGTCCTCTTGTACCACTCTCACCTCTTGTTTTTTAAATAGGAAACTTATTAAAAAATGCTTTATTCACAAAAAGCTTTAAATAAAGAACTATCACGACTATTCATAAGAACACAGACTATAAAAATACAAAACTCTCACTTAAATAGACATTGTGTTTTCAATACATTTACAATCAATCTAGATTATTGATTTAATAAGATGATGTTAAATTTTTCATAGTATTAACATTGATGTGAATTATTGGACAGGATAGAATATTCCCATTTGTCTTCAATTTTGCAAGTGATTTTTATAAAATAAAATATTTGTCTACATTTTATGTTGATCTATCCATAGGAATAAATTTATTTGAAAGTATTTATAGCAAATAATGTTATCAAACATGCCAAACTAAAGAAATGAACCAGTTCTATTTTAGCTTGACTGTCATTTATTACAATGATTTTTCTGATTCAAACTCTAATGATACTTTCTTGTTCTGTACATTTTATATGAAATTAATATTGACATGTACTTGATATTTATGAATATATTTATTTTGTGATTATATGTGTTTTATTATAGCATAATGTCAATATTGTGTGTTTTAGACTTCAAAGAATAGGAAGTAAGACTATATGTCTTTATAAATCATCATAGGTATTTAAGAACTAAAGAAATTTCTGTTGATGATAAAGCATTGCTAAACTAGTTATGTCCATATATTAACATTGGCAAAATGGTTGTTTTTCTTGAATGATGTAACACTGCTCTATTTTAGTGATTAAACTACTACCCTTTTTACCACATAAACTTTGTAATAAATTAATATAAATTTCAGCTTTCAAATAGATAATAAGCTCTATTTTTAAAACAAAAAGGAAAGGTGCTCTGCAATTGCTTATGGTGTGCTACTTCTGCTTGCAAGAATGTATGTGTATATACCTTAGTACAAGGTACATTAATATGAAAATTATTTAGTAAGTGAAGTTATACTACTTTCCAACAGAACTCCAATATGATACTTTATTTTTATTGATTAAGGTATTACATATGTGTCCTTATCCCCCCATTGCCCTCCCACCCCCCACTCATGCTCTCACCCCCTGTGGTCTATGTCCATTGGTTAGGCTTATATGTATGCATACAAGTCCTTTGGTAGACCTCTCCCCCTTACCCCCAGCCTCCCCTACCTTCCTCAGAGGTTTGATGGTCTGATCAATGCTTCTCTTTCTCTGGATCTGATTTTGTTCATCAGTTTATCTTGTTCATTATATTCCACAAATGAGTGAGATCATGTGATATTTATCTTTCTCTGACGGGCTTATTTCACTTAGCATAATGCACTCCAGTTCCATCCATGCTGTTGCAAATGGTAAGAATTCCTTCTTTTTTACCACAGCGTAGTATTCCATTGTGTAGATGTACCACAGTTTTTTAATCCACTCGTCTGCTGATGGGCACTTAGGCTGTTTCCAAATCTCAGTTATGGTAAATTATGCTGCTATGAACAAGGGGGTGCATATATCCTTTCTGATTGGTGTTTCTAGTTTTTTGGGATATATTCCTAGAAGTGGAATCACTGGGTAAAATGGAAGTTCCATTTTTAGTTTTTTGAGGAAACTTCATACTGTTTTCCACAGTGGCTGCACCAGTCTGCATTCCCATTAGCAGTTCACAAGGCTTCATTTTGTCCGCATCCTCACCAGTACTTGTCGTTTGTTGATTTGGTGGTGATAGCCATTCTGACACGTGTGAGATGGTATCACATTGTCGTTTTGATTTGCATATCTCCGATGATTAGTGACTTTGAGCATGTTTTCATATGTCTCTTGGCCTTCCTTATGTCCTCTTTTGAAAGGTATCTATTTAGGTCCATTGCCCATTTTTTGATTGGGTTGTTTATCTTCCTTTTGTTAAGTTGTATGAGTTCCCTATAAATGTTGGAAATTAAACCCTTATCGGTGATAACATTGGCAAATATGTTCTCCCATACAGTGGGCTTTCTTGTTGTTTTGTTTATGGTTTCTTTTGCTTTACAGAAGCTTTTTACTTTTATGTAGTCCCATTTGTTTATTTTCTCTTTAGTTTCCATTGCCCTAGGAGCTGTATCAGTGAAGAAATTGCTTCAGCATATGTCTGAGATTTTGCTGCCTGTGGATTCCTCTAGAATTTTTATGGTTTCCTATCTCACGTTTAGGTCCTTTATCCATTTTGAGTTTATTCTTGTGTATGGTGTGAGTTGGTGGTCTAGTTTCATTTTTTGACATGTATCTGTCCAATTTTCCCAACACCATTTATTGTAGTGATTGTCTTGACTCCATTATATGTTCTTGCTTCCTTTGTCAAATATTAATTGAGCATAGTGGTTTTGGTCTATTTCTGGGTTCTCTATTCTATTCCACTGGTCTATATATCTGTTCTTGTGCCAGTACCAACCAGTTTTAAGAACAGTGGCTTTGTAATACAGCTTGATATCAGGTAGTGAGATCCCTCCTACTTTGTTCTTCTTTCTCAGGATTGTTGCAGCTATTCGGGTCTTTTTCTTATTCCAGATGAATTTTTGGAGAGTTTGTTCTAGGTCTGTGAAATATACCATTGGTATTTTAATAAGGAGTGCATTGAATCTATAGATTGCTTTGGGTAGTATGGACATTTTAATGATGTTGATTCCATGAACATGGTATGTTCTTCCATCTGTTTATGTCTTCCTCTATTTCTTTTTCTAGTGTCCTGTAGTTTTCTGAGTACAGGTCTTTTACCTCCTTAGTTAAGTTTATTCCTAGGTACCTTAATTTTTTTTGGTGCGATGGTAAATGGCATTGTTTTTTAAATCTCTCTTCCTGTGAGTTCATTATTGGTGTATAAAAATTTCATAGATTTCTTAGTGTTAATTTTGTATCCTGCTACATTGCTGAATTCATTTATTAAGTCTAATAATTTTTTGATGGGGTCTTTAGGGTTTTCTATGCACAATATCATGTCATCTGTGAATAATGACAGTTTTACGTATTCTTTTCCTATTTTGATACCTTTTATTTCTTCTTGTTGTTTAATTGATATGGCTAGCACTTCCAGTACTATGTCAAACAGGAGTGGTGAAAGTGGGCATCTCTGTCTCGTTCTTGTTCTTAGGGGAAATGGTGTTAGTTTTTGTCCATTGAGTATGATGTTAGCTGTAGGTTTGTCATATAAGGCTTTTATTATGTTGAGGTATGATCCCTCTATTCCCACCTTGCTAAGAGTTTTTATCAAGAAGGGGTGTTGGATTTTGTCAAATTCTTTTTCTGCATCAATTGATATGACTATGTGATTTTTATCTCTCAATTTGTTTATATGATGTATCACGTTTCTTGATTTGCGGGTAATGTACCATCCTTGCATCTCCAGGATAAATCCTACTTGGTCATGGTGTGTGATCTTTCTAATTAATGCTGGATCTGATTTGCTAGAATTTTGTTGAGGATTTTAGCATCTATGTTCATGAGGGATATTGGCCTCTAATTGTCTTTCATTGTGTTGTCTTTATTTGGTTTTGATATTATAGTAATGCTGGCTTCATAGAATGAACTTGGAAGTGTTCCTTCCTCTTGAATTTTTTGAAAAAGTCTGAGGAGGATAGGTTTTAGTTCTTCCTTAAATGTTTGGTAAAACTCCCCTATGAAGCTGTCTGGTCCTGGGCTTTTATTTGCTGGAAGCTTTTTTTAAAAATATATATATTTTATTGATTTTTTACAGAGAGGAAGGGAGAGGGATAGACAATTAGAAACATCGATGAGAGAGAAACATTGATCAGCTGCCTCCTGCACACCCCCTACTGGGGATGTGCCCGCAACCAAGATACATGCCCTTGACCTGAATCGAACCAGGGAACTCTTCAGTCCGCAGGCCAACGCTCTATCCACTGAGCAAACCGGTTAGGGCTTGCTGGAAGCTTTTTGATGACTGCTTCAATTTCCTCTGTAGTTATTGGCCTATTGAGATTTTTAGATTCTTCCTGATTGAGTTTTTGAAGGTTGTATTTTTCTAGGAATATGTCCATTTCCTCTAGGTTGTCTAGTTTGTTGGAATAGAGTTGTTCATAGTATTTTTTAACAATCCTTTGTATTTTTGTGGGGTCTGTTGTTATCTCACCTCTTTCATTTCTGATTTTGTTTATTTGGGTACTCTCTCTTTGCTTCTTGGTGAGCCTGGCTAGAGGTTCATCGATCTTGTTTATCCTTTCAAAGAACCAGGTCTTGGGTCATTAATGTTTTGTATTTTTTTTTGTCTCTATATTATTTATTTCTGCTCTGATCTTTATTATCTCCTTCCTTCTGCTCACCCTGGGCTTTTCTTGTTGCTCTCTTTCTAATTCTTTAAGTGGTAGAGTTAGATGATTTATTATCTTTTTTTTTTTTTTTGAGGTAGGCCTGTAGAGCTGTAAACTTTTCTCTCAGGACTGCTTTCACTGTGTCCCATAGATTTTGGATTGCTGTGTTTTCATTGTCATTCATTTCCAGGATATTTTTAATTTCTTCTTTGATCTCTTTGGTAACCCAATCATTGTTTAATAGCATGCTATTCAGTTTCCAAGTGTTTAAATTTTTTTTTATTGTTTTTATTGTAGTTTAAAATTTCTAATATTATGCCATTGTGGTCTGAGAAGATGCTTGATATGATTTCTATCTTCTTGAATTTGGAGAGACTTTGCCTGTGACCCAATATGTGGTCATTTTTGAAAATGTCCCATGTGCACTTGAGAAGAGCTTATATTCTGTGGCTTTGGGGTGAAATGTTCTGAAGATGTCAATTAAGTTCATCTGATCTAGTGAGTCATTTAGGATTGCTGTTTCTTTGGTGATTTTTTGTCTAGAGGATTTATCCAGTGATGTCAGTGTTGTATTAAAGTTCCCTACTATGATTGCATTGTTGTCGATCTCTTCCTTGATATCTTTGAGGAGTTTTTTATGTATTTGGGTGCTCCTGCATTGGGTGCATATATGTTTACCAGAGTTATTTCCTCCTGTTGTATCAATCCCTTTAATATTATCAAGTGGCCTTCCTTATCTCTTGTTATGGCCTTCACTTTGCGGTCTATTTTGTCCGATATAAGTATTGCTATCCCAGCTTTTTTTTTCATTTCCATTTGCCTGAAAGATATTTTTCTATCCCTTCACTTTCAGTCTGTGTGAGTCCCTTGTTCTGAGGTGGGTCTCTTATAGACAGCATATGTATGGGTCATGTTTTTTTTTATCCATTCAGCCACTTGATGTCTTTTGATTGGAGCATTTAGTCCATTTACATTTAAAGTTATTATTGATAGGTACTTGTTTGTAGCCATTTTTATTTTTTGTGCCTGTGTTCCTTTTTCCTTTTTTATTTCTTCTTTTCACAGGAGTCAATAGAAGTAATTTAAAATGTTCAAGACTTTGCAAACGCATGACTGACTCCAAATTACCATTTAGTATGCTTTGTATTATAGGATATAAAAGCTACCCCCGTCTATGGAATGTTAAGCTGACACCCAAGACAATCAAAGTCTCCCATATTCAATATCCCACTATTTTCTGGTTGTACCAAAAAATAAATAACCAGCAAATGATTTCACCCCTTTTAAAAAACAACAACAACATTTACACCTTAAAAAATGGGATGAGGTGAAATTCCCTCCTTCTTAAAAATGTTTCTAGAGCTACTGAAAAACTTGAATTTACAAAATAGTTGATAAAAATAATCCTCTGGATTGTACAAGAAGGGAGACAGGGACCACTGATAAGATATGGTATGTGACATTAATCAGACTTGGCTTCTTTTTCTCCTGCTCCATCTGAGGTTGGACTCTCCTTGTTTTTAGTTTCTCTGTTTTCTGCTGGTAGGTCTTCTTTAGGTTCCTGGTGAGCCACTTCGGCCTGCTTTCCCTTTGCTCCCCTTTTCCCTTTCATTTGAACTTTTTTGTCTGTAGACTTATTCTTTCCTACCACATTTTTGGGCTTCGTTTCCACTTTTGCAGGAGCAGCGTTTATTGCTCTTGAGAATCGTGGCAGCAGGCCGGGCATGTGCTGGGGGCCTGAGGGAAGATGGGGGGACATGGTGCACTTCCAATATGATACTTTTAATAAGTGAAATATAAAATTATTTAAGTAGCTATGAATTTTTTTTAATATATTTTATTGATTTTTTTACAGGGAGGAAGGGAGAGGGATAGAGAGTTAGAAACATCGATGAGAAAGAAACATTGATCAGCTGCCTCCTGCACACCTCCTACTGGGGATGTGCCCACAACCAAGGTACGTGCCCTTGACCAGAATCGAACCCGGGACCCTTCAGTCCACAGGCCGACGCTCTATCCACTGAGCCAAACCGGTCAGGGCTATGAATTTCTTGTTAGCTCAGAAAATCCTCTAATTTATATATTATGCTATTGTAGTCAAAAAGCTCAAAAAGCTGAGCCTTTGAGAGGGTTCAGGCTGGGCTGAGGGGATCCCCCTCCCCCAACTCATGAGTGCATGGATTTCATGAACTGAGCCTCTAGTTAAGAATAATATTATAAGCCACGTGGGAAGAAATGAGTTAGTAATTCATGTGAGTAATACAAATTAATGTTAACCACATGAAGATGAGGGAGTCTTTATAAAGGGAATGGATTGTTAGTTGGACCTTGATGATAGTGTAAATAAAAGGTAGAAATTAAGTTCAATTTGCAACTGTGAACAAAAGGAAAATGTCAAGCAAAATTTGAAAGGTCAATTCAATTTTATTTTAACATTATCTTACAGCATAGTGAAGAATCATTTGTATGTGAAAAGAATTACAGATAGTGAAAGTAGATTATCAGGGATGATTTGCCCTCATTTTATAGAAAACTGAATTATGACGCAAAAATATTTCTTTTTATAAAATATATTTTATTGATGTTTTACAGAGAGGAAGGGATAGGGATAGAGAGTTAGAAACATTGATGAGAGAGAAACATTGACCAGCTGCCTCCTGCACACTCCCTACCGGGGATGTGCCCGCAACCAAGGTACATGCCCTTGACCAGAATCGAACCTGGGACCTTTCAGTCTCCAGGCCGATGCTCTATCCACTAAGCCAAACTGGTTAGGGCCCAAAAGTATTTCTTAACTTGCTCTAGATTCCACAGACAATAACAAAAATGAAAGCATACTTGTTTGAGAAGTTTTAAGGAAAACAATCTAGACCTCTTTTTCATAATTACACATGCTCACTTATATTCAAAGTTCTAGTAAAAGTTTGGTGCATATTAGTGAATTAATTGTTTATTTAATATTTAAAAATATGCATTCAGTTAAAAAGAAAACAAGCTTCATAATGGTAATTCCTACCTACAGATATCACTCTGGAATCTCACAAAGTAGAAACAAAGTCATATGACGTAATTTCTCTTTTATATTTATGCTAGGATTAAATAATTTAAGACTTAATTAGATCAGGAGCTATGTACTATCTATGGAAACATTGTATTTGCATAGTGAAGAATTGCTCCTTACCCAAAGAGAGGTCTGGCATTTTCCCTCTTCTTTTGAAAGTTAATCTTTTACTAAAGGCCTGATGCACAAAATTTGTGCAAGAATAGGCCTTCTTTCTCCCAGCTGCCGGCACCAGCTTCCCTCTGGCACCCGGGACTCGGCTTTCCTCGCAGCCCTGGCTTCCTTTGGAAGGTTGTCCAGAAGGACATCTGGTCTAAGGAGCGGCTTCTTTGCCTGAGATCCGGGGGAGGCGTGGCCTGGCCTGTTTGCCCTGTGATGGGCTCTGGGCTGGGGTGCATGGACCCGGGCCACCGCTTGGTGCCGGTGCACACACACGCGGCCTTGGGGCGGGAACATCCACTTGGCGCCTGCGCCCGTAGGCCCGGAGTGGCCAGGGGTGTTCTGGGACACCGGCTGATCAGGGCTTATGTGCGGGCCTACAGGCTAGGAGTGGCCTGAGTCCCAAGGATGTTCCTAGGACCCAGGCCACTTGGTGCCTGCGTATGCAAATTAACCTTCCATCTTTGTTGGGTTAATTTGCATACTCTCCTGATTGGCCAGTGAGCATAGTGGAGGGACGGTCAATTTACATGTTTCTGTTTTATTATCTAGGACTAGAGGCCCGGTGCACAAAAAATTTGTGCATTCGGGGGGCGGGGGAAGGGGTGTCCCCCAGCCCGGCCTGTGCCCTCTCACAGTCTGGGACCCCTCGGGAGATAACGACCTGCTGGCTTAGGCCTGCTCCTGGGTGGCAGAGGACAGGCCCAATCCCTAAGTGCAGCCCCTGGTCAGGCTCAGAGCAGGGCCGATTGGGGAGTTGGGGCACCGCCCCGTCATGCACAGAGCAGGGCGGATCGGGAGGTTGTGATGCCACCCTCAGTCACGCTCAGGGTAGGGCCGATTGGGGGGTTGGGGCACCGCCCCCTGTCACACTCAAGGCAGGGTCGATGGGGAGGTTGCGGTGCCACCCCCTGTCACGCACAGAGCAGGGCCGATCAGGGGGTTGGGGCGCTGCCCCCTGTCACTCACAGAGCAGGGCCAATCAGGGGGTTGGGGCGCTGACCCCTGTCACACACAGAGCAGGGCCGATCAGGGGGTTGAGGAGCTCCCCCCCATCACTCACAGAGTAGGGCCGATAGGGGAGTTGGGGCACCGCCCCCTGTCACACACAGAGCAGGGCGGATCAGGTGGTTGGGGCGCTGCACCCTGTCACACTCAGGGCAGGGCCAATGGGGAGGTTATGGCTCTACCCTGTCACACACAGAGCAAGGCCCGTGGAGGGGGGTTGGGGCGCCACCCTCTATCACCCACAGAGCAGGGCTGATCAGGGGGTTGAGGCGCCACCACTGTCACACTCGGGGCAGGGTCGATGGAGAGGTTATGGCTCTACCCTGTCACACACAGAGCAGGGCCCGTGGGGGGGGGGGGTTTGGGGCGCCGCACCCTGTCACACACAGAGCCGCAGGGCAATCAGGGGGTTTGGGCACTGCCCCCTGTCACGCTGATCCTGGTGCCCCGGAGCCTCGCTGCTCCGCTGATCCCGGTGCCGGGAGGCATATTACCCTTTTACTATATAGGATAGCGGCCTGGTGCACGGGTGGGGTCCGGCTGTTTTGCCCTGAAGGGTGTCCTGGATCAGGGTGGGGGTCCCCACTGGGGTGCCTGGCCAGTCTGGGTGAGGGGCTGAGGGCTGTTTTCCGGGTGGTGAGTGACTGAAGCTCCCAACCGCTCCTTGTTTTCTTTTCTTTTTTTTTTTTTTATTCTGGGCCAGCTTTAGTTGTGAGGCCTCGCTGCTGAAAACATGGATACAATGTTTCGGTCCGGCTGGGTTTCAGTCTGGCTGGTTTCTGGGGTTTTGTTTACCTTCTTATTTGCAACATAGTACATAGTTGCTTAGAGTTGTAGCTCAGAGGCCGGCAAGTTAGGCGGGGAACGTTGGAGTCTGCAGCAAGCGAGCCTCATGTTCGCTTCCAGCTGCCTGGCTGCCGGCCGCCATCTTGGCTGACAGTTAATTTGCATATACTCACTGATTAGCCAATGAAAAGGGTAGCGGTCGTACGCTAATTACCATGTTTCTCTTTTATTAGTGTCGATATCTAATAGAAGTGTGTTTGTTTAAGGTGGGAGCTGGCCACCATGGATCTTTGCATGAGGCTGAAAACACTTGACAATCTTAAGGTGGGACTGGCCAGAATGACTAACCATGTGATTTACGGTGCTAGCTTTAGGTCATTTGATATCACACAATCTGGAGATTGAGATCAACCATGTAGATAATCATCCAATTAATAATAGCTGTGTAATAAAGTTCTAGTAACAACTCTGGACACAGAAGCTTGGGGGAGCTTCCCTTGTTGGCAATACTATGTGTGTATTGTCGTATATCAGTGCTAGGAGAGTAGTACATCATGTGTTCAAAGGAAAGTTTGTATTTGGAACCCTCCTAGGCTCTCTGCATCTTTTCCTTTGACCTGTACCTTTTTCCTGTAATAAATTATAATGATGAATACAGCTTTCAATGAGTTCTATCAGATCTTCCAGGGAATTATTACACGTGTCTGTGCTTTTATGAACACTCCAAATTTGCTCTTGTCAAAAGTAAGAGCAGTTTGGGAGACTGTGCCCTTAGACCTTGAATTTTGGCTAAGTCTGGGTAGTATCCTGTCGTGGGAAAGAAGCTCATAGTTGTTTTATAAATTTTAACATTTTAGATTTGGATGGAATTACAAAGAACTATTCAAATATTATATTTTGGGGAAGAACATCGGGCAGGTTATGATTTGCTTCAATTCACAGAGATGGTTTGGTGGGTGGGTGAGGTTTATCACAATCTTTTGGGTTTCCCACTAAACTGTGTTATTTAATACAAGATTAACATCATCAATATTATTGGATATATTTGATTTCTACTTTATAAATAAAGTTATCACAATTCTTAATTTATATATTAGTAAACTATTGATTAATTTCATAGTATACTATATACAAAGATAAACTTAAAATAAAACCTTAGGCTTAATTGTAAGAAAACTATGCATGCCTAAAAATAACTAGTTTTCTAGAGCCTCTGTCTTCATCTGGGAAATATCAATTTACTTTGTGATTAATACTATTGTCACAGGCTTAACAAACTTACATATTTGGTTTTCTTTGGCTAATTCCAATTCAGCATATATTAGAATATCAAAGTGATGGGAGGCTCATACAATTTTCAGAATCATATATGCTTATAATGATGAAAAATAAGTATTTTCAGTGAGGCTAAAATGACAGCTTTAAAAAAAGCACATGTCAGAAATTCAAATAGTGTGGGGTTAACAATTAAGAGCCCTTAAATAGTCCTTTTTATTAAACATGTGTGTTTTCTCTGGATAATATATTTTCCTCAAAATATCCAACAACAGCTTTGAAAAATTGATGTTCTAAAAAGGAATCTAATGTTCTTCATCAAAATAGTTTAGCAATAAGACATCTCATTTTCAAATAATGAAATGACATATTGTTATAATATCATACATAAGCTATTATGAGGTAAATGAGATATTTTCCATACGCTCTAATGATAAAATACTAGAGAATCTGAAAGTGCAAGAACTGTCTGCTTAGAATCAGCACAAAGAAGGAGACAGTCATATGTGTTTTTCTGGACTTCTATTGCAGGAAGTACAATGAATAGTCCAAATCATTGTCTAGGCAATTATACTCTGCTTCATGTGGGTACAATTTGTGGTCTTATGTTCCATGAGAACCAGCATATATTGCATATAAAGGGAGTTTTTAAAGAAAAGCTTTTAAATGTTCCTAACATTATCAAGAAGTGCTTTTCAGCACCTGTTGTAAGTGGTGTTGTAAAAAATGTCTGGGATATAATAAAGTTTGAATATGTTGCCGTGTATTTGCTCTTTAGACATGTAGAGCAAGGAAATAGTCTCAGTGCAATGAAAGGAATGCAAATGGCATTTTCAGTAAACAATCAGTGAGTGAGTTTGTTATAATAATAAATTTGCAGGAAGCAATGTTGAAGAGGTAAATAGATCATATAGTAGAGTTTTGAATTATAAGGGTTTTAGTATTTATTCTGTAGACACATGCCATTGACATTTTTACGTGTGTTAAGACAATGAAGACATGCATACAAATGAATCCTTTAGTGAGAGCAATCTCAGAGTAGTGTGCAGAAAGCATTATAAGTGAAGTTGAAGAATTGGAATGGTTTTTGATACACTATTAACAGGGGCACCGATTAAGAGAAAATGAGGTATACTTCATAACTTGGAATGCTCAATTACCCTAGTACACAAAGAAGAATGAACTCTAGAAATGATAATCTCTCTAAAATCTTTCATGTTTATAAAATGATTTATTTGTGATGCTTCTGTTAATGACATAATCTGAAGTAGTCACGTTTGACTCAAGGAGATGATATCTGTGACAATGATTCTACTTTGTCATGAAAATAGAATGCAAAAGATTTCAGTTTTTTCTTCTCCATGTTTTAAATGAGAAGAAAAACTATGTAATCTTAAAATAATAGCAATCATTAAATTTTCACTTTGAATGATGAATTTTGCCGAGTATGTAATATATTTACAATTCCAATTTTCCATTTTTATTTTAAAAACAAAAATTAACTTTATTTCCTTACATAGTTTAAAATGAAAATGTTCAGAGTTTAATTTTAAATTGTGTGTGAATCCAAATTTGGCTTAAAATCCATGTAAAATCTATGTTTTTATGAATCTATATAAATGTTAACTTTTCCTAAAAAGTAAAATATAGCATGATATTTTAGTTTTAGTATTTTAGTGCTGTGCAACTTGGAATAACTTATATATTATATATTACTTATTATACCAATAATCTTTTATCAGTAGAGAGGGAATAATTAGCAACTTGGTATAACTTTGCGAATCTCATTTGCTAAACGTTTCACAAGTATGAAAAATACACAGCAACAAAACAAAATACTATACTATGTACAAATTTATAATGGCATTTTTTAATGACTAGCACAAGAAGACTATTTATATTTGCAGAAACGTATGTTTTTGTATTTGTAGTGGGAAACCTTATGAGTAAGAGTAGATTAGGAATTAAGACAAATTTTTGAAAATATTTATTAAAAATATATTTTGAGCTATACAAATTCATAAGGTAACTGGGAAAGAGCAAGTTGTATTTGGAAGTGCTTTATTGCTGCTGTGTTGAATGGTAAAGATAACTATCATAATGATTAAGTTGATTAAATATGCTTTCTTTATCCAACCAGAAATCAAAACCAAATAACTATTCTTAAAGCAGTAATCCTATATAATAAAAGCCTAATATGCTAAGTATCCGGTCATCTGGTTGTCCATTCAACCAATCAAAGCATAATATGCTAATAATATGCTAAGGCCACCCAACCGCTCGCTATGACGTGCACTGACCACCAGGGGGCAGATAGTCAACTGGTCAACCAGTTGCTATGATGTGCACTGACCACCAGGGAGCAGACGCTCTGACCAGTAAGTTAGCTTATTGCTGGAGTCTAGCTGATTGGGACTGAGCAAGATGGGCCAGACACACCCTGGAACCCTCCCACAGCCTCTCCTCCCAGCCAGCCCTACACCCGATCAGCCCCCAACACCCTGATTGGGGAAGGAGCTGGCTGGCCCACCACCTGTGGCCCCTCCCCTGGCCGGCCCCGCCCCCGATGGGCCCCCATCAGGGTGGGCTGTCCAGACCCCAGCCATGTGCAAATTTGTGAACCAGGCCTCTAGTTATAAAATATTGTCATGTTAATTTCTTTTTCCAAAAAATATCATTGAAATCATATCAATAAAAATATATGCATGTGTTAATGTATCATGTTCTTTTCTCCACTGCATGTATAGTTGTATACAAGTAAACTCTTTAATAAGTTGTTCCAATGTCTGTTCTGGATGATGTGTGTACTTTGCCACTCTTAAGTCTCTCATTTTTTACAATTTATGTCAATTATCTTTCTCGTGTACTGTGAAATATTTAAAAATACTTACCAAGTTAATTGGATTTATCTTTTTTCCAAAATAAAACAGTAAATATAATTAAATGTAAGGCAACTCTCAGAATGTATTTGTAGACTCATATAGGGAAGTTTGACTGAAGGTCTTCTATAATAGCTGCATCATACATTTGAAAATTAAAACTATTTTCTTTTCAGTCAATCTGTGGAAACTACTATGATTAGACTAGTGATAATAAGTGTATACCATAGCATACCTGATGTAATGTAGAATAACTAGATTAGATGCATACTAGATTGAGTAGCCCTATGCACGTGGTAATTCTCGATTCGCTTATTTCCAAAATGATAACAATAATTCTATGATGTCACCAGATCCCATCTCCTAGCAAAGTGATATGCAAATAGCACCGCACGAGAAGGAAGAGAGAGAAGTCAGCGGCTTGCTGTTAAATGCCCCTCACCAACACCGGCAGTGTAGACCGAAAAAATGGAGCAGACGAGA
>NW_005871060.1:10629418-10665574 GCF_000147115.1 Myotis lucifugus
CATCCAATCCCGCTCTAGGGCACATTCCTTGGTAGAGGGTTCTATATGCGGGTCAGTGAGTAGAGAAAGGCAATTGAATGAAATTTCTCTCCCTTCTTCTCTAAACTCAATAAATACATATTCTTGTGTGAGGGTTAAAAATAAAAAGAAATGCAATTTTATAATGCCACAATTAAAAAATAACATTTTTATTGATTTTTTGTGAGAGAAGAATAGAGAGGGAGAGACAAAGAGAAACATTGGTGCCTCCTGCAGGGGTATCAAGCCTGCAACCAAGGCATGTATCCTGACCAGGAATCAAACCAGCACCCTTGGTGCACAGGATGATTCCTAACCAACTGAGCCACACTAGGTAGGGCACAAATTTAAAATATTTTATTAATTTATTAAACTCCTTTGAAGGAATTCTTCCTTTTTATAGCAATACTTCTTTGTATAGTGACATGTTTAGCTTCCTTTATTTTTAGCTGGATCATAATTTATTTCTATTGCAATAAAGAGACAAATAAGTCTAAAGGGTTATTTTAGAATGGGCCTTATGGAATCCTATATAATAAAAAGCTAATATGCAAATGGTCATCACTCCCTCACGCTGTCACACAGTAATGGCTCAGACACTCAACACTGGGGAGAGAGGAATGGGGACCAGCCAGGCTGCGGCCCAGGAGAGGGACAAGCCACCCGCCCCATAGTCCTGTGGCCCCATAGCGGCTGGGGCTGCAGCCCAGGAGAGGGACAAGCCGCATGCCCCGCAGTCCTGGGCACCAGTGGCTGTGCCTGCGCCTGAGGCCCGCAGTCCTGGGCACCAGTGGCACCCCATGGTCCCCAAGGAGAGGAACAATCTGTTCACCCCATGGTCCCCATGGTCCCCACGGTCCCGGGCGCCAGCAGCTGTGCCTGCAGCCTAGGAGAGGGACAAGTTGCCCGCCCTGCAGTCCCAGGAGCCTGTGGCTGCGGCAGGCCTGGGAGAAGCTGTCTTGGGTCCTGGGTGCCTGCGGCTGGCTGGAGGAGGGATTCCTGGGTCCTGGGTGTGGGGCAAGGCTAGAGCAGTTAGGGGTGATCAGGCTGGTAGGGAAGGGGTGATCAGGCAGGCAAGCGGTTAGAAGCCAGTGGTCCCAGATTGTGAGAGGCAGTCGGAAATCCCCCGAGTAGTCTCGGATTAGAGAGGGTGCAGGCCAGACTGAGGGACCCACCCCTCCCGTGCACAAATTTCATGTACTGGGCCTCTATATAATTCCTATGTTATGGAATTATATAGGATTCCATAAGGCCCATTAGTGGAGGGACCAGAGCTTGTCTATTCAACTTTGTAGCTTCAATTTTATTATTTCAGCCAATAGCAATCAGGCTTTGGAGAATTGATTCACACTAACTAAACAAAGGAGATTGACTTATTTATAAAATAAATTGGTATTTATTTACTAGAATGCAATTATCTGAGAAGTCTGTGAGGAAAGAAAACATGCCTGTTATGTTCATTGTTATACTTCTATAGTTTAGAAAGTTAATTTCTTAATTAATTAATAATTATTTAGTGTTTTGTAAATGCCTTGACGTCAGTAAATGCCTTGATTACATAAGTAATCAGTATTATTGACATATTTTAAAAACTGTACTTTGAAAATACTTAGTAGTAATTGTGCTTTATTTAACAACAAATTTATTAATCTTATAAATTTAGTATATAATTAATATTTTCTTACAATTAAACAATCAATGGTTCTGAAAATATTCATATAAATTTTATATGCCAATAAATTGTAATATGTATTAAATTTTAATGGTATTTAAACATTAGTTGAACCTTTATAAAATCGAATTCTTCGATGTTTTATAAAAATACCAAGTCTAAAATATCAATTTGTCTTAATTCTTTAGCCAGTTTTGGAGAAAAAATTTATACATGTTACAGTGATCCCAAAGCAAATCAATATGCTTTCCCTGAAAACTGGTTCCCTGTGCTCATACTAGGGCTTTACATTTCTTCTATTTTTCCTTCTTACTCTTTGCTAACCTGGTAATTTCATATTTCTCTGAGATTTCAGAAATACCTGAGTCTATTTTTGTACTTCCCTTGGATTTAGTAACCATAACATGCTTAAAAAAAAAAGTTGTCTCTTAAATTTGTGTATCCTAGGTTGTTAACTACATAATTTTTTGTCTAGTCATTCATTGGAATTTGTTACACATTCAGAGATGATTTAAACTCAAGTTACTGGCCATCCGATTGGACTTTACTTTTTCAATGAAACTTACTTGTTATATGCTGTTAGACCTTTTTTAAAAATTCAACCCCAGCTTTTAATTTTGTCCAACATTAGTGTCCCCTCACAAAATCATTTGCTTAAGTTCCAATTGCTTGTGTTACATACCAATATTCCTGTTATTATGATATATATTACTGGTATATTAATGTTATTAAAAACTCATTGACTTTCATGATTATATCTTTATTTTGTAGAGCTATTAATTTTTTATCTACCAGGAAATAAGAGACTATTTCTGTGTATTTACCATGTCTGTATACTTTGCTAATTTATCAAATGTCTGAAACACACAGTTGTGCCCACTTAGATTATTAGTGTTAATTAAATGCTGGACTCCTTTTCCATTTGGTTATTATGTGTGATCATCAGTGCTGATCAGCCTTTTCTATTACTGATAAAGAATGAATGTATTTGATGCAACTACTTTACTTACAAGTCTTTCCTAATACAGAGGAAAATACATGCCTTCATATTTTAAATGTATATATAATTAGAAAAAGAACCCCAGCTATTAAGCAGCTATTAAAAAACAATAGAAATTAAAAAATATTCCACCCTGTTTACGGTTTTGTATATATATCGTTAGTGTCTATTTATATCCTTCATATTAACTTTTCTGTTTGAGTATTCTGAACTCTGAACCTTCAAGAGATTCAGATTGTTTTATTTAGCCATAACGATTTATATTTTTTGAAATTCATAATGTCAGAAATTAGCCAGGGAAAAACCATTTAGGTGACTTTCCTTAGCCTTTCAAAACTGCCTCTGACTTTTTAGTTTAGATAACCCTTGTTTTCTTTCTGGCAACAAAAAGACATCCCAGAGATATTCTGGTTGATTTGTTTCTTTTTTTGTTTGTTTTCTTTCCCTAATAACTAAGGAGCTGGTTCTTTTTTGTTGGTGAATATTGGATAACAAGTATCTGAATTATCCATAGTGCTGGCAGAGAGCAAAACTATTTTTGCTGCTATTGGTCTCTTTTAAGGAGAGATATGAGGAATATATATATATCGGTTTATGAGTTCACATTGATTTTTCTTCTGTAACATATCATTTTGCTGTGTCTATTTTCCCTTTATTATGAGGTTTCACCAGCTTCAAAGACTCTGACCCACATTAATAAGAAAGTTGCTTAGTAAGCAAGTTCTCAAAGCAGGCAATTTAGAATGAGTAGTTTTAAGAATAGTTTATCTGGACCGGTAGTAAATGTCAAGGGTTATTCTAAATGTCAAGGGTTACTTACAAAATAAGAATAACATTGAAACCATCTAGTGAGTCCTCCAAATTTAATTTGTTCACTTTGTTGGTGTTATTTTATTTTTAAAAATATGTTTTTTATTGATTTTAGAGAGAGGAAGGGAGAGGGAAAGAGAGATAGAAACATTGATGAAAGACAAGCATCGATTGGCTGCCTCCTGCATGCTGCTACTGGGGATTGAGCCCGAATCTGGGGCATGTGCCCTGACTGGGAATCGAACCTGTGACCTGTCAGAGCATGGTACTATGCTCAACCAAATGCACCGCACTAGACAGGCTGGTGTTATTTTCTTACATGTTGAAATAATGCTGGCAGGGTTCTTAAGTATTTCCTTGTTAACTTTATTTTCTTTTGAACTGTGGGTGGATCTATTACCTGTCAAAATTCAAAAGAAGGTTGAAAATTCCAACCTTGAAGAGATGCCATATTCTTCTAGACTTTAGGAGCTGCTGGAACCACGAACCAGAGGACCTACTATTACGATAGTTCTCATTTTTTTGCATAGACTTACAATGATCACATCAATGCAATGAATCCAAGGTCTCTGTGATAACAGCATTTTGCATGTTGCAATATCCATCACCAAAAAACCCTTTTCTCATTTCTACGAAAGGGCTCTGATCACCAATTTGGTTAAGATGCCTATCGTGGACTATCCACAGATAAACCACGTCCAAACGGGATTTGGCTTATGTAAGAGCCTAGCACCTTCTTCTGTATCTAGATGGATTGGGTGGGGTGGCTCCAAGTAAGAAGAAATGCTGTACAAACCACAGGAGGTTTCAAGGAGGAAGATGTTCTCACTTGGCATAACAACAACAACAAAAATGCGACAGCCATGTGCCAGGCACTCATTTATTTCCTTTCTTCCCTGTCCCAACCTTCATTGTCTTCTAAATGGTGTTGGTTGTATTCAATTGTTGGGACTCCCAGAACAAAACAACACCAACCAGGTGGCTTCAGCGGCAGAGATCTGTTTTCTTACAGTTCTGGAGGATGGACGTGCCAGCCTAACGTGCAGGCAGCTTGGTTTCTCCTGAGCCTCTCTCCTGGGCTTGCAGAAGGCTGCCTTTTTGCTGTGTCCTCACATCGTCATCCTTCTGTCTGTGTCCTAAAATCCTCTTCTTCTTATAAGAACAAGTAATGTTGGATTAGGTTCCATCTATCTGACCTGATTTCACTGGAATTTCTTCTGAAAAGATCATGTATTCCTATCTTTAAACACAATCATGTTCTAGCATTCTGGGGGGTTAGTACTTTAATATGTAAATTTTGGATGGAGACAATTAAGGAGACAATTAAGACCATATTATTGGTCATTGAAATTTCACATCCAAGTATAAATTTATTTAGGCTAATTTGAAGCTTTCATTATAAAACTTTTTTTTAACCTTTGTATTGACTAGCAGATTAAGATTCTCCCATTTGGATAGTGCTTAATAAACATTTAAAATAATATTATCTTTAAAAAAATTACCTTCTTAAAACTCTGTCTTTTTTCACATTTAACTTGAATTATGTTTCTTTTGTCATTTCAAATTCAAACTTTTTTTAAACATATTGAGGTTGGCAGCTTATCTTTTGATGCCTATATCTTATAACATCTTCTTGATACTATATAAATAAACAACTTACTCTCAAGAAGCTATCCCTGCCACAGTATATTAAAATGCTTACAATAAACAGTGATTTTATTTATAGTTTAAATTATTAGTTACCTTGTAACTAATACAGATATACTACAATAAATGCAATACAATATGATACAATACAAAAGAGTTCCTTGTAACTTTCATTTGCAGAAAGAAGCACTTAGATTTGTAAACATTTATCACCTTTGAAGCTGTTGTGCTGTATTTGTGAATAACACATTTCTAAAGTTTAATAAATGTTAATTATATTTCTATAATGAGAGTAGTTTATGTATAAATTATAGTGTCCTTTAATTCTGAAGAACTAAGCATGTGACAATATCATGAGACTTTGCATAATGAATATTTACTTCTTTTAATATGAATTATGGTAACATTCAAATCAATGGAAAAAGTGATTGGAGATGTGGTATCATTTATATTTAGGTTCTTTTTCTTGCCCTATTTTTTTGTACCTTTGTTATTTCAGTTTTAGTCTCTAAATGTTAGTTCTTGCTTTTCTTAATATATTTATTATATGTTTATATACACAAATATACAAATAAATTCTTTATTACTTTTCCAAAATTCCTATCTCAGCATCACTGTTTTCCTTCAGGACTTGTCAATATACCCTACTGGTTGACTTTGCTATTTGCCCTCTTAAAAAGAAAGAAGGAAGAAAGAAAAGAAGGAAGGAAGGATACTAGCCCTGATGTTCATAGCATTATGAAAACCAATAGTTAATTTTAATCTAATTAATATTTATTTATTTCATTCATCTTTTCTAATCTAAAGCAAATTTCTGAGAAATGATAACTGGAGCCCCACTTCCAAGTGTGGTCTAAATTAATGTCTCACAGGTGGCACTGTGTATAATATTTGTTTGAGAAACAATTCATTAAATGTGTCAGAAAAATGTTACATAGATTTGGAAGATAAATATTAGAAAAATAATCCTCTTCTAGTTCACAGACTTCTGTACATTTGAAAAACCTTGTATCCTCTTTGCTCAATAAGTAAAATATCACCTTTCTCACGATCATTATAAAAATAACTTCTGATTAAAACAAATAATTTCCTGTATTCTAATATTTTTGATACCTGCTCACATAGGTATTTCTGTTTAATTCTATATATCCTTAAAAAAGCTAACAGGTAAATAGTTGGAAAAGTTAGATTTTTGTAAAAATTCTTGGAATTTTTATTGGACTGATAATCTTAAAGATAGTCAAATAACTTCTGGGTATTAGTTAAAACTTTTCAGTTCTAATTTGAGGGGTTGTTGGGTGTTGTTTTGCTTCACGGCATTCGTGTGTGAATATTTTCTCAGTTTTTCAGTGTTCTGGTCTATAACTGTTGACTTTGCTTTTTCTTCAGGATGTTTTGAATAATTTGGGATCTTGTGAACTAGATGAAGATGATCTAATGCTCGATCTAGAATTATTAGAGGAACAGACTCTTCATCCACCTGGTAAGTATGAAATAAATGCACACTGTTATGCAACTCTTTCCTTGATAAGCTATATATTGTTTAGGCTGCATTCATTCTTTTCAATCCCCAGTTTGTGCAAGGCGCTTGCTCCGTACCATGGACTCATGATTCTGGTGAGCTTAAAATATATTATGGAAATGTAAATCCTTTTGGAAAAGAATTAGAAATTAAAAAAAGAAACACCAAAAAAACCTGGCCCCTGGCCGGTTTGGCTCAGTGGATATAGTGTCAGCCTGCAGACTGAAGGGTCCTGGGTTCAATTCCGGTCAAGGGCACATGCCTGGTTTGCAGACTCAATCCCCAGTGGGGGGCGTACAGGAGGCAGCCAATCAATGATTCTCTCTCATCATTGATGTTTCAATCTCTCCCTCTCCCTTCCTCTCTGATATCAATAAAAATATATTTAAAAAAACAGAACAAAAAAACCCCTGTAAAATAAAAGAACAAAATCCATATTAAATGCTTAATGAAATAGTTAATATTTTTGGAAGAAAATAATAATTAAAATTTAATTTTTAATTTACATTATATAACCGTATGGAAGGTTGGTGGATCTGGATTTACTGTTTCAAATCTGTCACTTCAATAATAATTGCAACATTCATGTTGATGCAATAAAGTTGACCTCAAAATTAATAATTACCAATTGCAACCACAAATACATATTCATAAATACATACACACACATAAATATAATTATTGTATGAGATAAATTCTTGTTGAATGAATTCATAAGGGAGCCCATAATATTAGTAATACTTTAAATTTATATTAAAGCATAAAATGTCATGTGTCTAATACCAAAATTACTCCCTTTGAAACTATTATAGGAATAAATTATTCATTCAAATTTAGATATTTGACTATAAAGACAAGCTTTTATTTACTTTTTATTATGAATAACACCTTTAACACTGTCATTTTCAAGTCAAATTAGAAATAAAATTAAATTGGAGCTAAGAAATTTTGGATCCTACTGCATACATTTGAGAAAAATCAGCCTCTTGGATTTTAGTGTCTAAATTTTAAATATTAGCATTTACATATAACTTTCAGCTCTAATATTTTGTGATGAATTTTTGTTCATGAAGTAGTTTTTAAGTAATGTCATATTAATAGTTGTCAAAAGAAGGTGATAACAGTGTTTATAATTTTTGCACTTTCTTTTACATTAATATTAATAAGTTACTTAAACATAGCTTATGTGATTCAGTTGTTGACCAAGAGGTCATTGATTCAATTCCTTTTCAGGGCATATGCCTGGGTTTTGGGCTCAATCCCCAGTAGGGGGCATGCAGGAGGCAGCCTATCAATGATGTTTCTCTCTCATCCCTGTTTCTATCTCTCTATTCTTCTTCGTTCCTATCTCTCTATAACAATCAATAAAAACATATGTTTCAAAAAAAGAAGTTAAATTATTTAGTTGAATCAAAAAGAATAACTATTTCTTGAGATATTCTTCCTGCAGTTGATTTGAAATGTATTTTTTGAAAATATAGATTTTTCTCACTTGTATGCAGATAACTTATACAATTTTGTCATTCATGTTTATCATAAAAGACTTACAAATGTTGAAAATGTAGGGAAATTTGTCAAACTCTAGCAAATTTGTCAATTTCTATCAAAACTATACCTGCATTTACCTTTAGATACAACTGTCTACCTTCTAGAAATTTAATCCTTAATCAGTGGAAAAACAAAATAATGTATGCAAATAATGACTCACTGCAAATATTTGTATTTGCAACAGGACACTTGTCGAATATCCAGTGGTATAGGAAGCAGTCATTACAAGGATTATTGAAAGTGTCACTATGTGCTGTAGAATGATTGTAAGGATGTATTGTTGTTGGAGAATTTTACAATAATGGGTTAGACGGGCAACACCTAAACTCACTAATTAATCTTAATGTCACTAAAAGAGTAACAACTAGACATTCTGTCCCTCTTAATGCCTAGAGAGTTCATAGTCCCACTCCTTCTGTTCATAAGTACTTAAGTCTATTCTGTTGTCTTGGTTAAACTATGATATTATGGAAATATAGAGATTAGATCCAGCAACCAAATATAGAATGTGGGAAATTCTACAGGATAATTGGACTGGTTTCTTCAACAAAGAAATGGCACTATAAAAAGTGGATAGGTGTTGTAGATCAAAAGTGACAAATGGAATGTAACATCTTTGTAGGCATTCATGTAGAAGAACATAAAATTACCATAAAAGTATACTTCTGAGTTAACCAGAGAAATTTGAGAAATAATTGAATTATTATTTCTTTTGGATGTGTGGAAAATCTTTATTTTTTGTTTGTTTTTAAGGAAAACTAAAGGGATGCATGGTTAAAACAATATGATATCTAATATTTGTTTTACTTACAAATTTGGAGGTAATAATAGATGAAACAAAGTTGGAAAATATTGAAAATGATCAATGTTGTGGTGAAAGGTTTATTCATTAGTCATAATATTTTTTCTATTTTATGCACTTTTAAATACTTTACAACAAAAATAAAACCAATTAATAATTTAAAATGATTATAGATCGTGTAGCTATCTCAGTTATGTTTGGTAGGCAACTGTGATAAAGAGTAAAAAATTACTTAAAAACATAAAGCCTTAACTGTTTGGGAACAAAAATGAACATCTTTAAACTCCAGTTTCTTTTTTTTTTTTAAATATATTTTATTGATTTTTTACAGAGAGGAAGGGAGAGAGATAGAGAGTTAGAAACATCGATGAGAGAGAAACATCGACCAGCTGCCTCCTGCACATCTCCCACTGGGGATGTGCCCGCAACCCAGGTACATGCCCTTGACCGGAATCGAACCTGGGACCTTTCAGTCCGCAGGCCGACGCTCTATCCACTGAGCCAAACCGGTTTCGGCTCCAGTTTCTTTTTTATAGCTATGTACTTCATTAATTTATTGTACAGAAAATAATGATACAGTAAATACTATGAATCTCCTGAGTCTACTAAGATGAAGATAGCTTGGTTGGAGCCACTAAGGTGCCTTAGGAATCAACTGATTTAACCAAATTGTTCATAAGATAAATAGTGTTGTATTGCATATATGGAATGCAGTGCTGGTAAATGAGATATCCCTTAGAGTGAGTTGGCTTATTTAATGTTGCTTTGTAAATTGTCTTTGAAACCCTGTTTCACATTGGATGCCACATTATAGGTTTTGAAAAAGCCCCAAATCTTTATTTAGCACATTAGCTCAGAAATAAGAATTTCTGGTAACTTTACACAATTTATTTTCTTTATTAAGCAACATAACTAAAAGTCTTTCCAGAATATAAGAAGCATTATTGATAACTGATATTGATACAAACTCACTAATACTAAACATTTTGAAGTAATGGTTTAAATAAAAGTGATTTTCAAAAGTCTGAAACTAAAATAATGGTACCATAAATTCTACTACTTACATTATTGTAAATCATTAAAGGCTTTTTAATACCTTTGTTAGGACAAAAATATCTACTTTTAGCTGTAGAGTCTTATTAAAGCAAAGATTCATAGGAGTTTATAATAAGGCCAAGATAAGTTTTTTAAAAGATCAGAGAAGTGTTTTTGTTTTAAAACTATTAAGTCAAATATTGTAGTAATTATCATATCTGGCATTTATACATTCTATTTAGTTTAAAATACAATTAGATTTGCAAAGAATAGAGAAATCACGATGTGTAGAAAATATAGAAATTCTGCTGTCTTTTTTACCTCAGTGATTTGCACATTGTAGATGCTCAGTTGGTATCTATTAATGTGATTTTTATTTAAAATATAGCCAGACATCTTTGGAGATATAGGTACATATCAGAATTTTTAAAACAAAAATTAGTAAATTTAATCTTTTTCTTAGAGGAAACCAAATACCTTTAATTAATACATTTATTTTAATGGACAAAGTTTTAAAATCTTTAATTAAAAAATTTCCTTGCATTTTGAAAAATGCATATATTGGATACTGTTCTTTTGAATGATTTAACATGCAAATAGACAATCTAAAGGACAATAGCAAAATATATGTATTACCTGCACTATGAGCAACATGAGCTAAAGTATATCAACAGGCCAGGTAAAATATCAGAATACCAAAACAAAAAATACAGTGTGAATTGTGTGGTTCAAGACCTGTGTCATAGAAACATTCATATATTTCCACATTTGTATATCTAACTATATATTTAATCATGCTGTTCAATTTTGTGTTTATGAGTGTACCTACCTTAGTAAAGATTGCTATTTATTATTGTAGTCATAATAATTCTGGACATCTTTAATATGTTTTTTTGAATTTCATTTTTTGCTATCTGCATTTTCATCTAAAAGGAATTGTAAGTTTACAGTTAGGGTTTTAAAAGTGTGTTGTAGTTGTTTTTTTTGTTATTTGCTTTTTAATCCTCACCTGAGGATATGTTTCCTATTTGTTTTTTAGAGAGAGAGAGAAACAAACAAACACATTGATCTGTTGCCTCCCATAAGCACTCCAACTTGGTATTGAACTCATAACCTAAGTATATGCCCTGACTAAGAATCGAACCTGCAACCTTTTGGATATTATTATTATTTTTTTTAATGAAAGCCAGAAAAGACAGTTTCAGAGAAAGGAAGTGTATGAATTAATTCAAAGTGAGTCCCACAAGGAGACTTCCTTGAGGAGAAAAAATAAAAACAACTTTTCTAAATAATTTACTTTGATCTTGGCATTATCTGATTTTTATCTTTGTACATTCTAATCTAAAATCCAAGCTTTTAGATTAAAAAGCCTATGGATAAGCCTTCCAGATTTCTTTTGTCACATTTTCTTGAATTCATGCTTAAATTACTCTTCTGGATAATTTTATGAGTAACTAATATGCATTGTGTTTTAAATACAGGATTATAAGTTTGTTTAATACCAGACATATCATTTCTCTTTTGGTAAAATTTATTGTTTTGTAATGCATATAAATTTTTATAATGCATGTATGACCAGTTATTTTTAATTATAAAATATCAAATGCTATCATTTGTACTTTGATAAATTAAAATATATATTACTGAACCTACCCAACTTTTCATCTCTCTTTAGTCTCTGAATCATGTTGTTATGGTCATGCTTTGGCCACAAATGAGTCTTGGAAGAAGATGTTAGCAGTGATGTTGGTTAGATATATCTCGAGTGTTTTAAAAAAACACACACCACATACATAGTAACAAAATTTAATAGGTATAATACTCAAATGAGGGATCTAAAGTATTTCTTTACAGTGAAATACATGTTATAAACTATGTAATCTGTCAAAGGAATAATACCAGCTATACATGTTTACTTAATTTTTAATGTAATTTTACATTTTTGTGTTTAGGGTTTTTTTCCACTTATTGAAACATCTTGCACGATAATAATAATTTGAGAAAAATAGAGTAACAATAAAAGGAGGATAAGAAAATTAAGATGAAGTCATGGGTAATGTTGGCACACAAAATACATACTAGTATTACCACACTGAGTGGAAAATGTTACGTGGTATGTTCTACTAGCATATGTGAAGAAAGAAACACAACCAGTTACATGATTAAAATTATAAACTATCATTCAGTCAAGTAATCAATGCATTTTTTTCAAAGGCAGGGGAGGGTTGGGGGGGGTTAAGAGATCAACTGAAGGACTTGTAAGCATGCATATAAGGATAACTAATGGACACAGATACTGGGGGTTGGGAGGGAAGTGAGGGCATGTGCCAGAGGGTAGGGGAGGCCAGGGGGAGGTCAATGGGAGGAAAGGAGACATATGTACTAAGGTATTTGTAATACCTTAAACAATTAAAAGAAAAGAAATTCTTATTACTAAAATCTGAAAGATAGTTTGCTCACATGCCTTCAACAGCAATTTCTTCAGCAGCTACTTTCAGTACAAATTGGTAGCATCATGCTCAGTAGAAGCAGTTCTAAATGGTGTCACAGCAGTTTAGCCAAAGCTCTGAACTTTATGAGGATTTTGCTTAATCTAAAACAAATTTAGGTCCTTGTCCATAGTTCATATTCCTGTGATACTTTTAATGTTGAGAACAGTTAAAGTACATGTTATCAAGCATTTTCCTCAGACAAGGTAAATACCGTAGAGCCTAACAGCATATCCAGTGTTCAGCACTGCTACTTCCTGATGAGTCCTCCAAAATGAAACCCTTGTGTAACTGAAAGATAACTCTTCTACAAATAGATGTGATCAAAACACCAATTAAATACCAAATAGCACACACTGTTCTATAAAGAAATAAGAATTGGGGTTTTGGAACACCTACTCTGTAGCTATTCTTTTCCACAATAAACTAGAACACGGTGACATCTCTGTGTAGGCTGTTACGGTAAGTAGCAGCCAGCCTCATAGTGGCCAGAGCTGATGGGAAACATGTGCCTGGCTAACTTGACAGTGAGTGACGCATCCTAATTCATCAAATGAGTTAAAGCCAAAAGGAAAGAAAGCTAAAACACATTTTGCTGTTACCTGTTTGGAACATAGTCATTAAAATACTATTTCTCCCATTCTTTCCTTTGCTCCTGTGTTAATCCCAGGAGTGGGTTGTGTATGAGGTTGAGCAATTAGTAGCTGGAGACCTAAGTTGATGGGAAGAAAAACTGAATCTCTATAATGAGCTGTGCTCTTTTCCTCAGTTACCTCAAGTTAATCCTCACAATAACTCTTAGAATATTTCATCATAAAGATCCATTCAAATTTTTAATAAAATTACAAATTCACCTCAAAAGAGGAGGGCCATTTTGGAGACAGACACATCCACATTAGAATTCCAGCTTTGTCAAACTGTCCTTGGGCAGGTGTTTCACTCTTTCTGAGCTGACTTTCCTCTTTTGTAAAATAACAATAATAAAAATTATCTTAAAATGTCATCCTACATAAATGGACAATATGTTTATATGTAAAGTGCCTTTCACAGTTGCCTAGAATAAAACAGGAGGCTAGTTCAAGTTGGTTACTTCTCTTAAATCTTAGTTTTAATTCCTTGTCAAAGAATTTGTCCTATCATTGATTATTTTCATAGACCTTAATTTCTTAATGATTCATCACTGATATGTATTATTTTTAAATATTCATTATTTGAATTTTTATTATCTAAATTCTGTGTAACATTTTAAGTGTTTTCTTAGTATTTATTACTCAAAAATTAATTAGAGCACTTGGCTTGTAACAAGTGGTACATTTCTTTGTGTTAAAACCAACGCATTGAAATGCACAAAAACATTTTTTGCGTTATTAGTCATATGTCCAAAATACTATAACATATTTAAAATAACAATTTTTCAGAGAAAATACATTCCTGTGAAATACTTTAAAGCTTATTAACTCAAATTTTTAATATGCAGAGGGAAAGCAGGCTGTCACTTTGTATTAAATTTGATCGTAACAATTTGCAGCTGAGTTACTTAATTGAAAACACATTTTACTTAGATATTATTCTTTGATTAAAAGAATGTAATGGTCATTTTCATGGTTGAGTGAAGAAATTTTATATTGTTCTTGTTATTTATTTAAGAAATTATATCTAAAAACACCTAGGGCAGTATCTCTTGGTATATGTCTGGATGCAAATGGGAAAGTAATGGCCCAATTAGAAATTAATTAGGTAGTTGCTAAATTATTTTGAGTTTGATGAACAAGCAACATAAAATTCTGCAGTGAGTTAGAAACTCCTCCTGTGCCTATTAATTAAGGAGATAATTTTCGTTATTAATTTTTAATGGATTATAGCACAGCAGAGCAGAGAAGAAACCCTAGTGGCTTTGCTAATATGAATGGTAATATACAAATCACAACATTCACACAGGGAAAATTATAAAAATAAACTACAGATTTTTACAGCTTTGGTATGTCTGGGTCAGAAAAGTATGTGTAAGGTATCTTCAATTTGATTGTTTAAAGCTAAGAAGTATATGACACTTAATATTAGAATGTCAATATAATAGCTAGAAATCTTGACTCTGGGCAAATCTCAGACAACAACCAGACTATGTAAACTTGAGCAAATTATTTAATCTCTCAGTTTTCCCTTCTTCATTTGAAAATGGGAAGAACAAAAGTATCTACCTTATAAATTTGTTGTGAGAAATAATATTTTAAAAAAGCCCAGTAGAAAGCTCTTTCTCATCTGGCATATATAATATTCTTAAGACCTGTAGCAGATACCACTTTTTATATTATGCATGATAAAATATGACACACCTGATTAATATGAATCCAGTCTTGAAAATTTTGATTATTCCTTTGTCTATTAATGGAATATCTCAGCCTCATTTTCAAGTATAGTATTTCTCAAATTTTAACTATAGAATGCCACAACACATGCAGTTAATTTTGTGACCCTCGTGTATTTCAAAATTTATGCAATTGTAATATTAAATGAAATGATGAAAAAATAACAAATGACATTTTTTGAGTCTAAGTGCCAATTCAGTGAGTTACATAATAACTTTCAGATTTGAGAAAATTGAAGCTTTGGGTAATAACATGTTACAGGAAGTAGTTGTCGCACCTGGACCAAAGTTTTTCTAAGTCTGAAGGCTCTGTGTTTAATTTTTATGATTCTTTTGACTAATAAAATTAATGTATATAAAATTTAAAAATCACAGCTACATTGTAACCTTTTTTTTTTGAAACTGGCTCTTTTTTCTATTGACTTTTCACTTACCTGCATAGCTTATATGTATTTGCCTTTGACTTCATGCAAGAAGCTAAAATTAACTGATACTTACTTACTGAAGCACCTGTGTTATGCCAAGGGCTGGTCTAGGCACTAAGTTGTGTTTTTGCTTGTTTTTAAGCAGCAATTTATAAGCACTTGGGATGATCTTATTTAATTCTGTCATCAAGCTTCTAGAAGTACATGTATTACTATTTTCAGTCATGGAAGAAGGGATGAAAACACAGAAGAGCGTTGTCGTTGGTCCAGGATTTCAATCTAGTTAAGTGGCAGAACTAGGGTTTACATTACACTGTTTTGACTTGATGCCTACCAAATATTTTCACTATATAAAGCTCTCAATGATGTTTAGTTCCTAGATAAAGCAATTATAATAAACTAGAGGCCCGGTGCACAAAAATTTGTGCACTCGGGGGGGAAGAGGGTGTCCCTCAGCCCGGCCTGTGCCCTCTCGCAGTCTGGGACCCCTCGGGAGATAACGACCTGCTGGCTTAGGCCTGCTCCTGAGTGGCAGAGGGCAGGCCCAATCCCTAGGTGCAGCCCCTGGTCGGGCTCAGAGCAGGGCTGATTGGGGAGTTGGGGCGCCGCCCCCTGTCATGCACAGAGCAGAGCGGATTGGGAGGTTGCAATGCCACCCTCAGTCACGCTCAGGTAGGGCTGATTGGGGGGTTGGGGCACCGCCCCCTGTCACACTCAAGGCAGGTTCAATGGGGAGGTTGCGGCGCCACCCCCTGTGATGCACAGAGCAGGGCCAATCAGGGGGTTGGGGCGCTGCCCCCTGTCACTCACAGAGCAGGGCCCATCAGGGGGTTGGGGCGCTGCCCCCTGTCACACACAGAGCAGGGCCCGTGGGCGGGGGGAGGGGGTTGGGGCACCACCCCTGTCACACACAGAGCAGGGCTGATCAGGGGGTTGGGACGCCACACACTGTCACACACAGAGCCGCAGGGCGATCAGGGGGTTTGGGCGCTGCACCCTGTCATGCTGATCTGGTGCCAGGAGGCCTCACGGCTCCGCTGATCCCAGTGCTGGGAGGCATATTACCCTTTTACTATATAGGATAGAGGCCTGGGGGCTGGCTGGTTTGCCCTGAAGGGTGTCCTGGATCAGGGTGGTGGTCCCCACTGGGGTGCCTGGCCAGCCTGGATGAGGGGATGATGGCTGTTTGCAGCTGGTCACACACCCTTCAGGGTGGGGGTCCCCACTGGGGTGCCTGGCCAGTCTGGGTGAGGGGCTGAGGACTGCTTTCAGGCTGGCGGTTTTGACTGAAGCTCCCAACCGCTCCTTTTTTTCTTTTTTTTTTTTCTTCTGGGCCAGCTTTAGCTCTGGCTCTAGCTCTGAGGCTTCCGCTGCTGGTTTGTTTGCCGTTCTATAATGGAAACAATGTATAACTTCAGCTCTGAGATCCCAGCTGGCTATATTTGTTAGAATGTTTCAAACTGCCAGCTCAGAGGCCGGCAAGTCAGGCGGGGAACGTTGGAGTCTGTAGTCCCTGGAGCAAGCAAACCTCATGCTCGCTTCCAGCTGCCTGGCTGCCGGCCGCCATCTTGGCTGACAGTTAATTTGCATAAGGATACGCTGATTAGCCAATCGGAAGGGTAGCGGTCGTACGCTAATTACCATTTTTCTCTTTTATTAGTGTAGATGTGCACAATGTTCTACTGTAATACACTCTTTGGTAGCAGATGTAGTAAAGATGAAAGTGTGGTCTTAGTTATTACTTTGGTTTTGATCAGCTGTTGCCTTTGCTTTTTTTATTTCTGCTTTCAAAGAGTTAGAGTATCTGTTATCTTCTCAGTAGCCATTAGATGGCAGTAGCGTTCTGAAAATGACGATAGTAATCCTATAAATATTTGCATTCAGTTTACACTTTACAAGGGATTTCAAATATGTTATCTTCTCATCACATTATCACAATAACACTTTGAAATAGGTGTTAATATATCCCAAGTACAGTGGAGGAAGCAAATATTATATAATTAATATTTATTGCAGTTCACACAGCTAATATTAACCCAAATCTTAACATTAAATGACGGGTTCTTTTCACTATCTTTCTAGACCTTGATGCTTCTTATTCTAATACATTAGGTTAACATATTTTCCAAAGCTTTTGAAAATTATAGTAACATCTTAGAAGAGGAGAAAAGGTTTGCTACACGCAGACATGCTTAATGTGGTGAAAAATAAGGACTGCTAGCCTAAAGGGAAAAGAAAAAGCAAAAAGCTTTGAAAAGGAGACAAAGTCATAAAACAGAACAGTGTGGGGTCATTTAATGTAGGAACACATATCTCCATCTGTATGAGCAGGGCATGAAGCATTACTGTATTGCAATATATTACTCCATAGCATTTTAAAAATTGTTATAGCCCCAAATCATCAAGAAAAAAAGTTATATTCTGCCTACTCTAAAATTGTAAGCTGTATAATTCACTTTGGAAATGCAGCCATCTAAACTGTTAGTTTTACTCATTAATATGTTATGAGAAAATAATCCTAATTCTTCAGAAACTTTACCCAGAAGTATCATTTTATAAGGATTCTGTATAGCAAAAATGTGAATATATTTTAAAGATCATTGAAAAAAATTATATAATTTTTAAAATTTTCCCCATATTTCTTCCCCCAAGTTCTTATAAATGACTGAATGGACATAAGAGGAGTTGTGTAAAAATGTTCACTAATTGTTGTCTTTGAAAAAGCAATGATTCCTTTATGGCAGTGGTTCTCAACCTTCCTAATGCCGTGACCCTTTAATACAGTTCCTCATGTTGTGGTGACCCCCCATTTCATTGTTACAAATTGAACATAATTAAAGCATGGTGATTAATCACAAAAACAATATGTAATTATATATGTGTTTTCCGATGGTCTTAGGCGACCCCTTTGAACGACCCACAGGTTGAGAACCGCTGGTTTATGGTTTATTGATAGGGTACAGGAATCATGATATCACTTAAAAATAAGATTATACAATTGTCAGTAATATCTATTTTCAGTGTAGATATTTCAAGATTTTTATGGTTTTTGTTTATTTGTTGTTTTTACTTGACCACTTAATTAATAGGTTAATACATTAATTTAATATTGAGTTTTTCATATCAATTTTTAAAGTATTTGACTTGTTCAAAATAGGACAAACACATTATTTTCTGTATTCAATTTGTTGTGTTAAATGCTGCACTTAAATGGCAGAAGAATGGACATAAGTGGAGGAGAATTCCAGATAGTATGAAGTTGACCCCTTCTACTTCTGCTCCCTGTGAATATTCAGTTTTAAAGGCCTTATTCAAGTGCATGCTGTTATTTTGTAGTACAAACAGGCCCGTTAATAAGAAATTGGCTAGTTTCATTTAGCAAGTACACATTGCAATTAATTATTTTATTTTTCATATAAGGACCCACAGAGTAAATCACTTGTTTTTGTGGATTTAAAAGTGCCTCTGCTATTTTGCCCCTCAGACTTTGCTATACTTCAGGAAGATTGCTTAGCTGCAAAGAGGGCTCTTAGGTAGAATAGTTTTTAAGACCTAATCAACTATCGTTGAAAAATGTTTACACATTCTGACCTAATTTAATATTAAATGACAGCAGTTTTAATGAAGTCACAGAATTGACTTGTAACCTGCTATTGCAGCATTTTCCACCATTATAAACCCTCTTCTGCTGTGCCAAAGGTCAGCCAGCGGCTCCAGTGCAGAGGATAGGGCCAATGGAAAAGATTTCCCTCATTCAGCATGGTTTTTCTGGAGCAATTAGAAACAAAATAGGTGTCTCAATATAAAATCTCATGGCCTCTAACAATTATGTGGTGACATCTCCAGACAATTGCTTGAGTAATGCCAACTACATCAGCTGTCACTATCAAAATGAACAAGTAATTAAGAAAGCAAATGCTGGTCTTTGTTCTGAGGAAGTAGAATATTTATGTATTTAAAATTGTACACCAACAAGAAAAATAACCACTGACGTGTAACATAATTTTCTACAGTGCCTTAGGCAGAAAAGAGAGAAGTAATAATGAACATTTCACACTATTATAACAAATTAAATTATAATTGTACACACTAAAAACAATTACAGAATTTCTATTCCTTGGATTATAAAAATTTAATAGCATCATTTTATCAGGTTTTACTAAAGCATTTGCCCCTTTTATATATATCTTGATGAGCCCGCAGTGAAATTGGGGGTTCCTTATTCTTATGAGGACCTCCTTTTCTATAACAGAACATCTTAGTATGCTAGGATAACTTAAATACAGACATATTTGTCAGAATAATTAGTAGATTTAAGTGATACCATGATAATGTTGGCTCCTCAAACCTTTGATAAGACCTAGCTCAGTTTATTCTTTACTGAGGTTAGGGGAAAATGTTACCTCCACTGAGCTCTGGTCATTTTGTGGAGAGGGAAGAACAAAATAGGATTTATTAAGAATTTGAATTTGGTTTAAGATGGACCTTTTATTTTGGGAGCCTGATTGAGATTGGGTAAAGATCAGTGTATTATAGTTTAAGAGAGTAGGATTGGCAGCAGCAAAATAAGGCTGTTAAGGTGAAGGATTTTATGGTGTTTATACCATAAGCTAACTGTTGATGTTTCCTATTGAAGAATTGGTGGGTCTTTGGGGAAACCCTATTAATGAACAATAAAGTTAATTGGAATAGTTGTTATTCCAGTAAAGACAATGAAAGAGTAAATTGATGTTCATAGAGACAGTCATCTACCTGTTTGGGGATTGGTGTTAGGTTTGAATCTCCGCATCGAGGGAGACAGAATAATAGGTCAATTTTAACTGGAGACATGATCAATCCATACTTTTACTACTGTTTGAGGTGACACAATCACATACAAAGTTGTTGTCTAATCAACCATGACAGTCAGATTTTTATTTTCCTTCTGCTGAATGGGCTTTTCTCAACTAGATCATTGATGTTGGAGCAGTTGGATTATACCATTTAAGACTCTGGAGATTATACATCTGAACTGCAACACAAACAGTAAAAGAAAGGTTCTGATTAAGGTTTATTATTCACTCTCAGCCAGAAGTTGAGTACACAGATTAAACAAGAGATAAATCTCATCCCCATGCTGAGGTTGTTAACCAGACTACCAAATTTTATGATGTCTGGGTAAGAGGACAAAAGCATCTCCAGCCTAGGACTCAAATGGATATCTGAAGAAGGTTTCTGTAGAAAGAGGAAATCTCCTGGGCTAAAATATTTTAATACTTTGTCTAAACCTTTCTCAACATCTTAACAATGGTACAGTATATAGGAACAGTAGTTGAATGATAGATTAAACCAGCTTGTCATTAAAAACTTGTCCATATTGCAAGGTGATTAAGATACCTAAAAAGTCTCTTTTGTTGTTGCTGTGAGATGCTGTCTCCTAAATAAACATCACTCGTATGCATTGAAAGATCTGGGTTCTCTTTGGATATCTTGGGACCGATAATAACTTGGGTCTGCTCCCTCAATTACAACATTCATAATTAGAAAATTATAAAAAATGCATATTATTTGGGGAATATAATGTAAAAATATTCTAAGGAATATGTAAGGAAAGTCATTGCCATTTTGCCAGGTGGTTCTTTTAAATAACGTATTTCAGTGATTTAACAATTCACATTATTTCACACTTTAATATCTGATATTGATATGTTTATAATCCTATATAATAAAAGCCTAATATGCTAAGTGTCCAGTTGTCTAGTAGTGCTCTTGAAAAAAATAAGTGTACTACTAAGGCAATGATAAGTGTACTACTAAGGCAATGATAAGGACTAAGTAAACATAAGATATATTCAGGGGAAAGAGATACTTCTATGGGCCACAGCAGGTGGGATAGGCTTGAGGAGAGGTTGTACTTGTATTTAAATAAATTACAATAAAGTCTGGGGTGGGGAGGCATTCTATGGGCAAGAATCAATATAAAGAAAAGTTTAAAGACATAAATATTTAAGTACATCTGAAAATTAATAGAGAGTTACACCAACTTTGTGAAAGCAAAGATTACTTGGGAATTATACATAAAAATTTTAATCCTATTATTTTTGTCAAGTGTTTTTAAATAGTCAAAAACAAAGTAAAACTTTGGTTCTGACTTTCCTACAAAATAAAATATTAAATGTATAAACATTTGAATAAAGGAATAGTTGTTCTTTTTCAATATATGACTCTTCTGATATATGTGAATAAAAATTGTCATAAAGTATTAACCAGGGGAATGAGTTTTATGTATTGGATCTTGGCAATATACTTTTCTAAATAACTCTGTACTTCTATTACTAGCAGAATTCTTTTCAGGTTGTTCTGAAAAATGAAATAATCTGAAAAAAATCTAGATAATTCTTTAAAAATATTTAGAAAGCATTTTTATGAGATAAGAAAGTTATATATTTTCAGAAAAAAAGGTAAACTTTATGTGCAACTTTTAAAAGTAATCATTAAAGTCAATTTTTTTTCTAACCAGCTTGTGAATGTTAAGAGCCATTTTGTGTGTCCAATAGACAAATATGTGTTCATATTTTTTATCCTAGTGAATTCTAATATAGATATTTTTCTTAGTTCAGCTGCTTAGTTCTTTGAAGATTCTTTTTCTAACCATGGAGAATTAGGACAAAAAGTATTAAAAAGAACATATTATTTTAGAAAAGGGAGATAACTTAGATATATTCTAACCAACAATATTTATATATGAGGACATTCAAATTGACGAGTAAAATAACATACTCTCATCTAACTTGCAAGAAATAGAATATGGAATGGGACACTTTGAATTAATTTTAGTTATATATGGCTTAATAAAATTAATGCATATTATAAATTAAAATTTAAGTTGAAGCTTTAAGTGACTGTGAGTCTTAATAATATACTATGAGGTTTTTCTATGGCACTGTTTAAAAATTTGTGGTTGACTTTATGTAACAAATATAATTCAAGCTATAATGATGATTTTTATGAACATTATTCAACACCCAGTGGAAAGAATTTCAAACAAAATTATAAGCTAGGGTATTTCTTTAACAACTCTATGGTCCTAAGTGTATAGGTAGATCTGAGCTTCCAAGTGTATTTTTAATTTGATTTTAATTATATTCAGTAATATATATTTATATGTGCTAATTTTGAGCTTAGAGGCATGATGAGGTTTTTGTTATTCTAGTATAAAGCAAACTATACTCTTAATGATTAGGATATAATGTTAATCAGCCCCATTTTCAATCTAGCTTTTATTATAGCCACAAGGAACAGAAACTCATTTCTGTAAGAGGCATACCTGTGGTTTGGTTATATTAACCAGATCTTTTTGTACTGACTGGTCCTGCCTGACACAGTGCAGAGATGATGCTCATAGGTCCTAAATCGAGCAAGTGTTACAGATGGATTTGCTACTTTATTTTTTATTTTCTTTTTTATATTTTCAATACTCCTCCAGAGATGAATAAATTTACTAAAAACATAAAAGCTTTAGCCTATTATGCAAAATGCAAAGTTGCTTTATTAGGCAGAATTTCACAGCAGAATCTGTCCTTTTTATTTTTTACCTTCTACATTACCATCTTACCCTTATCTTTCTCTCCAACAACCAAAAAGGAAATGCTCTGATATACTTAGTGAGTGACATCATTATATAAAATACAAATATTTATTTTCAACATACTAAACATTAATTAAACAATATGACAATCTGGAATGTCAACCGGATGTCTTAAATGAACATAATTGAGAATGGTGCATCAAGGTTGCAGCCAAAGAATGCGTGTCCTAGGAGACATACTTTCTGACACATCTTATATGTACTTACTTTAGGAGATGCTTTGTGTTTACGTGGTTTATCTATAAATATCTCAATGGTCTTACTTTAGGCCTTTGAACTTATTCTCACACATTTGGTCTTTTATTATAAATAAGTGTAGCCTCCGATACCTGCATAGGAATATCCTCTGGTAGGTGTTATTTAGCTTATTATTTGCAAAATTGGACAGATACTAAATATAACTTAAATCTCTCTCCTAATATCAAAGTTATCAGGAAACTATCTCATGAGAATTTGAAAATTAATAACAGAAAATAAACATTTTAGATTTTGTGATTATGAAAGATTAGAAAAATGAAAACCTCTGAGTGTAAATATCTTTTAGGAATATTTACATAGAAGCGAATTTGTGTGTAGCTAAAACAAATCAAATTGAACTCTATTTTGCTTCCATTATAAATCAGAATTTTATTTTGTGCATTGAAATAGAGTTAAATAAATAGTTATTTTAAAACATGCTCACAGAGTGTAGTAAAACTGAGTATATATCCTGTTTTCATAGACATGCTCTGTGCTCTCTTAGTTTTGAACAGAAATAGTTGTGTGTGTGTGTGTGTGTGTGTGTGTGTGTGTGTGTGTGTTAGGGGTAGGTGAAAGAGAAATATAAGGGGAGGGGAAAGAAGAACTATTAGAGAGAATTAAGCAATGAATAACTGAATACATAAATTCATTATCCTATGTAATAAAAGCCTAATATGCTAAGTGTCTGGTCATCTGGTCGGCCGTTCAACCAATCAAAGCGTAATATGCTAATGATATGCTAAGGCCGCTCAACCACTCACTATGATATGCACTGACCACAGAGGGCAGACAGTCAACTGCTCAACCAGTCGCTATGATGTGCAGTGACCACCAGGGGGCAGACAGTCAGTGGGACATTCCCTGAGGGTTCCCAGACTGCTAGAGGGCACAGGTCGAGCTGAGGGACGCCCCCCCCCCCCAGTGTACAAATTTCATGCACTGGGCCTCTAGTAAAATATAATAATAAAAATATGTTATAAAAATATTATACTTATAAAAAGATTATGATATAATTCAACTATCCATAATGATATTTGATTGGAAATCTCTAAGAATAGTTATAGATCATGAGGCATTTCAAATATGTTTTATAAGGAAAAATTATCTGTAACTACATATGCTTCTCTAACCATATCATGTTTGTTACAAAGCAAATTCTATTTATCAGAAATTTGCTAGATTATTATTTATTTAGTCAAAGTGCTTTTGGATGAAGAAAAGTAATGCACTCATTTTCATTCACTCAATTGCTTTAGAGAAATAAAAGTCATGTAGAAAATATAGTACTAATTATTAATTATATTTTCCACTGGGTACACTTCCAAAGAGGGTTGCAATTTGCATTTTTCTTTGTATAAATTAATAAGATTACAGTTACAATTTGGACTTATTTATACATTAAATAAATTTCTGATAAATTGTAAAAATGAATATTTACATATTCAGTTATATCTAACATTTGAACGTCTATTTCAGATGTATTCTCTTTAAGGAAGAAAGTGATCCCAACTATGCAAAAAATATTTTAAAAATGTAAAAAGTAGGTAAAAATCATTTGTGACAATGTCAAAATCCATTTTCAAGGATATTTTTGCCTTTGTGTGGGCAGAGTTTATATGCATTTAAATCTCTAGTAGAAACTCTGAAATTCATCAAAAAGGAAATCAATTCACATTATCTTAGTAATCTTTAAAAGCATATGTAAATTAAAATATATCACATAGCTAAGTCCAATTTAATTGACAGTTCTCACTGCTTCTCAGGGATTTGAATGTTTAAATATTTTAGCAGCCACACTGGTTAGTTTTTCAGGAATAGTACTGCTTTAGAAGTACAGCACACTCACCACCTGGGAAAGCCATACAGCAAGTTTTCTTTTAAGATCTTTTTCTTACAATAAAGTGTGTGATTCCTATGTTTATGTGTCAAACACTATCTTTTCTCCAGAAGATAATATGTGAAAGCCAAAATAAATAATAAATGTGATGTGTGCATGTAATAATTGACTAATGAATAACAAGGTACCTGACACACGCGTTTCAGAGAACTTCAATAGGAAAGCATTTGCAGGATTGCCTGAGCTAGCAAAGAATTTGAAGGCATTTCAGTACTTCTGTGATAATTTTAACCCATAGCAGAAATCCAAGTGAGCATTATAAAACATTAGAAATGGGAATAATATTTTTCATGTTTTATTGCATTCATAAATCTAAATTTAAGCTAAGTAAAATGGTTTAAGGAGAAGATGATCTCTTTTGTAGAAGAGATTATGAATAGAAAAATAGAACTCACAGAACTTGTTTTCATTTTAAGGAATTATGTTTATGGACTTTTAAGTTTATCTCTGTAATGCTGGCTTAAAGGAAGAAGGATTTACTAAAAGCTCACATTTTAATAGTTTACATTTTCTTGGAGGGAGTGATGGGTGGAGGACTGGGATAAAAATAGTGATATTGAGGGAAAGCACTCTGGCAGCTGATTTTTCTCAGGTCAAACAACCAAAGTTCTTCAAAGGTAAAACTGATGGCTGTTTTTAATTTCACAAGAGGCTCAGTTTACTGAGATGAATAATTCATGTTCTTTTTACATCTTTAGCCCAAAGGAAGTAATGATTTCCTACAATGCACACATTTTATTATCTCAACCCACTCAAATATTTAACTCTACTCTCCAGTGAAATTAATGTAAAAATAGAGGAAGAAGTGGAGTATAATCATAAGAGTCCGAGAAATGTTTAAATGATTAGATGGGTAACATTAGTGAGTCACGAGCAGAGCATTTTGTGCCTGAAGAAAAGGAACAGAAAACAGTTCTCCAAACTGCAACCATCAAGCAAGTGTTATATAAATTGATGGTAGCGAGTCATTTGATGTAGTTTATAAAAACAAAACCCTTCATTTTAGGAATTTAAGTTAACCTGGCTATCCATTCACATCGACAAATCTGATGACTGGACCTTAAAGTAAGGGTAGTGACAAAAAACACTGTCATGACAACATAGAAACAAATGTCTACTGCTAACAGCTCAGTTAGGGAAGAAGAGTAGGCCTTTCCTTGACATCTCAGCTGTGAGTGAAGTTAAAGTGATATGGTTCTGACTAACTCTGCAAAGGAATTAGTATGGTTAGAAAGAATGAATAAAATAAAGGAACATACGTGATTCATCTTTAGATGCATCCTGTAAATCTTCAGAAAAACTGCCCGAGAGCTTGCCTTTGATAGGAATAGAACACTGGAGAGTCCAAGTGTGGAGCAAGTCTCCTGCTACTGATAGCTCCAAACATAATAAAGTAATGAAACCCATGTCAGTTTCCTACCCCCTGTTACAATGTTTAAGGTCCTTGAATCCCGTTGACTTTGTGATACTTAGGTAGAGAGGGGAATTTAGCAATCCTCTGGACATGTCCATAGACACTAATGAGGTCCCCCTGGCATCCGTGATGGCTCTGCTGAGGACCAGCCCAACTTTCTCATTCTAGAGCCCCCAGATCTTCCCATGGGTCTGACAGTCATGGATATTACTGGAGAATAAACACATTGTGGCACATAATAAGTCATGAAAATGGTGTATTAAAAGAGTGAATGATATTTATTTTTATCCAACTGGCTTATTTTGCAGAGAAAGATAAATATTACATGATCTTAGTCATTTGTGGAATATAATGAACAACATAAATTAAAAACAAAAATAGATCCAGAGACATAGAAGCATGGAACAGACCGTCCAAACTCAGAGGGAAAGCAGGGGAGGTGAGCATCAACCTATGAACCAGGAGGTCAAGGTTCAATTCTCGGTCAGGGTACATGCCTGGGTTGCAGGCTCCATCTCCAGTGTGGGACGTGCAGGAGGCAGCCAATCAATGCTTCTTTCACATCATTGATCTCTCTCTCTCTCTCTCTCTCTCTCTCTCTCTCTCTCTCTCCCCCCCAACTTGCTTTCTCTCTGAAATCAATAAAAATATATATTTAAAAAAGTTTCAATAAGCTCATAGAACTATAGCTTACTCAGCTTTACTAATAGGTAATCATTGTAAAGAAGCAAGAAAAATAGCAAATTTATACTTGTGAAGAATAGGAAGAAATTCAAATTTACTAATATTTTTGTCAAAGTTTTCTGCCAACTTTTGTAAGCTTTTGTTTAGTCAATAATAACAACATAATGGAGATTTTAAAAAAAACATCCTAGTGTTTAATATTGATCCATTCAATTTAAAATTAGTTAACTTCTTAGAAACAAGAAAATATATAATATAGGAAACGGAAGCCATGTTTCTCCAAAAGAAGCTTTATTTCTGAAGGATTCTGTTCTCTTAAAATTTATAACCTGTAATTATTATTTATTGAGGAAGAAACTAATAAAATTAACACCAGTATAGTGCTTGTTCTGATTGTGTGGAATGTATCTCTTGAATATAAGCTTAATGGGATAATAGGATTGTATTATTCTTCTACGTTACTACTAGGCCACTAAAAATTATTCCTTTGGCTTGTAATTATGTTTGAGTCTTTGCAAGAGGGTGGGGAACATTAAGTGATCACAGATTAGCAGTGTTTTATTTGTGTATATCATAAATATGACAATATGTTAATTGTTTTTCACTTAAGCTGTGTAATTTATGGCTGCCACTGATAATGATACTTAAAATTTCAATCAACATTAATATTTTCTGCTAGGCAGTAAATGATAGAGACTCATTATATAGTTAAAATATTCCTTGTTAATGACTGCTTAAAAATAGTTTAAGATAATTATTTCTAGAAACTATAAAGCTAAACACAAGGACTATTTTAATTTTGTAAATTTGTTTAATTTCAAATACTTTTTAAAACTTAAATGGATTACAATGTTCCTAATTTAAGTCTAAGTACAAAAATTTCAGTATCCAGGATCTCATAGAGTAGTAGAAAATTACATTTTCATTTACATATAAGATATACTTGACAGAGGTCAAGACTAAATTCAGATAAGGTTCATAATAAAAAATCTATAGCAGTACTTACCAACAGGATTGTGTTTTTACTTTTGTATACCTGCACAATCAGTTATACTAAGGGAGATGCCCTGCCTTGATTAATGGGATTATTCATCAAGAGTAAATGAAAATGTCCCTTTCTAGAAGCTAATTTGCCTTACCTTTAAAAAAAGTTTAACAAACAACATTCCAAATAAAAAGCAGATAATTATAAATTTGCTGTTATGAATCTTCAGCAGAAAACTATGTCTCAAAAGTATGTCTCAAGCTAGAAGATACAATTATGCTTAGCCTAGCAATGATATGAATATTGTGAATTAAGGGACATTTTTGAATACCACTTATATTTCAAAAAGAAAAGCAAAAACTGAGCTGAGAATAAGAGCTTATAGCTAGAAGAGAGTTAGAAATCATCTAATCTTTAGTCTTTAGTTTATGAGACCAAAAATATTGAGACCTATAAATGGTTAAAATCAGATCTATTTAAAAGAATCAAATTTTCTGACTCTAAATCTAGTATGTTTATACCATAAAAGTTGGATACATCTGTCACTTATAATGCCATACATATTTAGAAAATTATGTAATGGAGATATTTATTGAATATAGGTGAACATGTTTATATTTGTATATGTCTCTCTATATAAATGAATATAAATATACTTCTATCTACATATTTTTTGAAACTTGAATGCTAATTGACATTCATCATATTGGACAGAGATAGCAAGATGAGATAGGCATACAGAGGTGGGAGAAAAATCTTTAAATTTCCACTTTTACTTACTAGGTGGCTGTCTTTGGAAAATTGGTTAATATCCCTGAATCCATTTGCTTTCTCTCCTGTAAAATGGGGATAATGAAACCAAATGTCCTGGTTGTAGGAAAGGTTAGAGATAATGCAGATAATGTAGTCAGCAGTCATTTTATATTATTCTGTTTGTATGACACATCAGCACATTGAGGCCAGCAGACTGTTTATGTCTCAATATAATATATCTAATGTACTAACGTGATTTAAATCTGAAAAAATATACTACTGATTACTTGGGTACGTAAGTACTAGAACTGGAAATATTTTGTTTGAATGTATGAAAATGATCTTTGGTCATTGAATAGCTAGTTGTGATTTAATGTCCAAAAGGCTTCATTACTCTTGGCTAATTGTGATAGGAATTTTTTGTCAACAGTAAATAAAAACATGGACTTTGCAATCAAAGAGACTTGGTTTAAAGTCCTGGATTAGCCACATAATTAACTGTATGAGCATTTTATCACATCTCCACATTTCTGTGTAAATAAATAAATCCTATATAATAAAACATAGTATACAACCAAGGGGCGTGGCTGGCTGGGGGGAGGAAGGGAGGCCTCAGTTGGCAGCCAGCAGCCACTAGGGACCCTACCAGTGCACTGGGCCTCTAGTAAATAAATAAATAAGCAAATTAAATAAATAAATAATACAACTCTCTTGAGAGGTTGTTGTGATGGTTAAATGAAATAGTACATTTAAAAAGGTTTTCTCAGTGCTTGATACAGAAAACTCAATAAAGTTAACTACTATATGTCATTATCATTGTCATTACTAATTCAATGGCCCTTTTAATTTCTCTTAAGAAACTAAAATGGGAGTAGCCAGGGAGGGGTTGATGGGGGAAAAGGGAGACATGTGTAATACTTTAAACAATAAAAAAGAAAAAAAGGAAAATAAACTAAAAAAATCTTTGCATAATTGCAGAAATGTGAAAGTTATGGGAAACTGAGTAGATTGCAGTGCTTTTGGATAAATATATATGACCAGTGATCCCTTGGTATTAACATGGGGAGACAATAAATTGATCATTTAATTTAAATGGGTATCATGTTTCGTTTAGTTAGGATACTTTCAAAATCTGTATCCTTTTTTTTTCTTATACAGGCAAATGTTGATATATTTCTATAATATTTATATAATTCTATACAAACTACATACTTATAAATGACATTGTTAATGTAAACAAACAACAAAACAAAAAACTGGTTAGCACTATAATAGAGCAATAATGAAAGATGATGGTGATAGGAAAAGAAAAGGAAGGGCTAATTCACACAACATAAACTTGTGAAAATAATTTAATTTCTAATTTAAAAATTCAAATAAACCCAATAATAAATGCACTGGATTTATTGAAGGAAAGCAAGGTATTTCACGGTAGATCAACATCCCTGACCTTCATCAAAATTGATATTGTCTTTTAAAAAGACAGCTACAGAGTCCTACTATATGTATCTATCTATCTGTCATCTATCTGTTCATCTATCTGTCATTTATCTGTCTGCTGTCAAAGACCAAGTTGATTACACTCTGGTCCTAAATTATTAAAAAGGAATTTTTATTTGGGGCGATACAAATAACGAAATAATGGATTTATCAATATGAGCATATTTGAAATATAAAAAATTATATTATGTGTGATTTTTTAAACTGTCATGCTATTGTCCATTAAAAATAACAAAAATACCTGAGTGGTAAAACATTATGCAGTTATCATTTCATTCCTATATAGTTTTGGTTACTGTCATTGTCACAGAACTTATAAGAGAATATACTTTAAAGTACTGATCTTTAATAATTGATAAATATTGTCACATTCTTTTAACTTATTTGCAAAAGGCTATACTTCTAACACATCTCTACCCCAGTACTTATTGATTGGAGTTGAGTATTTTGAGTGTATTTTGAGTCTTATTCTTCTCTGTTCCAAGACTCTTCCAAAACCTTCCTAATGCCACGACCCTTTAATATAGTTCCTCATGTTGTGGTGACCCCCAACCATAAAATTATTTTCGTTGCTACTTCATAACTGTAATTTTGCTATTGTTATGAATCGTAGTGTAAATATCTGATATGCTATATGTGTTTTCCAATGGTCGCGACCCACAGGTTGAGAACCGCTGCCTTGGAATCTTTTCTTCTATATCTCCTAATTCTGGCTGAAGGCCACACACACACACACACACACACACACACACACACACACACACACTGCAAGAACTGGGATAGCTTGGACTTGAGAATTTACTTCTGAGTACTGTCCAAAGACAGAGTCTATCCCTGAAGTCTTCAATGAGTCTATCCCTGAAGTCTTCAATGAGTCTATCCCTGAAGTCTTCAATGGACACATCCTTTCCAGCTTGCTGGACTGGATTTGATTGTACTCTGTGCAGAGGAATGATTTGAGTCTCCAAAAGATGTTGTTCCACAATAAAGATTTTTCTAAATATCTTTTCTTCTCTATGCAATTTGGGTTGTTTTATGTGAGTCTCACAATCTTTTCTACTTTTTATTCCCATTCTTTTTTTCCTTAAGATACTAACCTATGTGCCAATTGATATAGACCTAGGGGTACTTGATTATATGTTCACAGGACTATTTTATTTATTTTCAATAAGTTTAAATCCTTGAGGGGTACAGCATTACACAGATGCTGTGTCCAATGGCCTTAGCAGGAAGGTTGCTTTGGAATTTAGCACAAACCACGCCGCTGTTTCCAGGAGTTATCTTTCCCCAGGTGACTCTGGTTTTGTTTGGTTTGCCACCAGGAGGCACTGTGTTGTTCTTTGCTTTGTACACATAAGCACATATCTTGCCTAGATAGAATTCAGTTTCATCTTCAGCATAAACACCTTCAATTTTAAGGAGAGCTGTGTGCTCCCTCTGGTTCCGGAGCCCAGCTTATAGCCTGCAAAAATGGCCTTGGACCACCACCTTCCAGGCATACATGTCCTTACAGAAGTCCTGTTCCCAGCAGGCCCTCAAAGGTCAGCAGCAGCAATCTGTTTACAGGACTGTTTTAAAAATTTCTCTTAGAATATCTTTGTCTTCTGTGTAGGCTTTGCAAATTCTTATTTACTCCAAGGTCATCCAGAGACCTGGAATTAACATTTAAATCTCTTAAGACAGGGGATTTGCCCTATTTTCAGGGAGCTCTAGCTTTAAGAGGCAATTTAGCTTCAAGGGTTTTTTTTGTGACTAGAGGGCAGTGGTAGTAGGTGAGAGAAGATAACAGCAGTTAGGTTCAAGTTGTTAGGGTTTGAAGTGTCTTAAAGAGATAGTTTAAAAAATTTTACCTTAGTCAAGGAATCCTTTATGAAGTTCATTTTGGCATCTGAGTTTCTTTTGGAGACTTCCTCAAACCAAGTAAAATCTAGACAATTGAATATTTAGGATTTTGCTTCCTTTTTGTTTTAAGGCTGTTTTCATATAAATAATTTTATTCATATTCAAAATTATCAAAATGTGTCTATGTTATTGTCTTATTTAGTCCGGGGCTGCTACAACAAACTACCACAGACTGAGTGGTTTAAGAAGTTTATTTTCTCCCAGTTCTCGAGGCTAGAATTCTAAGATCAAGGGTTAAACATTGTCATTTTCTGGTGAGAGCTCTCTGCCTGACTTGTAAACAGCTCCCTTCTCACAGTGACCCTCTCACAGTGGAGAGAAAGTGAGAGAACAAGCTCTCTGGTGTTTCTTCTTATAAGGGCTCTAGTCCCATCATGAGGGCCCCACCCTCATGACCTCATATAAACTTAATTATCTCCCCAAGGCTCCATCTCCAAATAACATCACATTAGAGGTTAGGGTTTCAAAATACGGATTTTGGGGAGACATAATTCAGTCCATAGCAATTATCTATGTTGAAATGATTCAATTTAGAACACCAGTGTCCAAATTAGACTTATTATGAAAATGCAATTATGAGACACCTGTGAGAGTCAGCAATGTTTGGTTCAGGTGCTTTTGTACCTTGTATCTATACTTTGGACAGTTGGCTGTATCTAATAGCAGATTATAGAAATCTCTAGTGGATGAGTGTTTGGAGATGAGACAGAACAGGACAAGCCTAGAAAAGTTCTCACGAGTTTCTGACAGGTGCTAAAAGCCAGAATCAATCTCTGACATGGTTAGTATGTGGCTAGAGGACATTATTTACGCTTTAATAATGTTTAACTGCCATTTGTTCTTTTTCAAGATGACAAAGAAAGGAGAAGATAAGTGAGGGTAAAGCTAAAGCATAACCATTTGAAACATTGACCCTGGGCTACCCCTATAGGAATTTTACAAAGCTGGCATTTTACTCATAGCTATTTTATGTTTTGCTAACTTATCAAAATAATTACATCTTTTAAATTTTTTAACAAGTTTAGCATTCATTTTTAATGTGGACACTAATCTTGGGTGCTGTTTGCTAATATTTGTACTTCCTATAGTAAACGACAAAGCTTTCATTACTATGATGTCATATTCTATGATGGAAGATTGGAACAGTATTAATGACATGTTCTGATACTAATGCATCCATGTTCTATGTTATTTGGTCACAAATAAAATATTGATAATCCAAGAAATATATTAAAACTAGAGGCCCAGTGCATGAAATTCGTGCACAGGGGGGTGTGTGTGTGTCCCTCAGCCCAACCTACACCCTCTCCAATCTGGTGGGATCAGGCCTAAACGGGCAGTCGGACATCCCTCTCACAATCCAGGACTGCTGGCTCCCAACCACTCGCCTGCTTGCCTGCCTGATTGCCCCTAACCACTTCTGCCTGCCAGCCTGATCACCCCCTAACCACTCCCCTGCCAGCCTGATCAACACCTAACTGTTCCCCTGCTGGCCTGATTGCCCCTAACTGCCCTCCCCTGCTGGCCTGGTCATCTCCAACTGTCCTCCCCTGCTGGCCCGGTCACCCCAACTGCCCTCCCCTACAGGCCTGGGTCCCCCACAACTGCCCTCCCCTGCCGGCCATCTTGTGTTCACATGGGGGCGGCCATCTTGTGTGTTGGAGTGATGGTCAATTTGCATATTACCTCTGTATTAGATAGGATTCTGATATATCTATCTCAGAATTTTTGAATATTATAATTTTCTATTTTATATACATATAATATTTGAAAAATACCCATATCAAACAGGTTAAAAATCATTCATAGACCTGTATAAATTATTTCTCATGTCAAAGGATTTGACTATTAAGCATTCACATTAAAGAGCTTTTCAGAGTGATACTTTCTCTGGGAAGACAGCAGCAGCCGTTCAGAAAAGGTGTTCAATGAATGTCTAAAGGGAAATTTGTGATTGCATCTATCAAGATCTTGTGGACTGAGAAATTTCAATTTACTTTGGAATGTGAACTAAAGTATGCTTATGCCTTATTTAGATGTACATAATTTCTGGACACTTTAGTGACATAAATGTAGTCGTGACTTCCATCATCCAGAAAAGTTAATGGGGCTTACAAAAGGGAGTGTTGTAACAAAGAAAATATTTCTTCAGAATTATGAGATTTGTTAGTAAACTATGAAAGGTTAGATTCTTTCAGATAACTCATCCCTTAGGGAGAGCCCTAGAGGAAATTGGGAAGTGTGATATTGCTGCTGTTGTTCCCTTTCTCCTCCCTCCCAAACAGCATGGTGCTCCTATGGAAATATTGGGCTGTTACAGTGACTTGTTATATTTGGTTGAATGTGCAGAATGTTGCTATATGTATTGATTTATTTGATTCGGTGCCACTAGAGCCTGGACCAACAGTATATATTATTCATGGTTAGCTCCTGTGAAATTAGCACTTGTTTATGAATTGAGAACTTGGGTGCTACAGGATAAAATACCAACAACTTGGCTTGACATTTATGGCTCAGTATACCTTGGTCCCTGTGTGATTTTTATCTATGCAATTATACTTCCTGACTTTCACCAGCTCAACCAGAGATTGTAGTTATGTGAAATTCCTCAAAGGCCACCCTTATTCTGGCTTCTATATTTTCACTTAAGTTGGACAGTTGAATTATCTACTTCTTTATTATCAAACCAAATCATACTCAAATTAGTTGATAATGCTACTTTCTATTCTAAGTGGAAATTTAACCATAGACTGAACAGATTCCAAAATAAAGGTGATTACTTCATATGAAACAGAATAAAGAAGGCAAAGGGAAGATGACATCTTTGTTTTTTTTGTAATTCAGAATCCTTTCTAATGATAGCAAGGGGTGAGTAGCCTAAAACCATTAGCTGCAACATATTTGAGTTATTTTTGTTATTTGAATCACCTATTGAAACTATATATTTGATATATTTTTGTGATGTGTAACTCATATGTAAAATTCTGAAGAGTGGGTTTTTCTAAAGGAGATAATTGAACAATTTATTTAGCTTCTTAAAAGTGAAGATGGGCATTATGGGTTTATATTGCTCCTCATACTTTGCAAAGTGAAGCCCATTAAATAACCCATCAGTACTATAGAACTAAATACAATTATGTCTCATAACCTGTGAGAGATTCTTCATATAGCTGATGTAATTTTTCAACAAAGATGAATAATTCATTTGAAACTTGTTCTTTTATTCTGGTCAGCCAAAAAGTTATTGCAAAAAAGAGGACAGAGGAAAGGGAGAGAAGGAGAGGGATAAGGGAGAGGAGGAGGAGGAAGGGGAGAAGAGGAAGAAGAGGGAGGGGAGAGTGGGAAGAAGAGGGAAGCGGAGGAGAGGGCAAAGGAAGGAGGAAGAAGGAGAGGGAGGGGAGGAGAAGAGATAACATTGACTATTCAGTAACTACTTTTTGGTTGATGATATTTAATCTAGTACAAAATTTAGGGACTAAAAGATGTAAGAGAAGATTTACTGAGATCTTTGTGAAAAAAGAAAAAAAAAACACAAACAAAAATACCTATAATACTTCCTCTTACTAGAACCTGAGTAGTAAACTGCCACATTTGTTTGTTTGTTTGTTTGTTTGTTTTGTTAATCCTCAGCAGAGAATATTTTTCCATTGATTCTTAGAATAGAAAGGCAAGTGAGGGACAGAGAGAGAAATATCAATGTGAGAGAGACACATCAATTGGTTGCCTCCTGAACACAACCCTGTCAGGGATCTAGCCTGCAACTGAGGCACTTGCCCTTGACTGGAATGGAACCCAGGACCCTTCAGTCCATTGAACCAAAT
>NW_005871060.1:10665763-10666968 GCF_000147115.1 Myotis lucifugus
GGGCTGATAAGAGCAGAAATGTGGTGACCCATAGTAAACTCAATATACTTTTGCTTAATAAATGGGAACCATCTAGGAAAGTTATAGTCAACATAGTTTTATAACATATAATTAGAATATTTTCTCCATAAGTTCTAAAAATATAATTTATAACATTATAATGTAAATTTATTAGTGGTTTTACTCTTGCTCCTTTGACAAATTGAGGTAGAATATGTTTCTTAACAGTTTATAATGTTGACATGCTTATCCTGAAAGAATGACACTAAAATGCAGTTTGGTTTAAGCAACCCTTCCCCTGAGGACCTTATCTATTGCCTATAAGGAGTGCTTTGCAAATTCTTTGTATTCTACTAGAGGCCCGGTGCACAAATTCATGCACAGGTGGGGTCCCGAGGAGGGGGGGTGCCGGGATGCAATCACCCCTCTGGGCTAGCGGTGGCCGCTTTTATATCGTTTCTTTCTTGCGGAGCATCTATGAAGGGGAAGTGGCCTCGGTGCCTGAGGCTGACTTCCAGGAAGCCGGTTTCGCTGTTGGGATGGTGAAGGCAGTGCTGGTCCGTTGGTGCCTGGCCCGTTCTCTGGAGATTGGACCTGCAGGACTACTGAGGGAGTGAGTGGCTGTCACCGAGCTGGTGGGCTATCAGGACGGGTTGATTAGCTGAGTGGTGCTCCAGCTGTTGGAGTGCACTGATCACCAGGGAGCAGCTCCTGTGTTGAGTGTCTGCCCCTGGGTGTCAGTGTATGTCATAGCGACTGGTCGACTAGTCATGCCAGTCATTCCAGTTCGTTCTGGTCATTGGGTCATAACAGTTGCTTAGGCTGTTATATATAGACTATATCAATCATCTTCTTTTTCTTCCTTTTAATTATTTTTTTTTCTGTGTTCTAGAATTTAGGATATTAGATTACAGACATTATGGGTTAAGCATTATTTAAATGATATAGGCCTTATAGTGCATATTTTCCCAGAATGGATAACAACTATGATTTCATCTTGTGTTTGGGAAATTCATGAAATATTTGTCTGTACTTGCTCTAGCAAAATAGTTGCAAGGATCTTTCTAAGTTTGAAATGAGAAACATAACTGGGAAAATCAGTACATTTGCCAGACTATCATCTATCCTATATAATAAAGAGGTAATATGCAAATTAACACCTTACACCCTCACAAGATGGCTGCCTATGACCAGGCCAGCAGGGG
>NW_005871060.1:10667313-10736269 GCF_000147115.1 Myotis lucifugus
GATAGTTAGGGGTGATCGGGCTGGCACACAGAGGCAGTGAGGGCGATCAGGCTGGCAGGGGGACAGTTAGGATGACAGATAGGTAGGCAGGCAGTGAGTGATTAGGAACCAGCGGTCCAGGATTGTGAGAGGGGTGTCCGACTGCCGGTTTAAGGCCGATCCCCAGGATCGGCCCTAAACGGCAGTCGGACATCCCCTGTGGGGTCCCGGATTGGATAGGGTGCAGGCTGGGCTGAGTGGACACCCCCCTGTGCAGAAATTTTGTGCACTGGACCTCTAGTGTGTGTGTGTGTGTGTGTGTGTGTGTGTGTGTGTGTGTGTGTATCCTGCAGTTCAATCACTTGCTATGACATGCACTGACCACCAGGAGGGCAGTGCAAAAGGTATGTAGGCCTCAGCTGGCAGCTGGCAGCCAGGGATGGGAGGCCCCCGCCAGCAGCTGGCAGTCGTTAGGGACCCTGTCCATGTATGAATTTCATGCACTGGGCCTCTAGAATAGACTATATATATATTTTTTTCCCCATAGTGTTAAGCTATAGAGAACAGTTGAATGAAGATTTAAACTATTAGTTTCTATAATTTTCATTCATAAATTACACATACACATGTGGGCAAGTCTTTATGGCAAAAATTTGTTTTCCCCTCTATCATTTAGGTAACAATTTTAATGAAAACATTCTCTCCTGAGGCATTAAAATCTGTTTTTTTTTTATTAATGACAAATGTTCTATAGGAGTGTATTGCTTATCTATTTCTGTGTAACAAATTTTCCTAAAATTTAGTGGCTTAAGACAGTGAACATCATTCATCTTTCATGATTTTTGTGGATCAGAAATTCAGACAGGGTGAAGCTGGGCGTTTCCTTCTGATGTTTAAGGCCTCAGCCAAAATACAAAGCCCTTTTATTTACATTCAGTTGTTGATGATGGCCAACTGAGGGCTTTGATGGAGTCATATTGGTTTAGGGCCCACCCTAATTTTAATCTAATTTCCTCTTTAAGTGCCATATCTCCAAGTACAGTAACATTCTGAGATACCGGAGGTTAGGATCTCAACATATAAATGGGAGGGCGCACAGTTCAACTAATAACATTCATCAGATAATATTTTTATATGTATTAAAACAAAAAAAAAAAACCCTCTTTATCCATAAGTTTCTTACTCTGCAGTCGGGAGAGATTAATAAATACTTGTTTCCTATTTGATATTTAGAAAGCCATTGATTATTTCTACTTGGATTTAACATGCCAAGGTATATTTTTTCCTGCCTGCCTCAAACATAATAGTGTTTGAGTTATACTAATAAAATTGCTTTCCCTGGCCTGTGTGGCTCAGTTGGTTGGGTGTTGTTCTGTGCACTGAAGGGTTGCTGGTTTGGTTCCTGGGTTGGTACATGTGCCAGGGTTTGGGGCTTGATCCTGACCTGATTGATATTCTGCTCTCACATGGATGTTTTTCTAACACCCTTTCCCTTCCTCTCTCTCTAAATTCAATTAAAAGTATTTAAAAATAAAATAAATTTGCTAATCTTACAAACTGAATCCACATTTTCACAATGTTCTATGTTTCTCTATCACTAGTGAGGTTTTAATTTTATTCTAGAAATATTTGCACAATATAAGATTGATGAAAATAACTATTCAAAAGTTGAGACAAGAAGTAAATTGTTGCAAACAAGATAAAGTTGGTTAAAGACGTGATTTTTGAGGAACAAAATTTTTTAATAAACCTGATGGCTGTCCAAAAGTTTAACAAGATGAAAGGTTACTATTGGCACACAACAATAAAAATATCAAAATCTGGAACATGTGAGATAAGCTTGACTAAATTAAAGTTACTTTTTACATTTTGTAGTTTTGTTTAACATTTCCAGAATATAGTTATTTCATTTCTATTTCTGTATTCTTTCTCAAATCAGTTATTAATTCAGGATATTAATACTTTTTATGCAATTCTTAACATATTTTAAAATGATTCCCAAGATAATATTATTCTTACATAATATGGTTGTAGAATATGTTTTTAAGTTTAAATTGTTATTTAAATTATTTATTAATTAATTTGAAGGTCTTTGCTTCCTGCTTTTGCCAATTCTTTCTCATCCAAACTTTCACTATAATTTCTGTTTTTGTAATATAATGAGAATTTTGTTTCATTTAATAAAGTAAGCAAGTAAATATAAGATGTGAGTATGTGTTGGAAATAGAAGTGTTAAAATTTCTATTTATTTAGTTATTTGTTTGTTGGGGTGATGTTGGTTAACAAAACCATATAGGTTTCAAGTGTACAACACAACAAAACATCATCTGCACACTGCATCTTGTGCCCATCACCAAAAGTAAAATATCTTTCTGTCCCCATTCCACTCCCCTTCCCCCCACTTTGCCTACCTCCATCTACCCCACCCCTTTTCTGCTGTCACCATACTGTTATCCGTGTCCATGTGCTTTATGTATATATGGTTTCACTTATATGTGGAATGTAGAAATAAAACGAAAACAGACTTATAGACCAAAAGAATGGTTACCAGAAGGAATGGGTGGAAGGATGGGTGAAGAGGGGAAGAGGAATATAGTCAAGAATATTGTGATAAGTTTATATGGTGACAGATAATTACTAGAATTAGTGAGGTGATCACATTGTAAGGTATATGATGTTAAATAATTTTATTATTTACAGGAAACTTATATTGTTAATATAAGTATATACCAGAAATACTTAAATTAAAATAAATAAATACATGGAATGAAACCAGAAATTATTTCTACTCTGCCCCAATAATTACAGATTTTTTATTTAGAGGCTCTCAGAAGGTTTTATCATTTTTGGTGTTCATAATATTATAACTACCTAAAGTATTTTTTGTTTGGAAAATCTGTACTTCCCGTTTATTATTCCATTCACTTTTTTTCAAGTCATAACTTCTCTATTACTTAATTGCCTAACTTGCATTTATTACACTAATTCTTTTATCTCATGATAAATGAAATTTAAAGATATTGAAACTTGAGTGTAATTTAATTTCAGCTAAATATAAAAGCTTAATCATTTAAATGGAGCTCCCAACCATCCATCTTCAGACAGGTTCATTAATTGTCACTTTTTTTAATAGAACAATTAATGGGGGTTATTTTCTTATTGGCCTAGTTATTCATTTTTTAATGCCTTATACCTTTGAGTGCATTGTCATTTGTCCCAGCCTCTAGATTATACAAATTAAGTAATGATATTCAAATTACCTTGAGTAAACAAATGTTCTTATTTTTGAGATTTTTCTTATTTACTTACAGCATTTTCTCTATTTCTTTTATTTTAAATAACTCCGCTTTCTCTTATAGAAAACTAGGTAGGTGCTTTCACCTAATCTGGTCAGAGGGTAACTGCTCTAATATTTGAGAAATATCTCTAACCCAGTGATTTTCAATCAGTGTGCAGTAAGAATTTTTAATACATGAAATACCTGACTATTTAGTTGGGGGAACTGACCTCTTTTTCCTTAGATTGTCAAATAAAAAAATGACAAGAACCAACACAACAATAGCCATCTGGTGTGAATGAATCAAAATTATACCAATTATTTTGTCAAATCAGCCAAAACTATGTTTTTGGATGGGCTGCAGAAGTTTAGTAATTTTTTTATGTGCGCCATGAGATGAAAAAGCTTGAAAATCAGTGCTCTAGAAGAATAAATCAAAACTTCATTAAACACATTTTTTGGGGGTGGGATCACTTCTCTCTTGCCCAGAGTTAAACCCTGTCAATTCAGCATGTTTCTTGGAACATATCAGTAGTTCACTAAATGTTTACTGAATAAGCAAATGTTATCTCAGAGAAGTAAATCAATAATGTTCTTAGTCTAATTCTTCTCTAGCAGTGGTTGGGCAACAGTGTAAATTTAAACTGTAATAGAGTTTTCTGCTCTCACCTGTGATGGAATTGTCTGTCAGAGATACAAAGCTCATGCCAAGAATAAGTAGAGAAAATTAAAATGTTTTTTACAAAGAAAGAAAGTCTGCCTTACGGCATTAGAGACCATGAGGAAACCAGGGCCTCTCCTGGAACCACTGTGAACATTGTTATCTCTTAAGCACCACAAGATCGTTTCAATTTCAGCTCCGCTTATAATGGTCATATATTTTATGTTATTATTTTTTATTTTATTTTTAAATAGGTTTCTATTGATTTCAGAGAGAGAAAGGGAGAGGGACATAGAGAAACATTGATGAGAGAAACATCAGTTATCATTGATCAGCTGCCTCCTACATGCCCCATCCTGGGCATGTGCCCTGACCTGGAATGGAACCCACAACCTTTTGTGTACAAGGTCAACTCTCCAACCAACTGAGCCACACGGCCTGGCAAAATGGTCATCTATTTTACTTATTTACTAGAGGCCCAGTGCACAAAATTTGTGCATGAGGTGTGGTCCCCTCAGCCCAGACTGCACCCTCTCCAATCTGGGACCCCTCAGTGGATGACTGTCGGTTTAGGCCAGATCCCCAGGATCAGGTCTAAACTGGTAGTCCGACATCCCTCTCACAACCCAGGACCGCTAGCTCCTAACTGCTCACCTGCCTGCCTGCCTGAACGCCCCTGCCAGCCTGATCACCCCTAACGGCCTCTGCCTGCCAACATGATTGCCCCTAACTGGCCCCCCTGCTGGCCTGGTTGCCCCCAACTGCCCCCCTGCCAACCTGGTTGCACCAACTATCCCCTCATTGGCCTGGTCACGCCCAATTGCCCCCCCTTGCTGGCATGGTCACCCCCAACTGCCCCCCCCCACTGCCAGCTTGGTTGCCCCTCACAGCCTCCCTGCCAGGTTGGTTGCCTCCAACTGCGCCCCCTGCTGGCCTGGTCACCGCTCACTGCCCCCCACTGCCAGCCTGGTCACTCCATGCAGCCTGCTGTTCAGTCATTTTGTCACTCCTCACTGCCCTCCCTGCTGGCCTGGTCACCCCACGAAGCCTGCTGCTCAGTCATTTGGTCGTCCCTCACTAACCCCCCTGCCAGCCTTGTCACCCCACTCAGACTGTTCAGTTGTCCATTTGGTTGTTTCAGATGTGACGGCACCTGGCTCTTTATATATATATATACATATACATATAGATAGATTTTTATCTATATATTTTTATTGATTTCGGAGAGGAAGAGAGAGGAGAGAGAGAGGGAGAGAGAGAGAGAGAGAGAGAGAGAGAGAGAGATCAATGATGAGAGAGAAGCAGTGAGAAGCATTGATTGGTTGCCTCCTGCACACTCCCTACTGGGGATTGAGCTTGCAACCCAGGCATGTGCCCTTAACCAGGATTGAACCAGGGACCTTTCAGTCCGCAGGCCAATGCTCTATCCATTGAGCCAAACCAGCTAGGGCTGGCCATCTATTTTATACCTCATACTCTAGCCCTGAGCAGATTAATAATTCAGCAAATGTTTTTATAGGAAAATTGGAGAACCTGGGATCATTTCTCACACCTTTCTCTTTCAGATCATGGCCCAACCATTGTATTTTTGTCTTCCCTTTCATTAATGTGTGCTGTTGTGTTTAGTATTTCCCTTTCTACACAGGGGAGGAAGTTAAGTTGTTGTCTAGCTCTTAGTTCTTGAAATGAATACTTAGATCAGTGGTCTTTGGCTTTTTATTTATAATCAAATCAAATATCACTTCCAGCACCAACGGTTTTCATTTCTTTGCTACACTTTTATTTCCACTGGCAAATTCCTTCCTCAGAGTACTCATTTGTATAAAATGTCACATGGGCTTATCATTGGAAGACAAGGGAGCAATGCAACTACATACTTTGAGGTCTATGCTTAAACTTAGTATCATAAAGACCAATCATTGACAGACTTAGAAAGAAGCAATATGTGTGTCACTGATCATGAAGCACATCTATTATTTGTGTAGTGATGTGTGGACTGAAGAGCTAGTAGAGAAATTTATACTTTATACAGTTATAGCTAATATATCATGCTAACTAAAATTTGAAACATATGTTTGGTGGTAACTGGTGTTATTTAACTAAATCATGTAACTGAAATTTTTGCATATCAGAATCATGTAAAATGAGGATTATATATATAATAAAAGCCTAATATGCTAAGTGTCCAGTCATCCGTTCAACCAAAGCATAATATGCTAATGATATGCTAAGGCTGCTTAACCACTCACTATGACATGCACTGACCACCAGGGGGCAGTCGACTGGTCAACAAGTCGCTGTGACATGCACTGACCACCAGGGGGCAGATGCTCTGATCTATATGTTAGCTTGCTGCTGGGATCCACTAATCAGGACTTAGTGAAAGGGGCTGGGCGCACCCTGGAGCCCTCCTGTGATCCCTCCCTGGCTGGGCAACCTCCCATGTCCCTCCTTGACCCCAATCATGCACTGGTGGGGTCCCTCGGCCTGATCTGTGCTTCTCACAATCCAGGACCCCTTAGAGGATGTTAGAGAGCCAGTTTTGGCCTAATCCTCCTCAACGCAGGAGATTCCCCCTGGTGGTCAGTGCTCTCCTACAGGGGGAGCACTGCTCAGCCAGAAGCTGGGCTCACAGTTGGTAAGCGCAGTGGCCTTGGTGAGAGCCTCTCCCGTCTCTGCAGCAGTTGGACATCCCTCAAGGGCTCCCGGACTGCAAGAGGGTGCAGACTGGGCTGAGAAACAACCCCCCCCCAAGTGCACGAATTTCATGCACCAGGCCTCTAGTATATTTAATTTATTAGTTATCAGGAAAATTAAAATTAAAATGGAATATCACTATACACTTACAGGAATAGCCATGGTAGGCAGAATTCTAAGATGACACATGACTGTAGCCCTGGTATAATTACTTCCACTGGGAAAATTATAGGACTTCACTACTATAATTATGTTATGTTACATGGTAAAAGAGATTTTGCAGTTATAATTAAGATTATTAATCAGTTGACTTTGAGGTAATAAAAAAAGGATATAATCTAGACTAATCACATGAGTCCTTTAAAAGCAGACGAATATTTTCCCCAGCTGTTAGGAAAAGAAGAAATTAAATCTGAAGCATGAGAAGTTCTCAATGTAAGGGGCGTTCTCCATTGCTGAGATAGAGAGGCTGTGGGTCACTGGCCGTCAGGGAACTCAGAATAGATCTTGACCACTAGCCAGCAAGGCAAAGGAGACCTGTATCCCACTACTGCATCCTAAGTTTTGCTAGCAACATATACAAACTCAGAAATGGATTCTTGACCCATAGACTTTAGATAAGAGCAAAGATTGGCTACCATCTTGACAATGGCCTGGAGGGACTTTAATCAGAGAACACAATGGAGCCTTCCTAGACTGCTAACATGAAGATCTATGATATTAAATGTATATTGTTTTAAGATGCTATATTTGGATATAGCAATAAAATTAATACAATATTAAATTTTTAAAAAGAAAAAAAACCTGACAAAACCAAGTGTTGGTACAGATGCAGAACTACTGAAATTCTTATTCTATTTTGGGGAATGCAAGTTAGTACAATCAGTTGAGAAAAGCTTAACGAACATAAAATATATGAATATACCTTAGGAGCAATTCTTAAGTATTTTTGCACTATAAATTTATGTATGCATCAAAACAGTACAAGGAAGTTTATAGATATTTTGAAATAGCCCCAGACCAGAAACAATCCAAATGTCTATTATCAATAAAATGAGTGTGTGTGTGTGTGTGTGTGTGTGTGTGTGTGTGCGCGCACACACCATTGGGTCAGGCAAAAGTAGTTCTGTAGCTGTTCACATGGAAAATAATTGGGGGAAAAGGAAACATATGTAAAACTTTAGACAATAAAAAAGAATTATGTAGAAAATATATTCATAGAAGGTAAGTCATTTAATTTCTAATATGTGCTCCATAAGGCAAACAAATTAAATTCAGCCTAATAAACCTGAACTATAGCTGTTTTGTAGTAATAATGATAATAATAATAATAATAATAATAACTATAATAAGCTCTGTTTTGCATGCTTACAACTCTATACATACTTTTGCCCCATCATATATATATATATATATATATATATATATATATATATATAATATATATAGCATTCACTGGAAAGTATAAGAATGAACAAATTGAAATAAGCCACATGAAAGAGTACACCAACAAAAGAGTATGATGTAATTTATATTAAGGTTAGAAGTAGATAAACTAATCTGTGGTTAATATAAGTAATTATAATGGCTAAGTTTGGAGGCTATAATAGTGATTAGAAAGGGGTACCAAGGATTTTTAGAGTGCTGGTAATGCCCTATTTATTGATTGTAATGCTGATTAAACAGATGTTCTCATGTTGCAAAGATTAATTTCACTGTGTATGATTTGTGTTCTTCTCATTCTTCAATGAAAAGCTTTTTATAAATGAAGGACTGTAAAATGTTGGCAACGCCTAGTGAGTAATGACTTAGTTTAGAAAATGATAATTAAGGATAATGTAATTATAATTAATGTTTTAGTTTAGTTATCTCTTTAATTTGACTGAAAAGAAAAAGCAGAAAAAGGGAAAGTGAGACTAGTTAATAAATAACTTTGACATTTACAATGAATTCTTTCAATAACAACAGTTTGCCGGGAGGAATCGTACAACTCTGTAGTCTCATGTGCTGCCGTAGTACTCACTCCTATGGAACCAACAATAGAAATGAGGAAAGGAGAAGAGCTAAAATTCCCTGAACCTTCCAAACAGTAAGTTGTTCATTTGACTTTTAGAGCTTTGTAAAACTTGTAGATAACTGCATTAGATTGCTCAGAAGTTGCGGTTTATAATGAATGTGTCAATACTGCCATATGGAGAGGGCAGAAGTAAATTTTGCACATTAAAAATCAATCTACTGTCTCATGAATAACTTCTGTGGCTTCCAACTTTGTGTGTTTGAACTATATCCCATCTAAGGATGGTGTTATTACTTTATCTTAGGAACTCAGGTAAGTAGCCTGAAGCACTTTGTTTTCTTACCTGGGAACGTGGGTGCACTGTTCTTAGATTGCTTATTTTGTAGTTGTAGGATTTAATGCTCTAAAATATGATCAGATTTTAATATAAACTTCCTATCTTAAAGTTGGTTTGCTTTTTATAATTTAATTTATATTTAAGTTTGATCTTATATTGAATAAGTGATATTTCTTTTCTTTATTATAATGATAAGAGACCACTAAATCCATGGCCACAAATGTGAGCTATATGGACTTGAAATATCAAATAAACTAGGATTATTTCTGAGTATGCATTAAATAAGTGAAAAAGGAAAAACTACTGGTGATTTTCCAGTGAAAGTAGTGCCATACCTGCTTGAAGTTTGGAAACGAGGTGATGAATGATGTTGCCAAGGATTGCTGGCTGACCACTTCATCAGTGAGGAAGCGTTACCTTAAAGCACCTGTTATTTTTCCCCATTGATAACACTGTATAATAATGTTTGTTTCTTGATGCCTTTCTACTGAATAAACTCCTGAAGACAAAGTTCTCTGGAATGAAAATGCCTGCTAATCTTTCTGAAATCATTTAGAAAATCCCTTAATGTTACATCTAAGAATGTTGAGTTCAAATGGAGCAATGTATATATTTGATTGAATGAAAATAGTGTTAATATACTTATTATGAGAGAAGTATTAACCAATTCAGAAAGTAATAATTGTAATTCAGTTTTAATACAATCTAAAAATGAAAAAAAAATTAACTGTTGTTAATATAGTCTAATCTTTAGGTTCCAAAAGCCTTTTTTTGTGTGTCTAATGGGAGGGAAATTACGTCTCGTATACACCAATTGAATTATATTTGAAAACTCAAATGTATTATATATAGTGTCCCCAAAAATGTATACTCACTTTAAGAGCTGATAGCTAAATTTTGAAAATGAAATGTAGTTTCATAAACACTACTTTTATAATTATTCAAACTGTGTTTGTAGTAAGATATTAGAATGCTGTAAGTTGAGACATTATCTTTGAATAACTAGTATTTCCTTTAAATTCATGATGGAATTATTTCTCTATGTAAAATTTTACCTTTAATTGTACAGGCGTTGCATGATAAATGCATAAAAAATCCATTGAGTCTTTGAAACATAGGACTCATAGAGTCATATAATTCAAATCTCAGCACATCTGTTGCTAAGAAGTGCAGTAATCTCAGTATAGGAGCTTCTGAATACATAAGAGTTTACATAAGAAAAAATATGTAAGATAATGTATCTTTGAGGATGTCATAATCTAGGTAAAGAGGTAAAATACGCACCTAAGAGATCAATGGTGGTATAAAGGCAACAGATGCTATTTATCTAATGTAAGGTATGGATTTGGGTTGGACATATGATTATTTAACGTTAGGTCACATTTATTGATATATTGATATAAATTCATGAAAACAAACTCAGAATATTGGTCTTAGTTATACCATTGTATTGATATATAATTTTAGAATGTCAGAAATATTTTATGACTGAAATATTTTATATAACCTTACCAACTTTTAGTCATAGTCTGGGGGAAAATATTCTAATTTTTACAAATAGTTTTTAAATATTCTCATGTATTTATAATTTTGTAGACATTTTCTCTAAGGAATAAAGGAAGAATAATGCATTTCAGTTAGGAGTGAAATATATATTTTTCAGCATAGCAAGCTATAGGGAGAAAATATCTAAATCTTTTAGGAAGGAAAGCTGCATTCTGAGCACTATAGTGGGAGTAGGCGGACCTGTTCTCTTGTTGATATATCTAAAGATCATCTTCATTTAGAAAACAAAGGTACAGATTTTACTTTACTTTTTAGTCTGGTCTGATAGGTAGCTCAGAATACCATGGAAAGGGTAAATTTGCTAGAAAAAAAATCTTTGTGATCCAAAAAGAGTATACAGTTTTCAATTATTTGTTATAAGCATGGGATGTTGGGATCAAAAAGCTGTGAATGCAGAGCTTTATGAAATTATAAAATCCTAATGTTAAAAATATGTCCACATATCCAGCCACACTCTCATGTTACTCAAACTTATACATTTCTCAAATCACAATTATGTGCTTTGAGCAGCTTATGAAACGTACATAAAATTCAAACTCTGAAGAGGACAATAGAAACCACATTCATGATTAGTTTTGAATTTTATTTTGTGTTTTTATTAGAACTGTTTATTGAAATGCATGTGCTCTGTTTATATATATCTTGACTCAACATCTGAAATAAAAGCATTTTATGGTCATTGTAAACTTAGAAAGATAGAGGTGAATATGAGAGAGATAAATTATTCTATTACTTTTGTCAATTTCCATGTTTTTTATTTTATATTGAGAAATCTAAACTTCCTAAGACATTTGGTTTATTGTTTCAAATTGTTGAAATGATGCATTAGCTAAATAAGCTGTATGCACTCCAGGTTCAAGGCCTTCTTGTAGTGCTTCATTTGTTGACATAAAGTTTGAGCTGCTTCTGAAATGGTGAAAATGCCATCATTTAGTATAGAATGTCATATTTTTAAGAAGGGCTAAAAGTAACCTATTTTACTTGGATAGGTTCTTAAGAACAAACATTTAAAGTTCTGTCAGCTCTTCTTATTTTATCTGAATGAATAATGTATTATTAAATTTGGAAAAGCTTAAGTACTTTCTAATGTCATCTATAAAGTTGTTACACAAACTCTGTAGCCCTACGGAAGACACATCAAAGACTCCTCTTATCATCTAATCTTCAATTCTACAAATTTCAGGGGAACATATTTATTTATGATTTTAGGTACACATTTACTCATCTAATTCTTGAGTATTTGCTTTGTTCTTGGCACTGTGCTCAGGGTTGAAAACCAAGTGCTGTCTCATAAACTTAAGAGTATAGTCAGAGAGACACACATTAATTGATTGCATCAAGAAATACAAGACTGTAGATGTAACAGTAGCTATAATGTAGAGATAGAATCCTGTTATAAGGGCTTTAATATGGGGCTTTAATATAACCAAGGACATCAGGGAAAAGTTCTCTGAGGAACTAATTCTTGAGCTAAGATCTGAAGGATATCAGTTAATTATGTGAAAAGGCAAAGGAAGAATTTTCCAGCACAGATAACAGCTTGTCGAAATACTCTGTGAAGACTGGGAGCAGGAAAAAATTGAAAGAAGGTTTGGGAGAAGTAAAAAGAATTGAAAAATTTATTTTTAACCAGGCCCCAGATGGTCTGATCTTTTAAAAAACTCATCCTGTGTTCTTATGAAGGATATATTGGGTGTGGTGAGGGGAGTGGTGTGAAGACAGTGTTTTGAAAGAGTCAATTTGTTATCATTTCTTCCCAAATCCAGGTTCAGTGATTTTCCATTGGAAGCTTGAAATTAGCAAAGGTGGGTGTATTTACACCATAGCAATGGGTAGACCTTGCAAATCAGGATTTTCCCTTTTCCCAAAGAGCTGGTCATTATCCATTTTCCAGCACACTACTGGTGTCTATAGTGAGACCATTTCAGTGGTTTCTGACAGTAGCATTGATTAGGGTACTGACATTGGACATGGTGAAATGTGAAAAGGGAACTGAGCCAATATGCATTTCAGAACCTAGGCAAATTAAATATGGTTATAAAACTTTCTATATATTACCAAGTAATTGCATTAAGATTGGAGAAGAAATATGTATATTACTAATTGTAATTTTGATGAAATAATGTAATATTATGACAATCCTAACATGTTATTTTGAATTAGTAATAGTCTAGGCAAGGGAGACCTTTGGTATTATTTTAATTTATATTGAATATTATCAATGGAACTATGTAAGTGTGAAACCTACAAATGTACTTCCTCAAAATTCCTTTCTGAATCATTGCCATTGATTCTCACTGAAAATCCACATGAGTATCAGTAAATTCCACTTAGGTTCTTATTGAAATTCTTATGATTATTTAATAATAAATTATCTTCTACGCTTAGTCTTTAGCCTTTATTTATCTTCCATTACTTGGTACCTTAAAACTCTCCCATTTAAAAAAGTCAGAAATTGAAGCATGAAATAAATGGAATCAGTTTGAGGTCCCTCATTCAAGGCTTCTTTCACGCAGCATGTTTTTTGAGATTTATCCGTGTTGTTGCATGTGCCAGGGTCCGTGCCCTTTTATTAGTGAGCACTGTTGTATGGCATGGATGCGTCACCATTTGGTTATTTATTCAGTCCTGTCCTCTTTGGATCATGCTTTGCAACGTCACTGAATCATGGAACCACAGGGCCTTTGTGTGTGGAAGAGAGATCATAAAGACCATCTTCATCTAACCCTGCCCTTACACTACTGGTATCCAGTGCTTGGTATACTGAAAATGAATTTGCCCACTCCCTGCTTGACACCTTTAATGACAGTTTATTCCCTTAGAGCAGTGGTTCTCAACCTTCTGGCCCTTTAAATACAGTTCCTCATGTTGTGACCCAACCATAAAATTATTTTAGTTGCTACTTTATAACTGTAATGTTGCTACTGTTATGAATCGTAATGTAAATATCTGATATGCAGGATGGTCTTAGGCGACCCCTGTGAAAGGGTCGTTTGACCACCAAAGGGTCGCGACCCACAGGCTGAGAACCGCTGCCTTAGAGGATCTTGTCCAGCCTGTCCTGTTAGGAAACTCTTCTTCATTTTCAGCACATGTCAACCTCCCTAGACCATTTCACAGAGGCCCTAGTTCTTGTCCTGGGGCCAGTCAGGCACAGTAAACTTCCTCCTCACCACCACAGGCCATAGGTATCCAGAAAGCACACCCACCACCCAGCAGTGTGCTGATAATTGTTTGACTTACAATGCTAGTTATTTTTATTAGTGTATACTATTCCATCATATAACTGTATCAAAATGTATTTATTCAGTCTCCTGTTAATAAGCATATACACAGTTTGCAATGTTTATTTTATAAATAGTTCTTCTATGAATATTTATGGGCTCCTGGAGCCAGTGTGAGGTTTCTTTGGGAGTGGGATGGTAGGGTTGTAAGGCACATACATCTTTGAATTCAACAGACAATGCTAAATCATTCGCCAGAACTCCTCATGGTTCACACTCTTGCCCACAGTTAGCCTTGTGAGGCTCTATACTTTCACCAGTCTTAGGGGTGTGAACTGGCATTGTGGTTTTCATTTACATAGATTTATTTTTAGTCCTGTACTGTATCTTTGCAAATGTTTATTGGGTATTTGTGTTTCCTGTCCCTTAAACGGCCTATCCATCTCTTTTAGTTCTTTATTGGCAATTTGTCTTTTCTTTATATCTATTAGGAGAAGTTCTTTTTTATATTCTGATCTCTAAACTTGAGTTGCTATGTGCATTGCAAAACTTCCTTCCAGGTTGTGGGATATATCTTAATAAGTTGTGACTTTTAATCGAAAAAAATTTATTTAAAACAAAAGAAATAGAGGCATGGATTTGATAAATATCTGATACATACTACTATGAATATGAAACAGCCCTCTTCCCATGCAAGTTTTTAAAGAAATGGTACCTGTTTTATGAATTGGTCAATTTAAGGGTAGAAACAGCTGTCAGGAGAATTATGTGGAAAGACTTCTGTGCAGAGAGCTGTTGCCTAAATGTCAGTCCACTGAACAGCTTTTGGAGGAGGAGTTGGAGCTGGGAAGAGTAATCTTCTAATCTCAAGCCTAATGCAGAGTCTTTGGGGAAATCATTCAGAGAGTTTCAGATGTATTCTCTGCAGTTGGAAACACAATGGACAGATCTGATTTATGTCTGGAAAAAGGAAGTGAAATCCAGAGGATCAAGATTGGTCAGCCAACTGCTTACTAATGTTGATTTTCATTAATGACACCTCCAGACTTTTTAAACTTCAGGCCTCACAAAACCTGAATCTGTTTCTTAATACCAGCCCCTTAGATCTAGGCAGTCAGGGATCTTGCCTTGGATTCTGCACGTGAGAGGATTGAGTTATATCCTTTCTCTGCCTGTGCCTCTTTTCTCAAGGCAAAAGTTCCAGAGTTAAGGGTTCCTAGTAACCAGAAGCCAGTGCCTCCGGCACCAGAGTGCTGGGATTTCCCTGCTCAAATGGCCCTGAGTCCTCCCCAAGTGTTGTACTGCCCATGGCCCTGAATGCTGCAAGGAACAGCTGATGACAGTGGTGGTGGACAGAGCTTAGAGAGGTGGCTGGCGCACTCGCCCTTTGAGGCCAGATTGTACAGGAAGAAGCCCAGGGTCCAAAGGGAAGGGGAAGGTTAGGTGTTTGATCAATTGAGCTATATCAATTTATATATCTTATGAGAGGATCCTTTCATGTTTCATCATATCTATTTACCTCATCAGTCACTGGTTTGTGAAACTAAAAAATAAGACTCAAGAAAGTTGATTGTTTTCAAACTTCATGTGTTACTCAAGAGCCAGAGGATCTTAATACAAAATAAATACATAAAAATCTCTGGAGAAACTGCTCCCCTTGATTGAGTGTTGTTATTTTATCTCTCTGCTGTTTATTGCTCTCTAGTGAGTCATAATATCTCATCCCTTGTGCAGACAACCTGTCAAGTCAAGAATTCCTATTGTAATATTTGCATCTGGTTTGACAATCCTTCTGTGTGCATCGAACACACTATGCTATTTTTCAGATGAGTTGGGACAGCCTTGATTAGATGAGTGAAGTGTTTCAGCTCACCAGTGCAGCACAGTACCACTGTGTGCTTTATAGTGTAATATAAATACAATTTGTCAGACCGCTGAAAATGACTGCAGGGCCACCACCATTGTTGTGAAAGTAGCTCTTACACACAGATAAAAGGCATGGTGCCAACCTTCAACTGTCTCTGCTAACATCACCTTTTGGAAGATTTCTGTTTTTAGATGATTGAAGGACTTCACTTGAATTTATTCTATAGCATAAATCATTTAATAACACTGTAAAAATGCTATAGTGTCCACTATTAAATTTTACTTTACCCTTTCCACGGAAGAAGATTGAAAGAGAAATCAAAAACTTTGAAATTTAATGTATCTCTGCTTAGCAGCCTGAGGAGTGGAGACCATATTGGTAATTTTATTGAAATCAAGTATCCTCGATAAAATAAGGACAATAGCACTTGCTTTGTAAGATTGTTTTAAGTAGTCAATGTTTAAATGTAAAACAGGTAGAATAATTTTGGGCACCAGGAAAATAAACAATGAAAAGTAACTGACTTAATATCTCTCCTATGAGTAAGTTGGGGAAGTGGTTAGGGAGGAGGTCTATAACAATATAAATTGTTCTATGAAATTTATGATTTTAGATTTTCCTCACTGTACCTAATCATAAGGTGATTATCTGCTTAGTATTTCTGAAGGCAGTGTTATATTTTTTCTTCTGCTAGATTTGAGTCTATTTTACAACAAATATTGCCTTTTAAATCTGTAATACTTACACTAGAGGCCCAGTGCATGAAATTGGTGCACAGGTAGGGTCCCTAGTGGTTGCCGGCTGCTGGCTGCCAGCCGAGGCCTCCCTTCCTGCAGTTGGCTGGCCAGCCCTGCCCCCTGGTGGAACTCCCGGTCAAGGGGACAATTTGCATATTAGGCTTTTATCATATAGGATAATAATTAGTAGGTACTAAAAAAATACTGGAGACTTGAATATTTTGGAAGTGAAATGCATTATCTTTGATTTAGAAAGTAGAACCAACTATGATAGTTGCTTTACACTATCAAATTGAAAATAAATTTAGGTTTGATTAATGCAAAGCCAATATTAATACTTCAATATTAACATATTAAATATTTAAAAAAATTAATATGTCACATGGAATTCAAACAGTAATTTTATCACACACATTCAAAAGAAAGATCTCTGAACAGAGAGTCTAGAAACCTGACTTTCACATCTGGGACAGAGCAGGCTATTTGTATTTCTAAACCATAGTTGCTTATAAAACAAACATTGACAGCACAAACTTCACAGAGAAGTTCTAAGTAGAAAAAGTGTAGGAAAGCATGCTGCAAACTGTGAAGGAGCCCGCTTTTCTTTTTGTTGCTTTTTAGAGGAATACATAATGAAGATTCATGAAGATTCTCAAATCTGAAATTAAAGGATTCTCATAATTGATGGGAAAATAAGGGTACTGTAGGCCGACTTAGTCTCATGCACTGCTAAAATATCTGAACACCTTTATTATGACACTTATGCATAAAAATATAATTGCCTGTACACTATGCTATCGCTCACAAGACATTGAAGACACTTTTTTTAAAATCATCACCTGAGGATATGTTTCTATATTTTTAAAGAGAGAGGAAAGGAAAGAGAGAGAGAGAGAGAAACTTTAACTAGTTGCCTCCCATATGTGCCCCAACTAGGGACTGAACCTGCAACCTTTTGGTGTATGGAATAATGCTCCAACCAATTGAACCACCTAGCCAGGGTGAAGACATTATTTGAGGAAAAATATTTTCTATCAAATTTTGTCTTTCTTTTTCAATTTCTTGTGCTTAGCACAACATTTTATGTTGTTGGCACTGGATTATTATTTGTTGAATTTATACATATATTGTTTTAATTAATATATTAACTTATTTAATAGCACTTACATAGTTTATAAATGTCATGCACTATTCTAAGCTTTGTAAATATTAACTCATTTAATTCTCCTAACAGTGTTATGCTGCATTATTATGCTCAAGTTACTACTTCTGAGGAAACCAAGTCACACAGAGATTAAGTAATTTGTCCAAGATGACCCTTTAAAAAAACATTAAATTATACTTTGCTTTTAATTACTTTAATTACTAAATGTTAAACCTGACACACGAGGCAATCATTCTTTGTTCATATTTACTAATTTTATTAGACTATCATGACCTAAAAAAAATGGATGTCATTATAAACCAATAATACAAAAAAAAGACTAGCATTTGCAAATCAATAAAATAAACAGAAAAACTAAACAACAAAATTCTTCACTCATGTTTATCACAATCAATCAGTACCTCTTCATTTATACATATATTTCTACTCAAATGAGCCAGGAAGAATTTTTTTTTTCTTCCTGGAATAAAACCATTTTGTTTTGTTTTGTAATGCTTCTCTCCTAGTTAATGTCATTCATTTTACTAGCTACTTTTTAATACTTGTTTTAGTTTCTCTTTTTTTTCATTTCTCTGAAAATAACTTTTATTAAATTAATATCAATAAGGTTAAAATTATATATTTTGTCAAGGACTAAAAAGGCACATGTAAATTTAGAGAGATGTATAAGATGGAAAATAAAGACACGGTGTTCTCTCCAGCCATTGTATCCATGTAAAATGTCACATGCTTTAAGATATATCATAACTCTGTGCATTAAATAAAATGTTGATAAAAACTTTGGATAGTTTGATACACTTCTTAAAGGCAGTTATTGGATGATTTTTACTTTTTTAAAGAATTGAAGTTAGTATTTTCTCTGTTTTTTGGGACCAGAAATAATGGTATGGTCATGCTTCTGTGTGGCTCTAAAAGGCACAATGAAGCTGCACAAGGAAGAGTACAAAGATAGATTATGGTAAAAAGATGGATTTTATAAAAGCCAATAGGTGTGGCGGCTTCTTGTCACTGAAATGTTTATATAACTATCTCATATGCATGATGTAGGTGCATTTAGGCATCATTGGGTAATGGGACCCAGTGACCTTTAAAATTTCTTTCAAGATGGAGAATGTGTTTCAACCAAGATCAAGTGCATTTTTAAAGGTTATTATTATTAAGTCAATTATCTTATACTAGAGGCCTGATGCACGAAAATTAGTGCAAGAGTAGGCCTTCCTTCCCCTGGTTGTTGGCACAGGCTTCCCTCAGGCACCCGGGACCCGGGGTTCTCTCCTCTGGCCACCAGCAGCACCGAGACCTGGTATGGCTTCCCTCAGGCCACTCGCAGGCACCTGGGATCCAGGCTGGCTTCCCTCCGGCCATGGCTTCGTCAGGAAGTATGTCCAGAATGACATCCAGAAGACGTCCGGTCTAATTAGCAATTACCCTTTTATTATAGATTTTATTTAAAGTATTATATTTAACTTAAAACAAGATATAACTTAACTTGTCAGTTACAACAACAAGAAAGACAAGTACCATATAATTTCACTCATATGTGGAAGTTAATGAACAAACTGAACTACCAAGCAAAATTGAGACAGACTGGTAGATAGATAGCAGGCAGATAGATGGGGGCACGAGGAGGAATGCTGGGGGGTGGAAGGATTAAATGAAAAAGAAAAAAAAAAGAACTCATGGACATAGACAACAATGTGGTTATTGTGGAAGTTTGGGGGGAAGGGTATGGGTGGACATGGAGGAGGGCATAGAGGGGATAACTGATGCTGAGAAAAATTAAATTAAATTAAATTAATATTTTTAAGGCCTCCCATCTCTCACCCTGTTGTTCTAACTTGCCATTTTAACATTTCTTTGTGCTATGTAATTTAAAAAATTATTAAAATATGAGTTGAGTATTAAATATTAGTGTATTTATAATAATTTTGTATTTTTAAAATTTTTTGTCATTTAAAAGCTATTCGGTTACATAAAGCTATAAACTTTAACGTCTTCAGAACTAAAATTGTCATATTCCAAATGGAAATTTAAAATTTTTTTTCTGTCTTAGTAACACATGATTCTATTTTTTTAAAATCCTCACCTGAGAATGTTCTTTATTGATTCTAGAGAGAGAGGAAGGTAGAAGGAGAAAGAGAAACATTGATTTGAGAGAAGCATCCATTGGTTGCCTACCATTTGAGATCTGACCAGAGATTTAACCCACAGCCTGGGTATGTGCCCTGATCAGGAATTAAACCCGTGACCCTTCAAGTGCACAGGAAGATGTGCTAGCCAACTGAGCCACACTGGCCAGGGCCAGAATGTTCTAGTATTTTTTGTCCTATACTGTCATAAGCTAATTGAGTGAGTTATGTCAGGGACTAAATTAATGAGACTCCAGAATTATATGTTTGTAAATTTTTTTTTCATAAGTATATTATTTTTATTACATTATAAATAACTGAAATTAATCTCATATTCAATCATCTACTTAGATTGAGGTAATATAGTAAAGCTAGAGAAGTATTTTGCCATTTGCCATTTACATATATAAAAATGCTTTTTAGCTATAAAAATTTTCTTCAAATTATTGTATTATATTCAACTGTGTACATATGCTTTATCATTTAATTGGAATAAGAAACAAATTAGCGGCACTGAACAGATTGCTCAGTTGGTTAGAGTGTTGTCCAGATACACCAAGGTTTTGTGTTTGATCCCCTGTCAGGGCACATACAAGAATCAACCAATGGGTGCATAAATAAGTTGAACAACAAATTGATGTTTCTGTCTCTCTCCCTCTCTTCCTTCTCTCTCTAAGCACAGTAAATAAATAAAATCTTTAAAAAAAGGGACAAATTAGAAAGTATTTTAAAAATGAATGAACGTTTACTATCAGAAAACTAATAATGTCAAAATATGATGGAAAGCAGCTGGCTGATAGCAGTTTTATTATTTAAATTTAATGTAGTTTCCATATGTTTTATGTCATAATTACTTGGCAGTTTAAAATTTTTTCTCTGGTAAATTATGTGTCATAAAGAAACTATTTTAGAAAAAAAAAACAAAACAAGAAGGAATGGCTTGTTATATCTATTGTATTAGTATCCCAACTATTGATTACATTTTCTTCTATACCTGTAGTTGACCTGGAGGGGAAAATAAATTATTATAAGCTACTTAAAGATCCCTGAACTAAATTGAAAATGAATTATTTCACCCATCACCATAATGGGTTTGGGAATATTATAACAGAACTAGAGGCTCGGTATATGAAATTCATGCACTGGGGGGCGGGAAGTGTCTCTCAGCCCGGCCTGCACCCTCTTAAAGTATGGGACTCCTCGCTCCTTACATCTTGCCTGCTCATTGCTCCTTACTGCTTGGCTTGCTGCTCCTTAGCGCTGCCTCTGCCATGGAGGGAGGAGAGGTTCCTGCCACCACCGCTGCACTCATGAGCCAGGGAGAAGCTCCTGCATTGAGCGTCTGCCCCCTGGTGGTCAGAGCACATCATAGCGACTGGTCATTCCACCGTTCGGTCAATTTGCACATTAGGCTTTTATTATATAGGATATTACAATATCTTTTATAGTTTTTATCATTTTAACAAGGCTGACAAAGCTTTAAATGTCATTAGATGACCGAGATACTCAGGAGAGTAATCTTTAACTACTTCATCTGGAGTAAACTGAGAGCAAAATGGAAGTTAAAAAGCAAACTGAATGCATTGGCAGGTGCTATTGAACAGACTGCTCCCTAAATACTTGTCTTCAGAAACGTGACTGAGTTTATGACCAACTTGCTACAGGTTGGCCTGATACCCCAGTAAAGAAAGTTTACTGACCCTCCATCCCAATATTAACAGTAGGTGGTCTCTGATGCCAGAAGAAATGACTTAAATTTCAAGAGGACAGAGACACTTACATGCGTTTCTTATTAGTCAGTACTTTTCTAGGTTATCAATGACAGATGCTCAATTCAGAAAAATCTTAAGGATAAAAACAATAAATGTAGACCCACAGAGATTTAATATATAAATTTTTTCAAGGAACATAGTTCATATTTTCCTGCTGTCTGATCATTTTGTGCCAGTAGAAAGAGTGCTGTTGTCAAAAGAGCGGTTGTGTAAATTTTGTACATTTTGTATTCAGTTGGCACAAAAAAGTCATTCTTTCAATTTCAAGGTTCTGAGATATTACTAGGATAGTTATATTTAGAAATATTAAGTACTGATCATTTCTCCTGTTCCAAAATTAACATATAATAAAAAATCAATACAAAATTTATATTAAAATGACATTATCCTATCTAATAAAGAGGGAATATGCTAATTGACCCTCACACTGTCGCAAAGATGGTGGCACCCACAGCCAATAAGGAGGGAATATGCTAATTGACTGCCTGGCCCTCAAAGATGGCGGCACCCACAGCCACAAGATGGCAGTGCCCAGTCCCATCAGCCCTGCCAGGGTGGCACGCACCTGTCTCTGGAGTCCCCCAGTTTCCTCAGCCCCCCAGCCACCCAGGGTGGGCCTGAGGTGCAGGCAAGCCTCATATGGCAGCTACCCAGCCACCCAGGACTGGCCTGAGGTGCAGGCAAACCTAGGGTGGTGGCTGCCCAGCCGCCCAGGGCCACCTGAGGCTCAGGTAACCAGGGTTGGCCGAGGCTTGCACTGCAGGCGGTGGCAGCAGCAGAGATGTGATGGGGTTGTCACCTTCCCCTGATCGCCGGGTCACCTCCTGCCCCTGAAGGCTCCCGGATTGTGAGAGGGGGCAGGCCGGGCATGAATTTTTATGCACCCGGCCTCTAGTCTATATATATAAAAACCTAAGCGACCGGAATGACTGGAATGATCAGAAAACTAGAACGACCAGTCTCTATGATGTGCACTGATCACCAGGGGACAGACACTCAATGCAGGAGGTGCTCCCTGGTGGTCAGTGCACTCCCACAGCCAACCTCCTCCAGCTGGACAATCTCCCACAGTCCCTCTACCCTGCCAGCAGGCCCTGATTGCATGATTGGGGTTGGCCCCCAGGCTGGGATGGGGAACTGGGGGTGGGTGGCGGCAGATGTGGCTCCTAACCCAGAGGGGCCAAGGGCCGGCTCCCCTCTTGGGGCTGGCGGCCAACCTTCCATGTCCTGTCTCTCCCCACAGCTGGCAGGCCCCAATCAGCCCACCGTTTGCCTGTCAATGTGGTGGTCCAGTGGTGAGGGAAGGAGGAGGGAGGCAGGGAACCTCGGTGTGGCGGGGTGCCAACGATGGTGGCGTCTGTGTCTGGCATACATTATAAATGTTACTGTACTTTGTATTAATATTTCTACTTCTTATGTGTTACCTTAGAGCAGCGGTTCTCAACCTGTGGGTTGCAACCCCTTTGGGGGTCAAACGACCCTTTCACAGGGGTCGCCTAAGACCATCGGGAAACACATATATAATTACATATTGTTTTTGTGATTAATCACTATGCTTTAATTATGTTCAATTTGTAACAATGAAATTGGGGGTCACCACAACATGAGGAACTGTATTAAAGGGTCGCGGCATTAGGAAGTTTGAGAACCACTGCCTTAGAGTGATAAACACTTTAAAAAAAATCAAAACTACCCAATGAGATACATAGTAATCTGAAAGTAGAAATTTATCAAGCATAAAATATAACTTCTCTGCCATTAAATTTACAAAATGATGACAAATATAAGTTTTATGTGAACTCATATAACCATTTTTATGTCTAATAGGTCAAAAATTTGTAGAATCAGTGTAATATGGTTTCACTGTCTTAAAATTTCATGGAAATCATAAGTAAAAGTGGACCATATGTGTGCTGTTTTCTGTACTATAGTGTAAAGGGAGTTTTGTTGGTAAGCTGCAAGACTCAACCTCAGGCCAGAATCAGTCAACATTTTTATTGTTTTTAGTGATTTATGTAATCCCCTTTCAAAAAAATGTGTGGAAAAATGATGCAATTGCTGTGTTAAAAAGTGGTTGTTTTTTAAAAAATAAACAAAATATAACCATATGATCTGGCAGTTCCACTTCTGTGTATACATCCAAAAGAATTGCAAATAAGGACACTAACAGATATTTGTACGCTTATGTTCATAGCAGCATATTTACAACAGACAATAGATGGAAGCAACCCAGGTGTCTATTAACATATGAATTGATGAACAAAATGAAGTGTATACATACAATGGACTATTATTCAGCCTTAAAAATTACGGAAATACTAACTGGTTTGGCTCAGTGGATAGAGTGTGGGTCTGCAGACTCAAGGGTCCCTGGTTTGATTCTGGTCAAGGGCATGTGCCTTGGTTGCAGGCGCATCCCCGGTGGGGGCGGGTGTGCGGGAGGCAGCTGATCGATGTTTCTCTCTCATCAATGTTTCTAATTTTCTGTCCCTCTCCCTTCCTCTCTCTAAAAAATCAATAAAATATATTTTAAAAAAATTACGGAAATACTATTGCTGCAAAATGTATGGACTTTGAAGGCATTATGCTAAATAGAATAAGCCAGTCATCAAAGGATTTGTACTGCTTGATTCTACATGTATGAGGTACTTAGTGTAGTCAAATTCATAAAGACAGAGTAAAACTGTGGTTTCCAGGGGGTGGGGGAAATTGGAATGGGGAGTTATTGTTGAATGGGTTTGGAGTTTCATTTTAGAAAGATGAGTTTTGGAGATGGATTGTGGTAACGATTGCACACCTATTCATTTTGTAGTGCCACCGAACTACAAATTTTAAAATGGTTAGAATTGTAAATTTTATGTTACCGATATTTACACACACACACACACACACACACAATGGAGAACTCTGAGAAAGATAGTTTTATGCTGGTACAGAGAATCCCTAATTTCATCTTTCAAAGACTAGTGCCAAGCTGATGCTGTTCACTAGAGCAATGGTTAAACACACAAATTTGAAGAGTCTATTCTAGGAGATTTATATTTCCAAACCAACCTTTCTAGTTCGATGTGTTCAACATTCCACTCATCTCTCCTGGCTGTCAATAGCATGACGAACTCAGCATGGCCAGTAGGGAATTTTTGCCTACCAACCATCCCACCATCTTAAATAAACTATCATACAGAGACATTTTTCTAAGACCTGTTTCTCCTCAATTGTTAGCTATCTAGTAAATGAACAATTAGCTGTCTACCATCTGCAAATTGGTCATTCCTGAAACCATGGACAGTTTTGACATCAAGTCTCTCCAGCAGGTTCTCTCTATATGTACTGCTGCTTGCAAACCTCTGAGGTGATCACAGTTGCCTTCAAAGTGGAATTCTGCAGTTTTTTTCTTGACCCTCCTTTAATTTAGTATTCACAATTCGGCGGTCTTTCAGAAATGAAATATCCTTGAAACTGTTGCTCTTAGTCAAGTTTAACATTTTTTAACATGTCCTTCAGGGCCTTGAATTATCTATCTCCCTTCCACCTCACCCTTGACCCATCCCAGGCCAGCTCCCTATTTCTCTCCCCTCACACTGGATTTCAGTTCTCAAAATACATACTTCCTCCTTTTATTTATGGCTGGCATATACAGGGGTCCGCAAAAGTAAGTTTACTATCACTTATAAGGAAAATAATATAATAATTCATAAATAATAGTATGAGAATAAACTCTGTGTTTCACATACCACCTACTTTTGCCCTCCCTGTATACTGTTGACTTTGCCTAGAAGTTTCCTCTGATCTTTATACTGACTGACTTCTACTCATATCCTGTTTTATAGCTCTATTCTTCAAGTAGGAACATTCTGTTATGTGCTCTACATTCTGTAGTTTTCCTATACTTTACTTAGCATAAAATAGTTAAATGTATGAAAATTTAACCAAATCAATCATTGTGAATGGTCCCAAGTCATCAGTCATTTAAGTCCTATTTTTCCTTTATATTCAAATAAAAAAGTCCTGTATTTACTCCCAAGAACTGTGTTGAATACAATGTTCCTTACCGTTACCCCCATATTTCAGAGAAATAATCAATAATTCCTTTCCTCCTGGTCATGTCTTTCTCCAACATTCTGATGTTCCCAAATTGTTGCCTTATCTCAGCTATTTCTGGCTGCCATCTGCAGTGTCCTGCCATCAGTGTACTAAAGTCCCCCTGAAATCCTAACATGTACTGCTTCTGCTATTTTTTTTCCTTCCCTCAGTACTTTTTCTATCAAGTTCTTTCACCACTTTTCTATTCTCTTCCTATATATACTTCATACTTGCTCCAGAGTTGCCACTTTAAAACACATTATGGATAATGATATTGGATATCTACAACATCAGTTTTCATCATCTTTCTTACAATAGATCCCTTCTGTGTTGGAATCAGCAATATGCCTGCCACAGATGATGAATCATGTCTGTTCTGAAACTTCACTAGTCATGACAATCCCATTCCCTCTTACTAGGCTTTTGTCTTCAGATGGTTATGTGAGTCAGTTATAGACAACGGGGCATAATGAAAAGTCAGCTAAGGGCTTGAAATATTTTCTTCTTGATACATAGATTAAAAAACGTTCTTCCCTCTTGTCTCCCTTCCTGCTTCTGGTTTTATCAATGAAGACAGTACACTTGGACCTATAACACCCATCTTGAGACTTTAAGACTGTTCTTAAATATTTAAAGAGATAAAAAATAAGTTGAGAAGAATGGCCATTCAACCTTTAGCTAGCATACTTTACATTAGATAAATAATGAATATCCTTATTTTTTATGACATCTTTAGAGGGAATTTCATTTCAGACTACTTTGCACATTCAGAATTCCTGTTATTTTCTTAAACAGAGCAACTCATTTTTTCTTTATTGATTAAGGTATTACTTATGTGTCCTTATCCCCCCGTTGCCTCCACCCACCCACCCCACTCGTGCCCTCACACCCCTAGTGTCTGTGTCCATTGGTTACGCTTATATGCATGCATACAAGTCCTTTAGTTGATCTCTCCTCCTTCCCCCACCCTCCCCTGCTTTTCCTCTGAGGTTTGATGGTCTGATCGATGCTTCTCTGTCTCTGTTTTTGTTCATCAGTTTATATTGTTTATTATATTCCACATAAGAGTGAGATAATGTGATATTTATCTTTCTCTGACTGACTTATTTTGCTTAGCATAATGCTCTTCAGGTCCAGCCATGCTGTTACAAATGGTAGGAGTTCCTTCCTTTTTATAGCAGCACTAGAGGCCCACTGCATGAAATTTGTGCACAAGGAGGTCCCCTCAGCCCAGCCTGCACCCTCTCCAATCTGGGACCCTCAGGGTATGTCCAACTGCTGGTTTAGGCCCTGTCCCAGGGATCGGGTCTAAACCGGTAGTCAGACATCCTTCTCATAATCGTGGACTGCTGGCTCCTAATTGCTCACCTGCCTGCCTGCCTGTTCGCCCCTAACTGACCTCCCTGCTGGCCTGATTGCCCATCACTGCCTCTGCGTGCAGGCCTGATTGCCCTTAACTGCCCTCCCTGCCAGCCTGGTCACGGCCCACCACTGCCAGCCAGGGCACTCCTAACTGCCCCACCCCTGCTGGCCTAATCACTCCTTACTGCCCCCCACCCCTGCTGGCCTGGTCACCCCTTCTGCCAGCCTGTTCACCCCTCATGGCCTCTTGCTGGCCTGGTTGCCCCATACAGCCTGCTTGTTAAGTCGTTTGGTCTTTCCTCACTAAAACCCCTGCCAGCCTGGTTGTAGGCAGCCATCTTGTGAGGGTGTGAGGGTTAATTTTCATATCACCTCTTTATTGTATAGGATAGTATTCCATAGTGTAGATGTACCATGGTTTTTAATCCACTCATCTGCTGATGGGCACTTAGGCTGTTTCCAAATCTTAGCTATTGTAAATTGTGCTGCTATGAACATAGGGGTGCATATATCCTTTCTGATTGGTGTTTCTAGTTTCTTGGGATATATTCCTAGAAGTGGGATCACAGGGTCAAATGGGAGTTCTATTTTTAGTTTTTTGAGGAAACGCCATACTGTTCTCCACAGTGGCTGCACCAGTGTGCATTCCCACCAGCAGTGCAGAAGGGTTCCTTTTTCTTCAACTGTCCCACTTAGATCATACCCAGAGGTCTTTTCATTAAAAAAAATAAAGTCACTTTAAGTAAATTACAGATGCCCATCTTCCAGATTTTCAAAGTTTGTTAAGTGTATATGACAGTGATTGTTTTTAATTTGATGAGTGCAGGGACCCTTTCTCTTATTCATTGTTGCATCTAAGGCCTTACCATAGTGCCAGATCCATAGTAGGGGCTATAACGTGTATAGAATAAGTGGTTGAAACAATGAATATTTATCTAGGGTTATATAGATTGTAGTAGAGATGTTAAAACATATTAGTAAGAACGGCTTCTCCTAAGAAGTTATATTTCAACAGTTTTGAATATCTAAAAGAGCTCACCACATGGAAAAATGGAGAAAATCAGGTCTTCAGAGATAGTATGTTCCTTGTTTCTGGATCATTTGTGAGGAAATATAAGATGAATTGTTGGACTACATAATTACTTAACAAAAGTCCTTTGTAGTCCAAGATTTATAAGAGAGCCCCAAATATCTGAAGATAATATGTATAACAAAAAGTCCTCTAAATGTGAACCAGTAGATGTGACTAACAAAACTTTGTAATAGTGAGAAAAGACTTAAGTGGCTGAAAACAAAAACAATGTGATAATTTGTTTATGTTATATTTTACATTTAAGTTATAACTATAACTGTTTGGAAGGTAGGATATTTTGAAAAAAAATAGTGATGGCTCTCAAGATATGACATCTTTTACTTCAATTGTATATTATTATGTTAACAGGATCATTTGCACAACAATATACTAGGATTTCATTGACTTTCACAAAAGTCTTTAAAATTATCAATTAATTTAAAATCACCCTTTAAGCACTTTGAGCTGAGGGTGGGGGTATGCATGGGGAAAGAGTATCTGAGGGCACATTAAATTTATAAGTAGTCTTTTCACTTGTGAATATTTTATTGTATGGCAATTTTTACTTCTCTGTTCAGAATCATAAATATGGGGACTTTAATAATAAATACTAGAATAATGAGAATGCCTTATACTTTATTAATTCTGGGATTAATAATTAATGGCATGGGTTGATAATTTTCCAAATTCATGATTAAGTTTTCTCTGATAACACATGTCATTCTTCAACATTTATTTATTTTATGGAGCATACTCTCTTGATCATGTTTTAGTACATTATATAGGGTAATTAACACCAGTGTACAGGAGAAGATGAAAAAAAATATTTCCATTTAGAGAAATGGAATATTGCCTCAAGGTTAATGAATTTCAGTGTCTTACAGTTCAATCTTATAAGTGAACAGCTTATTTTGAGCTGCACGTGAGAACTGTATACTATTTTAAGAGTTACACTTTTTAAGACAGATTTAGAAAATATACAGGACAGAGGTAAAAAACTCAGTCTTGGGAGTCAACTTTCATGTAATGCTGATTGAGATTTCGCTAATCTTGATAAAGTGGAAAATTTTGATCAGTTCACACTTTACTTTTAAATTTCTGTTTTGTCTCTTGAATATTTGGTGACATTGAACAAGCTACATGATCTTGGTGAATGTTAAGGATTTACACATTTTGAAATTTATACCCATTTTGTAAAGCCCTTAGAAATTTTTTAAAATGGCTGAAAGGATATAGTTGGTGCTCAATAAATAATAGCTAGAATTTTTATTCAAGACTGCCTTCTTTTCTCAAATAACAATTAAAATAAAAGTCTACCATTTGATCAACTCTCTATACCTTAATATTCATGGCCCCAACTCCAGCATACTTACAGAATGGTTCTTGCCATAGATAAGAAGTAGGAAGGAATGGGCTTCCTGGGTAACATAGCCATTGGTTAAAAATAATTTTATTTTCCATCTGCTAGTATGGCTTTGCTGCTGCCTGTATTCCTAGCTTTGATAGCTGAACCTGGCCCTCCTTGCCTTGGCACCTGATTTTTGTAGTCTGTTCTAGTTGGCATTCTTTTGAGGTGCTTTCATAATTTCTAGTTCCTGATATTAATCTGGTATCAACATTACCCTGTCTGCGAATTTACCAAATATTGAAATGACTTGATTCTTCTATATTCTCAAGGTTTTGGTCCAATTGTTCACTGAGGTAAATGTTTGCATAAACCTTAATATGGTGTAACTCTCTCCTATTTTAGATAACTATATTCTATGCTTGGCAAATCACTTACATTTCTGAGCACTTGTTACCTTTCATTGCAATGGCTAATATCCATAATCTAACAGTGGTTCTCATAATTAGATAACAATGCTTTAAAAATTACAGCAACTCAAAGACTTAATATTGTTATGAATTTGAGTTGGACTAACCCCATGACCATTGTTAATGGCCAGCTTGATGTTTTCCCAAATGGGTTAGCTTATTAAGACTTACTGGTTTTCCTATTTACTTCAGAAACGGACATTTTGGCATCTACTAGATAGTTACAGCTTAGCTGTCTTGACATCTACTTTATTTCATATTGAGTGCCAGAAATAACAGATGTCAATGTATTCATGTCAACAAATGTATAAAGCATTTCCCCGCATAAATAATACTCCATTGTAGAATTAATTATACTTGAGCTAAAGGATGCCCACTAACTTTCATATGAATACTTAAAAATTAAATATTTATAACATGAAATTATAGTAGTAATAGAAATGAACAATGATTTATAGTTTGTGTCATATTGTTATATTTTGTAATGACACTTCTAAATATAAGGCAGAGATCATTATTTACCAATGTAGAAGTTAAGGATCCATGACTTTACATAAAAGGCCCCGCAATTATTCAATTTGGGGTTCTAGACTGTAAATATATATTTCTATAATTATCAGACCCCTGAAGCAGTGAAATCAATGGGAGGAGGAGTGCTTTTACTGATTAAAGACAGTTTGACATAAAAAGTAATTAAGATCAATTTATGTTTTTTTACTTTCCTCAGAAAGGGGATTCATTCAAATAATATCTCTTGTAAAAAAAGTTGTAAAGTGATATCTTGGAGTTTAAAAGTAAAAAGAAACCTCTCAAAGAATAAATGGGACGTATTTCATAATGCAGCTTGAACAATACTGATGGAACATAATTTTGATAACATAGGTCCAGAGTGACTCAATGAAAGCATGATGAATTCCACTTGAAGACACAACAGTTAAAGAAGCTTGATAGAATGTACTTAGTTCCTATGGTGATACTTAGAGAGCTATTGAGGAATGGACAGCTTAAAAACTGTCAAAGAATCATTGTGTTCTTTTCAGAAAATGATCTTTGATGGATCTATTTAAAGTGTACAATAGAAAATTCACACTTGAAATTATTCCACTCAGTAATATTTGTGTGTTGAGGGGTTGGAATTTAAAACAAATGTTTTCAATATAGATGGACTGTTGACTGACATATTCAAATGGAATTGAAGGCAATTCATTTATCAATAGGTTTCCTACATTTCACTATTTATAAAATGTGAGTGGATTCTGTTTCTTAGAATTGATTTGTACTCATAAACTGAGGTGTGACTAATTTCTATTTTTCCAAATTTTTAGGAGATTCTCTGGTTAAGCTTTGAATAAATGTATTGGTCAGTTTAGGCAAACACCACTAAGTTTGATCAAGCATGGTTAATTCAACCAATATGTTCCTTGAAATGGATTGAAACCTACTACAGAAACCTCAAAGAAAGTAAAAGTTATCAAACACATAGTATGGAAGAAAGGCAAATATGAATCATTGTTTAGTTTATTTATATTATTTCTAAGACAACAATATTGAAATGTTGAAAGTAATATTGCAAAGTTATTTTTGCTCACTGAAATATGTTGATCAATACCAGCAGTCATTATTTTGCATGGTTCCATGTTAACTGAAACCCATGCATTTTGGAACTCTGTCCTTGCTTTGATCAAATTTCAGTTACTGCTGAACCATTCAAAAGTGAGGCCATGGTTCTGAACATGGATGAGTTTCAGTTAAATTGGACCGTACAAAAACAGAACTGTTTGTATTTAACTGTAAGATAACTGCTACATTATACTATGAAGACCAAACATGCAAGAATCATCAATCGGCATATTAAGAGTTGTAGAATTGGGTTATTTTTCTTAATACATCCTCCTCATAACTAAGAATGAAAATAAGTTACCTATCTATTCTAGCCACAGAACGTTTTCTAATGTTATCTTAAATAATTTGCTTTTACAAAATATTTGGGGACTTTTTTTTTTAGTATTTTTTGTGGCAAGGGATTATTTAATCATGAAATATAATGCTTAATTTAAAATGTAGCACTTTTCTTTCAACCTTGCTGCATTCCATAATAGATTAAAAGTAACACAACACAAATATGTGTAATGTTATGGTAACTTAGAAAGAGAAGAGGAAATCAGTTTAGAGCTAGAGGAAGATACACATTACTATGTTAGGTTTCCTGAACTAATACTGCAGAACAAACAACTGGGCATCTCAGAGCTCAATGGTCTTAGGATCCACTGAGCTTTTGCTTTGCTTTTTGAAATCAGCTAAAGCAGCTTAACTTGGCTTTGGCTAAGAGTTGGATTTAGATCTGGTACCCCAGTCTCCTCATTCTGGCATCAGTAGCTACTCAGCAAATAATCTGTGGTGGAGTACAGTAGTACAAGAGGGTGAGTTGGAATCATGAAATATCTCTTAAAGGAAATATTGAAAACGAGCATTCTGGCACTTCTTCCTATATTCCACTGGCTACATGAATACATCCAAACTGAAAATTGGTCATAAAATATAATCTATTTATAGGAAAGATATAGCTGGTAGTAGAGGGGAGAAGTATATGTGAACAACAGATTCTATCTAGACACACACCATCTGTTAGTTTCAATGTGCTTGCTATAGTTAAGCCTTAATGTATAATTTGATTACATTAAAAGTAATAAAAAACATTATTTTCGAAGGTCTCATTGTATTCAGAATATTAACATTTTTTATAAGTTTGATGTTGAGAAAATACTCATAAAACCTGGTATGATACAGGATTGAAGTAAAACTTATAAAGCTTCACTGCCTTCATTTCAAATCAATGACTTGAAAATATTCTATCAACAGTTGTCTTGTTTAATGATATTTCATTATAGACAGCTGCAGTAAATTTTAAATGACAAAAATTATGTTTTGTCTGTTCTATAACAAAGGGTTAAAGTTTTCCATAAAATAATGATACCAGGCTTCATTTTTTAAAGTCTTCATATTCACATCACAAAGAAAATTAAAATAGATAAAAATTCCTTATATATATTTTAACCATTTACAAGTCTTATGTCTTATTTTGTTTTACAGGGCACATAATAAATAGTAGTGTCACGTAGTTCTTTAAGTAGAGGAAGAAATTAATCCAAACACTAAATTTGGCATTATTTACTTCTAAAAGATATTGAATATACTTTTACAATTTAGATCTTATTTAAATCTAATGCTAAATTTTCAAAGGTCCTACTGCAAGTGATAAGTCAATGATTATCTAATAACTATGCCATAATTATTAGGAAATCCTTTATCAATACATAAGTCCTATGTTTCTAAAAATAAAATTAGCTATAAAATATACATGTTAATGTTGGACTTTAAGGCCTTATTTGCCTATGGCTGAATCCATGGCCTGCTTCCACAATGTTAATTGCATAACTGTGCATTGTTTTTAAAAAAAATCTAAATTCTTTATTGTTTCAAGTATTACATAAGTCTCCTTTTCCCCCCATTGACCTCTCCCTGGCCACCCCCAATCCCCAGCACATGCCCTAACCCCTCGCCCCCATCTGTGTCCATTGGTTATGCTCATATGAATGCATACATATCATTTGGTTGATCTCTTACCCCTTCACCCCTCGCCTTCCCTCATAGGTTGGACAGTCTTTTCAATGCTTCTCTGACTCCGGTTCTATTTTTGTTCATCAGTTTATGTTGTTCATTATATTCCACAAATGAATGAGATCATGTGATAGTTATCTTTCTCTGACTGGCTTATTTCGCTTAGCATAATGCTCTCCAGTTCTATCCATGCTGTTGCAAATGGTAAGAATTTCTTCTTTTTTACAGCAGCGTAGTATTCCATTGTGTAGATGTACCACAGTTTTCTAATCCACTCATCTGCTGATGGGCACTTAGGCTGTTTCCAAATCTTAGCTATTGTAAATTGTGCGGCTGTGAACTTAGGGGTGCACATATCCTTTCTGATTGGTGTTCCTGTTTTCTTGGGATATATTCCTAGAAGTGACACCACTGGGTCAAATTGAAGTTCCATTTTTAATAACTGTGTTTTATGTGTCTCCTGTGTGTATGGTAGACATACTAAAATGTATGTTTTCTAAATTCCCTAGTGAAAGGTCACCTGTTTCCTGCTCAAGTACAACCTGGAACTTTATTTTACATCTCTAAACATAAAATGTTGCCTCCCCTCCCCCCACTGCTCAAATTTCTCCCATTTATCACCTATTGAAATGTCTTTCTTAGCAAAATCTGTGTATGTGTGATTGAAGTTGGGACATCTGGTTAATAGTGCTTGAATTAAACTTGTCATTTTTTTTCTGCAGGCTTATTTCTTGATGTTTGAACTTAGCTCTAGATTCATGGTAATATATGTAAATTAACAGAGGCCTTGCCTGTATTTTTTTCATCCTATATATTTACCTGTTTTGATAACCAGTGCTGACCATGCTAAAATTGTTACAATCTTTTTTTCTAACAAATGAATCAAAATAATATCATAAGCCCAGCAGCAGAAGAATTTTTGTCAGATCTTAATGATGGCTATAAGCAAGAAAAAGGATTAATAAAAATATGACTTGTCATATTCCATCATACCTTGAGGTTTTAGGGCATTCTCTAAAAGGAATATTTGGACTGTTTGACTGCAACCAAGCCATCAGCTATACCTCCACTGAGGTTAATTCAGAAAGCAGTAAGGACAGGTTTATTTTACATGGAGGGGCAAAACCAGCCATTTGTAAGAATATTTATATGTTTTAATTGCAATTGCACAAAGCACAAAGGTAAGAGAAAAGAAAAATAAAATTGCTGCATGTAACATTCCTTTCCTGTTAATGATTTCTTCTGTTGTAGTCACATTTTGTCCCTTTTTCAGTTTGTAATCCATAAAGATCCTGGAGTTTAAAGGCCACATTAATTCTCCCCTGTTTTCATACTAGAGAACAGCTCTATGAATTCATCATGCAGTAGATTAATTCTGAAATGCTGCTCTCATATTAACTTATAGCCCCTGGTACTTGGCCTGTGTTTGAATTATCCCACCATGTGCTAAAATGAGCATGTGTATATGATTTGTATAACAAAGAAAAAGCAAGTTAGAGTAAAAGAAGGTCTGTGTACTTGCTCCCTATCTTTTTTCATTAATGTTTATGTCACCTGGAAATTGTGTTAGTGTATAGATAAATGCACATATGAAAGAAAAGCATTCAAGAAACCAGACAAGCAAGCAAACAAAATAAATAAGTAAAATACATGTGTCTTTTTGTGAGTGCGTATGTTTTCTGTTAATCCTCACCTGAGGATATTTTTCCATTGCTATACTGAGAGAGTGAAAGGAATGGAGGGACGGGGAGAGAGAGAGAGAGAAAAAGAGAAACATTGATGTGAAAGAGACAACTTATCTGGTTGCCTTCTGCACATGCAACCTAGGTATGTACCCTTGAATGGAAATCGAACCCGCGACCCTTTGTTGTGCAGGTTGAACCTCTAACCACTTAGAAACACAAGCCAGGGTAATAAATAAATTTTTTAATCATAAACTGTGAGGACATATTTTGGAGAGGTTGTGTTAAATGATTTCTAAAATCAGAGTGACCATAGGAAATAAATAGCAGCCCTGCATTGTTTCAGAGTTTTATGAATTCCTAAGTAAAATATATACAGTGACAGTAATTGGGAAACAATGGAAAATAATGTCAAATTCTTCCTAAAAGCAAGCAAGCAAAATAAAATATCAGTAGTTTAATATGGCAAAGATAGAAGAAATATATGTAGTGATGGCTGTTAACAAGACTTATTGTGGTGAGCATTTCAAAATAAACAATATCAAATCACTAGAGGCCAAGTGCATGAAATTTGTGCACTGGGTAGGGTTTCCCCCTCATCCCAGCCTGCACCCTCTCCATTCCGGGACCCCTCGGGGGATGTCCATCTGCTGGTTTAGGCTCAATCGCGGGGATCGGGACTAAACTGGCAGTTGGACATCCCTCTCACAATCCTGGACCGCTGGCTCTTAATTGCTCAGCTGCCTGCCTGCCTGGTCGCCCCTGTCTGCTCCCACCTGCCGGTCTGATCACCCCTCATTGCCTCTGGGTGACGGCATGATCGCCTCTAACTGTCCCCCCCCACCCCCCGCCAGCCTGGTTGCCTCATGCAGCTTGCTGTTCGGTCATTTGGTCATCCCTCACTAACCCCCCTGCCAGCCTGGTCGTAGGCAGCCATCTTGTGAGGGCGTGAGGATTAATTTGCCTATTACCTCTTTATTATATAGGATTATTTGTATACCTGAAACTAATGTTATATGCTAACTATATGTTAATTTGGAAAACAAAAGACTATATGGAGCAAACAAGTACAGTGTGCAACTTTGTGAAGTGTTTTTATTTTTAACACTAGAGGCCCGATGCATGAAAACTCATGCACCAGAGTGGGGATCCTTCAGCCCAGCCTGCTGCCTCTCACAGTCTGGAAGCATTCAGGGGTGGGAGGCAACCTGGCAATCAGGGTAAAGCAATGCCCTAATCACACCTCTGCTGCTGCCACTGCCGGTAGCGCAAGCCTCGGCCGGCCCTAAGTTACCTGAGCCTCGGGTGGCCCTGGGCGGCTGGGCAGCTGACATTTGAGGCTTGCCTGCACCTCAGGCTGGCCCTGGGCAGCTGTGGGGCTAAGGGCAGGTTCACCCACACTGTACACCTGCTGCCCTCCCAGCTGGGCTGAAAGGACTGTGGGACTCCAGTGGCAGGTGCAAGGAGTGGCCGGACCCACCTGAGGGCAGGTCCAGCCGCACTACATGCCTGCCACCCACTGGCAGGGCTGAAAGTACTGGGGGACACCAGCGGGGTTGAAGGGACTGGGCGCCGCCATCTTGTGGCTATGGGCGCAGACATCTCTGTGATGGTGTGATGGTCAATTTGCATATTACCGCTTTATTAGATAGGATTTTAGTAGATAAAATAGTTTTTCTTCATAGAGACTAGCACAAAGGGAAAAATGTTAAATATTGGGGAGGAATTTATTCCTTTGTACTTCTGACCTTCATTAAAAGTTCATTTTAAAAATCATTTTATTCTTGATGATAGTGCATTTGCTATTCATACAAATTTCACTTGGAAAAGATAAAAGATTTCATAATAATAGTATATTGGCTAAGTAGCTAGTTATTGCCTACTTATATTTCTGGTCTTTAATTTAATGCAACATAAAAATCCTTGATACTGGTAATTAATGATATTAATGTCTGTTGATATAAAATGAAACTGTGTTAATCCAAGCATCATAGACACTGTTAAATTTATAGGATTATATTTTAGCTAGTAAATTGTGTCTTTTGATTTAACTTTATTTTGGTTTTGCTTTAGACTGTTTATAACAACCAGGTTACCCTTTAGGTGCATTTTAATGCTTTCTATGACAGTTGAGTTACTAGTCTCTATGTTCATAATGGGGAAATAGTAATGGAAGATATTGCTCTGAATATTACTGTATAACATGCAAATATAACAGAAATATAAGCTATATACCTACTTGGCATATGTTTCTAAGCTGCGATGTGCTGTTTTTGAAGACATTGCAAATCTTATTTTTAAAAAAGCCTAGCAAATAGAGGAAATAAAATTAAAAATACCTTTTTCTAAATATATTTTTGGCCCTTTCAAATGAGTTGTGGGTAGCCTCGTTATATTTTTATATATGAATACTTAGAAAACAGTACCTCATTAGTTTACCCAAATTTAATTTTTTTAAACTCTCAATTTAAATAACTTTACAGAAATCAATTTGAATTTACCAAATTTGTCAAATTTCAGTTGACTAGTAACTAATAAAAGAACAATATATATATCTTAGAAAAATTATTTTAAGTTTGTCTGAACTATCTGAAGCATAAAAATCTACCATATATATTAAGCAGAATATTTCACAACATATAAAAGTATACAACTAAATATGATATTTTAAAAACTGAAGATGAATAATTTTAGTTTTAAAAAGTTTACATCCTCCAAATAGCACAGCACTTTGCACATAAGAGGAGCTGAATAAATACTCTGCTAAAATTGTTTGAATTTTACTCTTGAACAATATATTGTATAATTTCATAGAATAAAAGGGAATAATCAATTCTCATCAAAAAAATTTTTTTCTGGAGTATAACTTTTTAAATTAGAAGATAATTGCCTATGGGATATAAAACCTATACATAGCTTTCCATGTTTAGGATTTTATTATTTTACTAGAGGCCCAGTGCACAAAAATTTGTGCACTCAGGGGGGTCCCTCAGCCCAGCCTGTGCCCTCTCGTAGTCTGGGACCCCTCAGTGAATGTCCACCTGCCGGCTTAGGCCAGTTTCCCTGGGGATTGGGCCTAAGCAGGCAGTCAGACATCCCTCTGGCAGCCCAGGAGCTCTCAGGGATTGGTTGACTGACAGCTTAGGCCCGCTCCCCACTGAGGATGTGCCCACAACAAGGTACATGCCCTTGACCTGAATCGAACCTGGGACCCTTGAGTTCGCAGGCCGATGCTCTATCCACTGAGCCAAACCAGTTAGGGCAATTAATTCCCTTTTAATGTGCACAAATTTCATGCACCGGGCTACTAGTCATAAATAAAATTCCAGTGAGAGAGCCTAAGTAAATAAAAACTAATATTTTCTTATTTGTTATTTTAGAGCTTATTAACCATCATTGTGCTTGGCTTACATTTCAGTTCACAGTTTTTTAAGCTTATGTCAATTGAACATTTTCTCAGTATTTAAATATGAACTTTGAAAAATAACAAACATTGCTAAATTCCCTTCATATTTATTAATATATTAATATATATTCTGTACTATATATTCCACTTAAGTTGCCTCTTGCTTTGGACACTAGCTATTATTTTGTAGTTTGTATACTAACACATAATTTGGTTCTGTTCCTAGCAGGTAGATGAGTACCTTTGGTTAATAAACTCTCTTTTTCAATTCTCTTGTCACTGAAATAAAATCTTTAAATAGTTATTTCATGATTTGACTGCCTATACTTTATGCACAATTTTGGCTTAACAAGAAAAATTGAAAAATTAAATGAAGCATAAAGGAATGTGGATTTTACATAGAAATAAAATCCAAGCATGAAAGAACACACTAGTTTTATTCTTTACACTGATTGCTATTTGCTAATATAGTAGCAATTATCTCTTTCCTGTATCCCAAAGCAATAAAAGCATAATGGCTCAGAGCAAACTTAAAAAGATAAACATAGTGTAAATTGTACCATTATTTCTTACCTTTTGCTTTGTCCCTTAAGAATGGAAAAGAAAATAAAGAATAGACATAAATGAAGAAAAAGGGCAAATAAGCAAGAATGATAGAGGAGTTTACATTGTCCAATATTATTTTTTTTAAATGTCCATCTATCTAATTTAAAATTGTGATTGTTAATCTCTAAGATTTTTAGTTAATTATTTTTCTGCATGAAAAATTGCTACATATTTCTCTTTCCCCAAAATAGAAAAGAGAAAAAGATAAAAGACAAATGTTTAGGTATATCCATTACCATATTCTCCTTATCGAGGCTGACTGTTTCCCCATCTGGCCACTTACCTTCAGGGCTCCTAACTGTAGAAGCCAGTAACTAATGTAAAGGCTAATTTTCAGTTAGTTAGGATTATCTTTAGTTGTGCCAGGTTTGTTTTCATCGAAAGCCTGCTTTTAAAAGAGGATTTTCACCGAAACCGGTTTGGCTCAGTGGATAGAGCGTCGGCCTGCGGACTGAAAGGTCCCAGGTTCGATTCCAGTCAAGGGCATGTACCTGGGTTGTGGGCACATCCCAGGTTGGGGGTGTGCAGGAGGCAGCTGATCGATGTTTCTCTCTCATCGATGTTTCTAACTCTCTGTCTCTCTCCCTTCCTCTCTGTAAAAAATCAATAAAATATATTTTAAAAAAAAGAGGATTTTCTTTTCTAAATCAAACGTTTGACAACCCATTGAGAAAAACAAGACAGCAAATTTTATTTTACATAAATGTAAGGTAACTTTTTTTTTAACATAAATGTAAGATGAATCCTGAAAATAAAGAATGGGATAAATGTTAACAGATAATATAATGTCTACATAGAAATAAATTGGAGCTCAATGTTAACTAATGTGTGAATTTAGTTTCATGTTGTGTTTAATATATTTATTACTAGAGGCCCAATGCACAAAATTCGTGCAAGGGGCTCGGCCCCCACCACCATGGCAGCCGCCTTGACCCCCACTGCTGTGGCTTCGTCTGGAATGTTGTCAGGTCTAATTAGCATATTACACTTTTATTATTATAAATATTTTGGATTAGGTGACTAGAAAAGTAGTGGATGCAAAATAATTTTTAGAATTTAAGGAAATTATAGTGGAGAACACTAAAATTCTCTCTCAAAAAAGTTTGTACTGAGAAATCTATTAAAGGAGGAACAAGATACGGCCAAACTATTTATTATCTCTCTGTCTACCTATCTGTCAATCATCTATTTACCTATCTATCTATCACCATCTATTATCTGTAGTCTTATCTATATCATATGGATCTATACCTTATAGAAGTTATTTAACAATCTTATTTATTAAAATTGAAGTTGCTCTTTTTCTGGATTTTTTTCTTAGTTAGACCTTACATACTTTTTATTTTGATCCTAGATGTAATTACTATGTTATTTTGCTAATTTTAGCTCCTTTCTCCTTACATTTAGAAATCATTCAGATTTTTTCTCTGCACAGTAAATCTCTGAACTTCCTCTGCAACATTTCATTTGTACTTGCTCCCCCTCAAGAAGGGAGCATATGCTAAATGTTTTCTTACATTCTCCTATTGAAAATTATTTATTCTGAGCTGTAGTATATTGGTGAGACATCTATGGGGTGGTGATTGGGTATTGTTGTCAATTATTTCTTCAATGTTTTTCTTCCTTAATTAGTTCCACTACAGTTTCAGATGTCTTGGAGACAATTTTGCTCTTCTTTTACTAGTAGCTGAGTGATCTAGTCTTATTATAATTAGTATTCTCATATTTAAAAAAAAATAGAACTGATTTTAACAAAATTAAATATTTATGCTCATTGACTGTAGAAATAACTTTATCTTAGCAGTTCAATGTCTTCTGTCAAATATCAGAACTAATTTTGAAGTATATGATTTCTTGATGTTTACTAAATAATCTTATTAAAATGTTATTAGCATATATTGATTTAATGTATTGCTTTTTAAAGAAACTTTGCATTTTTAAATATTTTGTTATATATGTACTAGAAGCCCAGTGTGCAATTCGAAATCGTGCGGCGCCACCCACTGGTCTGGCCCTGCCTTGCTCCCTGGGCCCAGCAGCAGCTGCATCCACTGCTGGTCTGGCCCTGCCTCCCTCCCTGGGCTCCGCAGCAGCCAGGGCTGCTGCCAGTCTGGCCCTGCCTCCCTCTCTGGCCCTTGAAGCAGCTGTGGCTTCTGCAGATCAGGCCCTCCCCCAGTGCAGGTGCCTGCAGGCCCCTGCTGCCCTGCCCCTGATGCTGTGCGCACAACCTCCTCCTGTCCGGTCGACCAGTTACGGTGTCCCAGTTAATTAGCATAGCGCTCTCTCTCTTTCTCTCTCTCTCTCTCTCTCTCTCTCTCTATATATATATATATATACATATATATATATTTATATACATACAGGGTGGACGAAAGGGAAGTTTACATTTGTAAGAACATGAAAATGAGTTTATTATTCTGTTATAATTTATTCATTATTGTATTATTTATTTGTATTATAACTGTAAACCTCCTTTTGCCCACCTCTCTCTCTCTCTCTCTATATATATATATATATATATATATATATATATATATGTGCATACATGTGTGTGAATGTGTATTTAACAAATTTGAAGAATTAATCTTTCTTAGGAGTCCCAATTATAGAAGATTTTGAGAGTTATATGTTTTTACTATTGCATGTTTTCATATATGTATGCATATGAATATATGGGTGGGTATATTTATGTGAAAAAAGCTGTAGTAGAGGTACACTTTTGTCACAACCTGCAGCGTGCTAACATCTTAACAAAAGGACAATCTTTACTCCACATTGTCTTTCTGGAAAATTTAGATATATGAAGGACAGAGATTCTTCTATTATTATAATAATATTCTGAGAATGTAAGTCTCCATAGCAGCTGGGTGGGAAAATAAACATCAAATAACAACAAGAGTAATGTATTATTATATATATTTTCATTATGACATGCTTGAAATTTGGCAAGTCATTCACCAATTATAACTGAGACATAAGAGAACTCTATTGAGTAAAACAAGGGCTTGAATCATCTTTTCCCCTAATTACATCTGCAAGCATTTTTTTAAATTATTATCATAACTATGTGTATCTTGATTTGCCTCAAGCCAAGCACTGGCTTTAACTTGAAAGAGTAAAACTTTGATTAAGAACAATTTCAGAGATTAATCTTTTGTTTTGTCTTCTTCCTGGTCACTGCTTTCTTGATGAGTGTGTACTTATTCCCTGATTTTCTCCCTTATTAGTTCTAGTTCTAGCCTAAATTACAGCAGGAAGCTGACTGGAGATGCAGTGGGGGCAGTGATGATACTTTCATCACTGACCATTGGGCTTGCCTAACATAGGTTAACATACAATAACTCCTCACTTAATGTCCTCAATAGGTTCTGCAACTTTCATTGAAAGGACATTAAATGAAAGCAAATTTGCCCCAGGCTAAGTGATATAAACAAGAGTTAAGTTCTCTTGACATCTCATCAACATTATAATGAAATGACATTGAACAAAATTACTGTAATTGAGGACCTGCTGTCTTTGAATATTTAAAATATATGCTTTGTAGAACTAAGTATCAATCTTGTGACTATTAATATGTATATTGAGTATAGAAATAATTTTGTCTTAGCAATTGTCTTGCTCTCTGAAAAATCATAACTAAATTTTTATGGGACATAGAGATTAAATCTGTATCAAAAGGCAATTAATGCCCTGCATCTGTAGTAATGTCAGATTTCCATGGTTTATTAATCTCACAGTATGTTAGAATTTAAACATTTCTCCTTTAGATGTGCTCATTCACATTGGAAACTAATATGTGATACTGAAGGATTTCTTAAAGGACAAATGCAGGGAAAAAGAAATGAAATGGAATAAATAATCCTATGATAAGCCTCAAAATGCTTTATTACCAATAATGTCTTACATTTACAACTTTATGCTTACTGTAGTCTTTTAGGTATTATTATTATTTAGCCTTTCCTGAAATGAGATTGAGATGAATAGAGTTTAAATCATCTCTAATAGTCGAAATAGGTTAAAGTATTTTGTATTCTGATGAAATGGAGCTTTTTCAACAGTTTTTAATGAAATTTTTGATATTTAGTAATTGATATTACTCTCTCCCAAGTTACCCTCACATAAACGAATGATAGAGTGCCAACTGTTAATTTTTTATCCATCTTGTCTCCTTTTTAACCTTTTGAACATATATTTCAGCTGGCATAATCATACATGAGACAGATTAATGAGAAATTATAAGAAGACAAATCCTAGATCTCAGTGTTGTCTTTTCAAACTCTACCTGTTGTCATCAAGTGTCTTTTTTGTTTGTTTGTTTTGCTCTTTGTTTTGTTTGTTCTGCCCCCTTCTACTCCATGAAACACCACTATTCCAACAGTGGGGACTGTAGGAGATGCAAAGCCTGAACTCCACTAACCAGGAGTGACATCCTGGAAGGGATGCAGGAAAGAGTTTCCAGCATGAGAGAGTAATCACCTGTGTCAAACGTTGCTAGTAGTGAGAGACGAAGGTGAAAGTCACTGATAACTCTAACAGCAGCTTCAGTGGAGCGATGAAGACTGGAGTGCTATTAGAATGAGTTTAGAAAGAAGGAACCAAAAGGAATTGGAGTTTATGAGTACAGAAAACTCTTTCAACCTGTATAAGCAAAATAGAAAATGGAGCAGTAGCTTGAGGGAGAGATGGGATAAAGGCAATTTTCTAAGCATGTTTGAAAGCTGCTACAAGTAACAAAATGAAAGGAGAAAAAGTGATGATGTGAGAAAGAGAAAGAAAATATTGCTGAGAGAAAAATTCCTTGAAGGAATCTGGTTCACCAAGGGAGGGGGTGATCTCTAACAGGGAAGAGCCCACAATTATCCTAAGACAAAGAGAAATGCAGATGCATATATGGGAACATACGCTCATGCTCATAGGTGTAAATATGTGGTTGTGGGAATTGTGGAACATTTTTTGTTGTTTGCTTATTTTATTTTGTCAGTAAGTAGGAAGCAAGATAATCAGCTGAGAAGATGAGCAAAGAAGTATTGGAGATTTGAGAAGAAGGAAGAAATGAATATAGTGACCGAGGACAGGGTCTGTGAACTGAGGGACATGTAAACTTTCCAGTGGCTGTGTGGCTACTGATCATTTTGAAAAAGGTCACTTTCAAAACCCTCTTCTTGCTGGTGTTCTTCCCTAAGATTTGCCTGCCTGAGGGTGGAGTTGCTGTATAGGCTCTACCTTCTCACCTCTTCTTTCATTGTCCAGCACAGACCACCCACTTCTAGTGCATTGCCCCCGAGAGAACACTTATCTGTGACTCAAAACAGAAAGTTAAATGTAAGATATTATTTGGATTAAGAAAATAAATTAATCTATCACCTAAGTAACAAGGCTTTTTGAAAATCAAATGCTTTTCAAATTATTGGCTTTAATCAAAAGCAAGGACCTAGTCAATTTAATAATTGTTAGATAATTATTGCTTTTGGTGATATATCATTATGTGATTGTATTATTAGCACTTCAATAAACTGACATACATTACTATAATGAAACTCCACTCCCACTTATTTATTCTTACATCTATAAGAAGGATAATGAGAAATAGAAATTATATTGAACTCAGGCTAAATTTAGCAATACTATCAATCCATTGATACACATGTAACATCAAAACGAACAAAACCTAAAAATGACTTTGTATCTTATAATGTAATATGGTCTAATAAAATGATACATTTATAACTTGATAATTATTAATCATGATTTAGAATATATCTATTTTGATTAATTGTAAATTACTAATAATTATAATAATTCAATATAGCAGAAAACTATAACACTTAAAGCTTAGTGGTAACAAAAATAATATGTGTACATAAACCATGTTTTGTTTCAGACAAATAACACATACTTATTGTTTATCAGAAACAATGTCATTTGCAACTATTATAATAAAGATTTTAAATTTTATCTGAGAAAATAATAGAGATACAGATTTTTCAAAACGATTTTAGAACCATCACAAGCAAAACAGCTGGATAACTGGTGGGGAGTGGCAGAGGGCATTCACTAGAGAAATAAAGTTGCCAGTCAAAACTAAAAAAATCATTTGATAGAGAGCATGAATATAAATGAAGCTTACTCAGCATAGTTTTGTTTTTCTTCCCCCATGTTCAGTTGCATAGATGTTAGTACAAATAGCATATTTTTACCAGGGTTGTGTGGCCAAAGAAAATGAAGTTGTGTGCAATAAAGTAATATGATGAGGAACCATGGAATTTATGCAGAGTAAAGAGGTCAGTGGAGAATACTGAAACAACTGATTTTATCAATGAATGGTAGGTCTCTGCAAAGTGGAAAAATCATTGCAATGGGTACTAAGAGATAATGAGTTTTGAAGATTGGAATTTCTGAAATTACAATTTTGAATGAGTTGCAATTCTAATTAAATATAAAGTCTAGGTTTATCTGATTTTATATTGTTTTGTCTTTTCTCCCGCTAGAACTCAAGGTACATTAGGGAAGATGTTTTATTTGTTCCCCCTTCCCCACCTACTGAGTTCCTAGTGCCTCTAATATTGTCTGATGTATTCAGAGAAGCTTAACAATAATCTTTGTTGAATGGATGAGTGAAAAGTGCATTACCATAGGAAAGAAGGACTGATAATGGGTGGAAAAAGAGATCATTTGAGGAGACTGAGTTCCAGAACCAGATAAGCATAGCGAAAATTTGAGTAAATCAGAAAACAGTCTTTAAAAATTGAGGTGTTAGAGGTGTGAGAGGTGTGGTAGATGACTGTGAGGATGAGGGGCAGTTGGTGTATTTGATGACATGAGATTTAAGGTTGGGAGTGGTTACAGAGGTGAAAGGGAGAAGGATTCAAAAGTATAAAAAGGAGTGAATAAGATGGATACCCATGCTGCCTACCTGCTCAGGAAAGCAGCTGTTATTTGAGAAAGCTGTGGGGGAAACTGGCTTCAAGAGCCAGATTTCAGTTACAGCTACTAAAGAAGAAAATCTACAAAAGAGAAGTGGACATTTGCAGAAAGCTGATTGGGATTTCAGAGGAGAGCATGAAAGGGTTTTAGGAGTTGGGTAGCAACTTGGGCTTCTTAAATAATAATGGATTTGTTCTAGCAATAGATGTCTCAAATTTGATGAGATTAATCTGCCACAGGAATCATAGACTATGATGATATATAATTTATCATGAAATTTTATATTCTATTTTCAGTGATTAAAGATCAATTTGATAAAAGCATGCCTTTGACCTTTATTTTATTTTATTTAGGTGAAATTAAGCCCATTATTTCAATAGTGTGCTTATTTTAATAGAAATAAGATGTAGTTGAGATAATATTTTTAATGGATTATCACTATAAAATTATATGGGGATACAGTTCAGAAAACATTACTTTTAAATTTACTTTTATTGTTGAGGGTATTACTGGTGTCCCTCATTTTCCCCTATTTACCTCCCTCCACCCTGTTCCTGTCCCACCACAGGCCTTCCCCTTGCTATTGTTTGTGTCCATGGACTATACATATATGCATATAAATTATTTGGTTAATCTCTTCCCACCCCCACCCACCTCCTTCTCTTTGAGATCTGTCAATCTGTTCCATGTTTCCATGTCTCTGGACCTATTTTGTTAGTTCCTAAAACATTTTAAACCTATGTAATCATATATACTAGTACACATATATAAATATGGTTATATATTACATTAATATATGATTTATAGTTACTTTCTGCAGTTATTAATATATATATAAAGAAAAGAAGCAAATACAAAGAATAAACCTTTTAAAATTAGTTTTATGCAATGATATTTAAAATTCTTATTGATTATAGTAATAGTGATACCATAGTTAGAGTTCTACCTCATAATTACTGTCTTTCCTGACTTGTGATGCCTTGTTACTTTTTATATGCCCATAAAATGAATCAATAGGATTTTCTTAATAAATTTGAGTACTTTGAGGGCTCTATATATCTTTATTTTTATGTATTATTATACCATCACTTATTTAGTGATGTTGAATTTATTTTTATATATACTTTTCTTCTTTCATTCAATCAAGAACTCTTTTATATACTTAATTTTTTCATTGTTCTTCCTTTGTTTTAAGTATTTTTTCCATAATAAAATAACAAGAACAGTAATCTATAATAATAAAAGTGTAATATGCTAATTAGACTGGACATCCTTCCGGATGACCTTCTGGATGAAGCTGCAGCAGTGGAGGCTGAGGCAGAGGCGGCTGCCACCACAGCAGGGGCCGAGCCCCTTTGCACAAATTTCATGCATTGGGCCTCTAATCTATATATATATGCCCAGTGACCATTACGGCAGAATGACCAGAATGACAGGTCACTATGACGCACACTGACCACCAGGGAGCAGATGCTCTACGCAGGAGCTTCTCCCTGGTGGTCAGTGTGCTCCCACAGCTAGAGTGCCGCTCAGCCAGAAGCTGGGCTCATGGCTGGCAAGTGCAGCAGCAGTGGTGGGAGCCTTTCCCACCTCTGCAGCAGCACTAAGGAGCAGGCAGGCAGTAAGGAGCGAGCAAGCGGGCAGTTAGGAGTAAGCAGGCAGGTGGTTATGAGCCAGGTGTCCCAGATTATGAGAGGGATGTCCGACTGACCTAAACTGGCAGTCGGACATCCCCGAGGGGGTCTCAGATTGCTCGAGGGCACATGCCAGGCTGAGCCCCCCCCCTTCAACACACACATAAATTTTGTGCATCAGACCTCTAGTAATAATAATAATAATAATACGTATAAAGCACATATCAATTTCAGGCCCATAAACCTAAGTACTTTCAGAAGTTAATTGATTCAAGTCTCACAACAAGAGTAGATGACCGGTTCTATTATTATCCCCTTTAAACAAATGTGAGAAAAACTGAGGCCTGGATAAGGTGAATCGCTTAGTTAAAATAAAACAAAAATAGTAGAAGGCAGAATTAGAATTTAAACTCAGAGGGATAAACTCCAGGAACCATGCTTTTAACCACTATACTATACTGACTCTATAAAATACATAGTTTATATAGATTATCTACTCAATAGTTGTAACAGAAAGAGCACTTATTGAATTTATCCTTTCTCTCAATAAATATTTAACAAGTGCCTACAGTGCCAACACTGTTTTCCAGTTAATAAAGCTGAAACAGCTTCTGCCTTCATGAGGCCTAGAGTGATGAATATACAAATATAACTTGCATACTAGTGCACAGTTGCAAAATTGTGGCCAAGAACAAAAAAGGGAAGCTATTATAAGATACTATAAAACCTAAGGCCTTTTTCAGATTGTGTGGACGAGCTGTTTCTTAAGAAATTTTATTTAAGCTGAGACTTGCATCATGATGAGAAGCTAGCCAGGTGATTAGTTATGGAAGAATTCCAGGTAGAAGGAACAGTGTATAAGAAAGCCAGGATTCCTGGAACTAAGGGAGTACTCTGTGTATCACTTAGGTCTGAACAGGAAACAGATGGCTCTCTAAAACTTAGTCTGTTTCATTGGGGGTTTATTTATGAAGGGACTAATTGCGAAGATGTAGGCTAGATATAGGGCTTACTTAAGGAATGATGTAAAAACTTGGGGTGAGCAGTAGTGGAGCTACTGTTATCAGATAAGAGAGGTCCTCATCTCCCCTGGTAGCTTGTGGGGGTGTATTTCTTGTGAAATGCCAAGAAAAAGAATTTTCTGAGACTCACATGGGAAGATGAGATATGGTAGAAAGCTTTATTTTCATAGAATTAAATCCTTGAGTTTCCATAGTCCATTTCCCTTTGTCCTGCCATAAAAGAAGTGTAGCTGGGCATCAGTAGAGTTAAAATCAAAGCCAGTATCCAGAGTTGCTGTTCCATGTTAGGAAAGTCCAGTTCACCAAGGCCAACTGAGTTTGTGTTTCCCCCTGTAGTCCATCTGTCCATTGTGCGTGGGGTCCACATGGCCATGGGCCGTAAGTGTGAATGCAAGGAAATAGGAGCAAAAGAGCCCTATGAGCCATGAGTAACAAGAGAGAACATCCCTTTGTTTAGGGAATTATGTAGTCCCAAATTTTTTCAGGTTGGCAGTGGCCATGCCCATGCTGGCTAAAGATCTTTGTCCCCAGGTGTGACTGACAGACAAGTATCTTCCCTGTGTCACCCCAACTTTACTGGGCATGGGCACATCTTCCTTTTGTTGGATTCCTTCTTCCTGTGTTTTACAAGGAATAGGCTGGTGGTTCCCTGGGGAGTGCCAAGTTGTAGCTTCCTGGTGAAGCTGCCCAAATGACATGCCTAGAATGCCTGGCCTTCCCTTTGTTCCTTTCCTATTATTAATAACTACCTAATTACAAGAGTATCACAAGTGCTACCCCAAGACCAAAAGGGTTAACAGAGTTTCCTGAAACTGGAAAGAAGAGGATCATGTAGGATGACCCTCCTTTTGGGAGGGCCTCCTTCATCAAAGACTACTGCCAGGTAGAGCAAACCCAAAAGAATGGAGACAAAAATAAATTTCTGATCACACTTTGCCTCCTGCCCTCCAGTCTCCTAATGGAGTTGACTCTTCATTGCCTGCACACTATCAAAGGATAGAGCATGGGAATTCATTGATTAATCCATTTAGGTCAGCCTCCTGGGGGAGAGAGTACAGGGAAAAACAGTAGAGAGAGGTTTTGTATATCCATTAAATTTTTCAGCAGCTAAAGTATTATGCCATGTATTTAGATCATTATGTAGTGTTTATCTTTTATTTTAGATAAAAGGAGAAACATTTGAAATGGAGACCTTTCCTTTTGAATGGGGAGTAGACACTAACTACCTGGAGAAAGCATCAGGTCTTACAGGTTTAGGGCTCATTTCTACAAGACTTCCCCCCCCCTCCCGCTATCACCATTTCAGATGCCTGTAGTAAGTCCAGGTTATCACCTCTGTTTCTGACCAACCTGCTGTAGATTAGAGGTTCCAACAACCCCCTCCTTAGTTGAAATATTTGCTGGAATGTCTCAAAAAAACTCAGAAAAAAAAACACTTTACTTGTTATATCACCAGTTTATTTTAAAATGATATAACTCAAATTGCCAGATGGAAGAGATGCTTATAGCATTGTATGTGGGAAGGGCATGGAGCTTCCTTGCCCTCTCTGAACACACAACTCTCCCCAAATCTCTACATGTTCACCAATCAGGAAGCTCTCCAAACCTTGTTCTTTGGGGGATTTATGGAGGTTTCATTACATAGATAAGAAGTTTCATTGCATAGATTAAATCATTGGCCATTGGTGATTGAACTCAATCTCCAGTCCCTCTCCCATCCCTGGAGGTCAGTGGGTGGAACTAAACGTTACAACCCTCTAATCACAGGGTGGCTCCACTGGCAACCAGCACTTAACCTTAGGTTACCCAGGGCCTTTCCCAAAGTCACCTCATTAATATGACAACAGACACCTTTTATGCTCTTATTTATTAAGAAATTCCAAGGACTTTAGAAATTTTCAACCTTTCTCATCCTATGGTACACAGAAACTAATCATATATATATTTTTGCCAATCTGACAAAAAATAGGTATAATTTTGATTCATTCACAATGTGAAGCTGTTCTGATAGCTGTTATCTTTTTTTTTTTTTTTTTACAATCTAAGAGAAAAGAGGTCAGTGCCCCTGACTAAATAGGTATTGCATGTTTTAAAAATTCTTACAGCACAGCAGTTCAGGACTGCTGCTTTAGAGTTCTCTACCAGAAATAGGGACTAAGACATATATATATATATTATAAATCATAGTATCACAGTTGTGATCAGATTTGCATTTGGAAAAAAGTATCATTCTATCTGATGAAGTGGCTTGCTGGAGGCTATGCATGGAGGCCATGCAAACACGCCAGAGGCAGGTTTGGAGGGGCAGGAGCATAAATGAGCGCAGGAGAAACGAAGTTATTTGGTAACCCATCTGGTGGGTCCAGTTATGTGTGTGCAGATCTTTTTTGAAGGTATAATTAACAGGACTTGATAATAGTTTGCATGAATAGGGCAAATTAAAGTATCACAGTTTCTCTCCTGTATTGTGTATCTGACTTGTGAGTAGATGCTAGTACCACAAACTGCCATAGGAAAAATTATTTCATTAACAAAATGGGATAGAGATGTTGTCTAATTCAGTGTTTATATGAAACATTCAAGTGGCATTACCAACAAATTGAATAAAGATGTTTAAACCAGTCTGTAATCCTCTAGAAGTAGACTTGAAGGGAGGTAGTGATGATATCATTTTAAGGAAGAGCATATTGAGATACCAGAAAGGTGACAGACTAAGCCCTGTAAAATGTAGATATTTAGAGGAGGCAAATTAAAGAGGATCCAACAAAGGAATCCATGCTATCACTAAGCTGGCACTTTTACATTAGTTTTCTCACTTAGATTATAATGCTTCTGTGAATTAAGTGCTATAACATTATGAATGAGGATCTGAAAATCAGCTTAATCAACCTGGCTATGTTAGCTTTGGTTTCTGCCTCACTCCAAAATTAATGTTTTTCCATGGCACGAGGCTGTGCATCATACATGATAGAACCTTGTTAAAGTGAACTCAACATCTTCCTAGAATAGTGATAGACCAAAAAAGGGGGGTGTATAAATGAGGAAAGCAGTTTTACATAGTTTACATGTCACTTCTGACATATAAATTAAATTATAATTAGCTAACCTTCTTCTTTTCCCTGATAATAAGGTTTTCCGTCCTTTAAATGGGGTTAAGCCATGGATTTTGCCATAGAGTTGCCAAAAATTTGATTTTGCTACTTAATGGGTGGAAAATTAATTTAATCCACAGCTTGATTTATGAAGAGTTTTGGTACTTATTTCCAACAACTTATTCCTAATACTTGAACATGTAATCTATACTAATAAAATGATAATATGCTAATTAGACCAGATGTCTTCCAGACGTCCTTCCAGACAAAGCCAAGGGCTGGTGGCGTGGGGAGGCGGCGGCGCCAGTGGGCCCAGGCCGGTCCCACCTGCACTGCGCGGCCTGTCTGTCCACAGAGGTGAGCGCTGGGAGAGGCGAGGGGGTGCCAGTGGGCCCAGGCCAGTCTCACCTGCGTGCACAGCCCCTCCATCTGCAGAGGCGGGCACTGGGAGAGGCGGGCAGGTCCCAGCCGCAGTGAGGCCCCTCTGTTCGCAGAGGTGGGCGTTGGGAGAGGCACAGTAGCCTGAGGTCCTAGAGCCTCCGCAGAACCTTCCCCAGCCCCTCCCCCAGCCGGCCTGGCCCCAGATCCCCCCCCCCACCCCAGCTGGCCTGACCCCAGATCCCCCCCCCCCCCCCGCCCACACACACAAGTGGTCGAGGGGTGGGGCCAGTGCTAAGAAGCGAGGGCCAAGGGTCAGCAGCCCCGGCAGCGGCCAGCTTTGGCAGCAGCAGCAGGATGATGTGGGCAGTGTCTTCCCCTGATCCTTCTGGTCACCTCCGGCAGAGGGAGACCAGATTGCGGCTTAGAGGGAGACCAGACTGTAAGAGGGGGCAGGCTGGGCTGAGAGAACCGCCCCCAGTGCACGAATTTTTGTGCATCGGGCCTCTAGTTTATTAATAAGAGCCTAGACGGAAGGTATTTGAAATGTACAGTTGAAAACAAGTCTTGACATTTAAACATCATCACATAAAAATATGAAAACCATTATTTTCTATTAGGATATTAAAATAGAGCTTTAAACATCTTTGGTAATGACTGCAGTTTCATAATCAGTCCATTAACCACAAGATAACTGTCATGAACTCAAATAGGTGTTCAAAATGATCAGTGAATACTTTTGCTCAGGTGCCCTTAAAAACTTAGGAGGGGAAGTGCCTTTTAATTGGTAATAACACAGTGACTGTAATAGGTCCTGAGTAGAAAATATTAATGAACATGTGATTTTGACCTGATTTGAGGTGTTAGGATAGAAAATTTCATCTTAAACTTTTCATAGTTTATATAGCATTTCTAGATACTACTTTTTTGCCATATCAAAAGCATTTATACATTTTTAATATCATATTTACATTTTAAATATATAAAGGGCAAACTTTTATATTAAGACATATATGTAGTTGTATTTCTACTTGTACATTTTATGCTGTTAGGTCCAACACATTTACATAGCAGACAATATTTGAGCTACAATAGAGGAAATTTATTTCCATTGGATAGCATATTACTCTGTACTAAAGGAACATGATCAATAGGATAATTTTTCGAAATATTTGTTTGGAGGCATGGATACAATTTACACTTTAAATTTGTGGTGGAAACAATTTTAGCTATTAAGTTTATAGGTGTTTTTGTTGTTGTCGTTGTTGTTGTTTTGGTTTGAAGTTACAATATCGAGATAACTTTCACAATCTCTATTTATTGATCCTTCCTACTGAGTACCAGCCATGTTTCTAGCTCTTAAAAATAAAGAAGTTTCACTTTCATGAAACTTATAGTGAATCAAAGATGGTAAATTTACTTACAGAAGTAAGTAAATACATGTTGCTATTTATTGTCCTAAGGTGGTTATAAAATTGTTATTCAGGAAAAAGTCTAAGATGAGTCCAATTGATTAACTATAAGTTAAACGGTCTAATAATTTAGAACTTTTTAGAATATGATCATATTGACACAAGTTGAAACTTGACATTGTTACTGTATAATTCCCAAAACAAGTTTTATAGAGGCAAGGATTAAAAACAAAGATGTTTCCAGATTGATGTCAATTAATTAATAATATAGTATTTTCCAAGCATTATTAATAAATTATATTACAAAATCTATTAAAATTCTTTATTCATAAATAAAGTTGATTTTACCAAATAACAGTGAGAAAGATAATCTAACTCTGCTAATTAGTAATCATTATGTTAATGTTTTTAGTTTTTGTCTTTGTTAGAATCAGACTTAAAAAATTGGTTTTGATAGTGAGATTCTGTTGACAGTATTTTTATCAAACTATAGCAGATGTTGAGGAGTTATAATTGTTGGACTAATGCTTTTGGATGAAAAGATAATTTACATTTAATTAATGTTTAATTATCTCAGAACATTGTTGTTCTACTAGTGACAGATAAATTCAGGGAAAATGAATATCATCTTAATTTTTATTCTATTTAAAAACTAGATTTTACTTGATTTGTTTTAAAATATGTGCTGCAATGGTTATGGCATGATCTTTGAAATTATATCCTTTTGAATATGAATTTGTATACCAGCATTTATTGTTGTTTAAACATCTCAATGCTCTATTTCACTCTTGTATTAATACTTCTATGTTATAGTTTAAGGTGATAGTATATGAGATAACCTTTTTTAACCTAAGAGTTCTGGGCACAAAATAAGCCTTTAATAAATGCAAACTGTTATTTCTGTAGATGTTTATTATTAATATTATAACGATTATATTTAAGTAAATATAATGTAAAATTTAATTGCTATATATTACATATAATATAATTATAGTATACTATATTAACTGTTTTATACATATATGTAATTTATTTATATAGATTCTAAATGAAAAAGGATACCTATATCCTTAGTATGTTTTAATACTTTTTTTTTGTTAATCCTCACCTGATGATATTTTTCCATTGATTTTTAGAGAGAGTGGAAGAGAAAGGGAAAGACAGAGAAAAACATTGATGTGAGAGAAACATATCAATTGGTTGCCTCCTGCAGGAGCCCTGACCAGGGGAGGAGCCTGCAACCAAAGCATGTGCCCTTGACTGGAATTGAACCTGGGACCCTTTGGTCCATAGGCCGATGCTCTATCCACTGAGCCAAACTGGCTAGGACCTTAGTATTTTTTAAATAATAATTATGATTATAGGATATGCATATCCTTAGTATTTTTCAAATAATAACTATGATTATAGGACATCTTTGTCCTTAATATTTTTGAAATAATAATTATGGTATCAAATCATTTTTTACTGACATTGTGATTGAGCATTATAGTTCTACCTTTTTGCTGGCTTCCTAAACTCCAACGTCCTTCAGGACTATATCTTATGAATTCACAATATTTGGTATATTTCCTCTTACACATGAGTGAGTTAATTAAAATTGCATCAAATTTATTTTAACAACATAAAAACAAGTCTTTGTCCTTAATGGTGAATCAAATGCATCTTCTTCTATGAAGAGTACTGGCAGATTATATATTTAAAGAACACTTGGGCACAAAAAAAAAAGTCAATGGTCTAAAGGCGATGCTTATGAAAAGAGATGTGAGTTAAAATGTATGATTAAGTTTTTACCTTGCACTGGGAGAAGAAATATGAAACATTAAATCTCATTTCACATAATTAAAATCAATAACATCAATTTTCTAAATCTGAAAGGCACTCTAGAAAGTGATTCTTTTCATTCAATTTCCTTTCTGATTCTCTTTGTTTTTACCAGAAATCTTTTGTTCCCTAAAGTTACCAATCTATTGCTATCAAGTATGCCTACATCAATAACAGACTTCAAATACAATCTTAAACAAATAATAATAGTAACAATGACCTAATAAACTAATAATGAAAAAGGAAAGACTGACAAAAGGAACAGTTTTGAAGAATATGATTATGATAATGTCTGTGTTTGCCATCAAGAGGAGGATACGCGTTGAGCATTAACAATTTATAAAACAAGTGTAGTGAAAACGGAAATTTGTCACAATTCATGTGATAGAATACACATTTTACCTGTATTTTCACCCTTGTTTACCACCCACAAGCTTTTTCCGCTCTGAACAGGATAAGTCCTCTGAAACATAACTGTCTACTGGTGAGCCCAATGTATGAACGGCTTCTTGCAGCAAGGGAAATAAATGGTAACTATAAAACTAAATTGTAGTCATGAAAAGCAAATAGATGGAAACTCATTCCTCTCTGCAGGTTAGAGATAGGAACGCTGCGGGATTCATTTTTTAGACCAAGCAGTCTTTTCTCTCTTTGCATATAGTGTTTATGGAGGGGATATTGACTTATTTTCTTTATGTCCTGTTTTACAAGTATTGTTTTTCTTTCACATAGAGTTTTAGGCCTTTCTGAAATAGGGGGTCACTAATTTAAACCTAAGGGAATGTTGACCAAGATAGCATTTGAAATGGAAATCACTCCCTATTTCTTGAAATTTTCTCTTATTCAAAATGTCAGACCAAGCTGATTGGTCACTCACTCCTTTACAATCTTCCTCATTAACCCTTTTTCATTTTATTTTTAAAATTTTAATTATCTATAAAGGAACTGTTTCTTGTCAAATCTCTAAATACTCTTCCTGGGTTACCTAATCAATAATTTATTTAAAATGCTCTCTTGTGAAAACTCCAAAATCTGTTTTTATTTTCTATCATTGAGCTTCAGGACCTTCTTACCAGTTTTCTACCTGTACAAACCTGAATTGATTTCTGCTCACTTCCATATGGTTCCTCTTGCTTCTGTCTTCCTACTTGTATTTAAAAATATCCAACCCATCTCCCAAGCTAAAAAATCCTGGTGTAATGCACATCAATATTTTTATTGATTACAGAGAGGAAGGGAGAGGGAGAGAGAGATAGAAATGCTAGAGGTAGCGTTTCCATCTCTAATCTGCAGAATCATTGATTGGCTGCCTCCTGCACCCACACTGGGGATTGAGCCCACAACCCGGGCATGTGCCCTGACTGGGAATCAAACCGTGAACTCCTGGTTCATAGGTTGACACTCAACCACTGAGCCATGCCAGCCAGGCCAGGTCACTTTCTTACACTCACAGCTTAGCCTGTAAATCATCAAATCCTGTACATTCTAGAACAGAATGTATTTTCTAATCAGAGCTTTCACAGCTCTAGGTCATATATTCATCATTTTCCTCCAATATTATTGAATAAGCTCCTAACTGAGCTCTGTGCCACTTTCCTCAACCATTAACGTGGTGATGAATTTGGTGTCAGTCATCTACTGAAAAATCGAGTTTAGCTCTGTTATCCTTCTGCTAAACTATCTGCACATGGCTCTGCTAACCACAGTCTCAAGTCCAACCTCCGTAAGTCTAGACCTGAAATTTCTCTCCAGCCTCATTTGTGAACATTCTCTACCAATGATGCCATATCCTAAGCTCCTTTATAGGAATGTATCCCCTTTTTCTGAGCCTGCCATCTCATAGTCTTTGTCCATGCTTTTCCTTTTGTATGAAATGCTTTTTCTTCTTAAATGCCTGTTAGACCTCCATACATTCTCCAAGACACAGCATAAATATTACTTTTCTGTGAAGACTTTCCTCACACCCCTCTTATTTTTTAGGCTCTGTAAGAGAACAAACATATATGTCATAATTTGTTTGCTAATGTTTCTTTACAAGAAAATATTTTTTCTGATGGTAGAAATTATATTCCCTATACATCATCTAATGCCTGTTCCCAAGTAGGTATTACGTAAATATGAATTGAACGGTTATGTTCTATCACTGCCTTACATTAATTGTCATTTGGAGTAGTGTACAATCTCTGTTATATTTGTGGCTGCCTGCTTTAACACATTCTGATTTGAAATTGTAGAATTATTTAGTGCTCACCTTTAGATTTATTTCTGTTCCAAGCTCTATAGCCAAGGTCAACAATATTTTGGTGTGGGGTTGAAAATGGGTGAAACTAACTATTATTTACTGCTGTTACAAGCCAGGTTTCTCATTAATATTTTAAGCATCTACTCATTAATTCTTATAATAGTACTATAAAATAACCAAATGCTCATTTACCAATTAAGAAGATTGAGCCCAGACGGTGTAGCTCAGTGGCTGAGAGTCGACCCAAGGACCAGGAAGTTATGGTTTGGTTCCTGGTCAGGACACATGCCCATCATGTGTAGGAAGCAGCTGATCAATGATTCTCTCTCATCATTGATGTTTCTAACACTCTGTCCTCTCCCTCTTTGAAATCAATCAAGACATATTTTAAGGAAAGGAAGATGTAAAGTTGAGTAAAAGATTCGAGTTTATATACTAGTAACTAACAAATCAGATTCATAGTTTAATAACAATGGTTCTGATATTGTAGATAATTCAACACCAATTTATTTAATTTTTCATTTTATTGAGAATAAATTGACATACATCACTTTTAAGTTGTATAGCATGATGATTTGATTTACATATATTGTGAAATGATTACCACAATAGGTTTAGTTAACATCTATCATCTCATATACATAAGACAAAAAAACAAGAAAAATAATTTTCTTGTGATAAGAGCTCTTAGGATCTACTCTCTTAGCAACTTTCCATATATTATGTAGCAGTTTAATTATATTGTCTATATTAGTGAGATTATACAGTGTTTTTCTCCTTTTTACTTATTTCACTTAGAGTAATCCCTTCAATTCCATTCATGTTGTCCCAAATAGTAGGATATCCTCATTTTTTATGACTGAGTAATATTCCATATATGCTGCAACTTCTTTATGCATTCATCCATAGATGGATACTGAGGTCGTTTCAATGTTTTAGCTATCTAAATAGAACAAACGTTGGAACAACCAGGACAACCAAATAACCGAACAACGGGTTGCTCAGATGTGCGCTGATCACTTGGGGGTGTGTGCAGAACATGGCAGGCATTGGCCATGGTGGGATGGTGGAGCAGGTGAGCGGGGTCGCCAGACAAGGCAGGGTGCCAGTCACAGTCATTGGGGTGAGCCTCTGGTGGTTACTGAAAATACTTTGCTCCCGTCCGCTGAGGTACCACCTGATGCTCACACCTGCTGCCGTCACTAGCCCCACTTGTACCCGCGGCTGGCGCCAGAGTCACCACTCACACCCACTGCCAGTGCTGGCCCTGCTTGCACCCTCAGCCAGTGCCTGGCACGGGTCCTGATCACTCAGCACCATCAGCAGGTGTGAGTGGCAGCTGCTGGACCCGATCACCCCTGAGTGCTTCACCACCTCCCCTGCTCCTGAGAGGCAATCTGGGCAGCAACACTGCTCACACATGCTGAAAGCGCAGGCCCCACTCACACCCGCTGCTGGCACTGGCCCCAATTGCTCTGTGCCCTCAGCAGGTACGAGTGGGGCTGGTGCCATCAGTGCATGGGAGTGGTGCAGCGGGAGGGGGGCTGCCGTCAGACAGGGTACCGGAAGCCGCAACAGGAGGGGCCAGGTGGGTGTACAGAGGATGGGCCAAGACCCGCCCCTGTGCCCACCACAGTCTCGCGGCCCACAGTTCCTTTCAAGGTGCACAAATTTGTGCACTGGGCCCCTAGTATCTGTATAAAAGCCTAAGCAACCGAACAACCCAGGGGTCCTCAAACTTTTTAAACAGGGGGCCAGTTCACTGTCCCTCAGACCATTGGAGGGCCGGACTATAGTTTAAAAAAAAAAACTATGAACAAATTCCTATGCACGCTGCACATATCTTATTTTGAAGTAAAAAAACAAAATGGGAACAAATATAATATTTGTATTTGCATGTGGCCTGCGGGCCATAGTTTGAGGACCCCTGGAACAACCTGTTGACCGGTCACTGTGCTGCGCACTGACCTCCAAGGGACAGATGCTCAAGGCTCAGGATCGGGCTCCCTCCTGTCTGGATCTGGCCTTCGGGGATCGGGCCTACAGGGATCAGGCTGAAACCAGCTATCCGACATCCCCAGAGGGGTCCCAGATTGTAAGAGGGCACAGGCTGGGCTGAAGGACCCCTGAAATGCACAAATTTCATGCACCGGGCCTCTAGTTGTACTATAAACTGAGGGTTGAAGTTATTTTTTGAGTTAGTGATTTTGTTTCCTTAAATATGTTCACAGAGTGGAATTTCTGGATAATATGGTTGTTCTAATTTTTGAGGACTCTCTATACTGTTTTCCATAGTAACTGGGCCAATTTGCAATCCCAGCAACAGCAGCATTGATTTAATATTGTTTCTGGTACTACTGTGATTTTATACATAATTAAATTAAGTGGGCTCTTTCTTTCCTGGTAACCAGCTTTTATTCTAGTTTTGGTGTTCCTCTTATAATTAGAATTGTTAAGTTGGCAAATAAAGTATGGTATTTCCACATCTTCTTTCACCTGAAAAGTAATTTAACAGTGTAGGATTTGAGAATGTATTTATTCTTTATCATTCCTGGTATTATTAAGGGGGAATTTATAAAGACTATCCAAGTTCTGGGATTCAGGAACTTTAAGTTCCAGATTTGGTTCTACTGCTACTAGCAATTTAACCCTGGGCAAGTCAGTTTTGTCATCTGGAATGATGATTTTCGTGATTCTGTAACTCTTAAATTATGATTGATTTGGAAAATCTGAAGACTTTCCAAAGTATATAAAAGAATCAGGGCTCATTAGATTTTTGGTATTATGGAATTTATATTAGCTAAAATTAAATCAAAACTAGAATGATAGATGCAAACAATGTCTAAAAAGTATATAATGTAAATTACAAAAGCACAAAAGACTTATTTAACAAATTGGCTTCTATTTATGTATTCTTTGTATCTAAAATATCCTGAATTCTACATAGTTTATATGAACTACTCAATTTTAATTTTGTTTGACTGTTGTATTTCAATAAATTGATGATACCATTTAAGTAAAAGTAAAGAAAATATATACTAGTTTTTAAAGCTCTACATAAAATGTACAAGATTTAGAAGAAACACATAATATCCTACATTTATTTTTTATCACCTTATTAAATCTCTTTGTTGACAGCATAGAGGAAATTGTAATGATTTAAAGAGTGTATCTTTATCAGTGTTTGACAGAGAAGGAACATGATGAAAACATACAGTTATTTATAACAAAACTTAACTTGAAAGTGATATTTGCTCAGTATTTGATTTATACATGTATTCTAGGCAGACTAGACTTCCGCAGTCCATTGGGTTTCCTTTTAAGCTAGCATTTGAAATATGAAAATATACATTTTGCGTGTACAATGATTATAGACATGCACATAAGGAAATAGTTCTGTCACATGTTTCTCAGTTTTATTTTATTTTATTTCTGTCCTCATTTAAAATGTTCATAATTTTATTATTGGCTTATTAAGTTAGCATTTGACCTTGTTGTAGTCAGTCATTGAAACCAACCAGTTTCTCTTTGCTGTTTTATGTTCTACCCAGAAAAAACAACAACACTGTATTACCAAAAGTTTGCATAAAAACACACAAAAATGTAATTTAGAAACCCAAATATTAAAGAAAAAATTTTTTTAAATTTATTTTTTGTTACCGTGCTTTAGTTGGGTCAGTTTGATTTAGAACTTTGTCTTTAGTAGTGCAGTTCTAGGAATTTGTTTTTTCCACCATTACTTATGACTATTTCTGGGTTAGAATTAATTACTCCACACAAACTAGAATCACTCATAATACCACATCGTTTATGTTCACTGAGCTTACTTACAGAGATGCTTCTTAGTTCTGCTATATGCTATCCAGTGTAAAAGTAAATTCTTCTGTCAAGCACCCAGATATGTTATTCTTTGTAGTGATTTTTTTAGCCACCTGAGAAAGTAAATTTGCTTGAAATTTGTTTGATGTAAGAAACATCTAAACCTATAGAGAATTTTTATAGGAGTTTACTTGAGCCAAAACTGATGGCAGTTTCTAAGAAGCAAGATCTAAAATGCTCCTGAGAATGACAGTTTGTAGTTTCAGTTATGCATTTAAATGAAGGAGGGAACATAAGGAAGATACATGAAGGTAGGAGAAAGCAAGGTGGGGATTGGCAGGGGTCCTCAAACTACGGTTCGCGGGCCACATGCGGCCCGCCGAAAACATTTGTTTTTTTACTTCAAAATAAGATATGTGCAGTGTGCATAGGAATTTGTTCATAGTTTTTTTTTAAACTATAGACCGGCCCTCCAACGGTCTGAGGGACAGTGAACTGGCCCCCTGTTTAAAAATTTTGAGGACCCCTGGACAGGATAGTTTACAAGTTGCTGTGCTCTCACAAGTGTGGTTATGTTTATTTCAAAAGTGTAATCCTTTGAAATGCACAAGAAACAATGGACACAGCTAGGTTAAGGCAAAGATAATCTTTTATTGAAGAAGTTATATGTTTGGGGCGTGACTAACCTCCATGACCTGTCCAAATAGAAATTTATGATCGGATAACCCTTGTGAGGTTACTTTCTATAGAACCCACTTTTTGTCCCCATTCTAGATGTTGTGAAATAGAACTCATTCATTCTAAATTGAGTGCAGGGACATTTTAATGGCATATTAAGTCACCTTTGCTATTTTGCTAGCACACAATTGTTTTTTATATTAACCCTTTTTTTTGTTAAATGACCGGCAAATTGGGACAATTAGAAACATTTAGCAAAATATGGATGTTGTTAAATTTGTCCCATAACATAAATTGAATTATGTTGTAGGTCCTATATTAAGAGTTCGGATCCCATAATATCCATGTTAGTTGTACTTTATGTTATCCCTAACTTCTCTAAAATTCAGTAGAAATAAACAGATAGTTTTATATATGTAGGCAAGATTATAAAAACTACCATATGATGATCAACTATTTTTTTTTGCTCTATCAAGGAAAGGAAAACGTTATTTTCCTTGAGGCCATTCAATAATTTACACCAACAGGGAGCTCTCAGCAGCCATATCTAGAATATATATATGTGGCAGGACCTCACATATGTCCCCTTAATTGAGCACTGCACAATCTTATTTAGTAGGTCTCTGTGCTAATTCATAATCAATAGAGTTTTAAAAATAAATTACCATAAAATTATATGAGCTCTGCAACTATTAAAGTTATATAAAATTATCTTTAATGCACATACATACTATCAAAGCTCTTCCCTCAAAATTGAACTTAAGTAGAAAATATCACACAGTATTTACAAGTGCTTAAATAAAAATTTCACATAATTGTTTACTATGTTCAAATATTATTAGATTATATGTATTTTTAAAATTATGCCTTAAGAGATTATTTAGATATTTAGTTAGTATTTATTTTCTTCCCAGACTTGATGAGTTTAAGAACATTGGAGAAGAATCTGTCAAAATTTAAGATTTATCAGAATAACTTGGGGATCTTGTGAAAATGTAGATTCTAGTTCAGTGGAGGCCAGATTCTCCATTTCTTTTCTCTTTTTCCCCCACCACCATTTACCCCTCTATGCCCTCTCCCACCCCCTTCCCAATCACTGCACTGTTGTCATGTCCATGAGAAGATTCTTCATTTCTAATTTCTAAGTGATGCAGATGCTGCTGATCCTTGAACCACACTTTGAGTATCAAGGCATTCAAGAACACTTAACGCAGACATTATATGGATAAGAAATCTAGGCATGTGCAAAATGATTGGTTAATTTAAGTAGGCATTAATTAAGGCCAAAGATCATCTATAGAAATAATAGATGTTTTCATAAACACAAATTTTTAAATTGGTATATTTAATGTTCACAAACATGTGGAAATGCCTAAAGAAAGGACTGATGATATTGTTACTGAGTTAATCTGACCTAGACATAAAAGAAAATTATATATCTCAGGTGAGCTTCTAAGCATAAAGTGATACAATAACCAGGGCTGGTTCATAGAACGGGTAATTCTTCCTTGCATTGAAACCTGATTTGAATTTTCATCCTAAATAACTTAAAAGTAAAGACTAATGTTAAAATAGATGAGCATTACCTCATCTATTTTCTTTTTGTATGTCTGCCTATGTGTGTGAAAGATATTCACTCATTTCTTTTAGCCTTGCAATATCTTCTCAAATTTCTATCTAAAGTAACAGTGACTCCCTTCAATAGTAAAGTTTTTACTGTAGAAAAATAAGCAAATATGTTGTAAAAGGCCAGCATATTATCCTATCCCCAATGCCAGAGAGCAACTATAAACAATAAATTATTATTTAAACTATATTTTTCATTCAATTATACAATTGACCTAAAGACCCTTTACTGAAGCTGTGTGTGACCTTCAGACACATAATTGCTCTCAGCCTTTGATACAGAAAATGAAAATTGGGTATTCTGAAGAATAAGTGGGTTATTATTTGTTAAAGCATCTGACCTTATATCTGGAACATTCTGACTCCTAGATCACAAACGCTTAGTCAAGTTCTGGAATATCACAGAAACTCAAAAAATAAAAGTAATTTTTGAATAAATAAAAGAATCAACGTATAAAGTGATAGGCAAAAATACCCTCAAGTACTGAAATCCAGAATTATCTTCTCTAATTTGAAAAATAAATCCATCAAATGACTCCTATGGTAGATGATTGGAAAATATAGAAATAGAATAGTTTTCTAATCTTTCCAAATTCTCCCATAAAATCAGGATAGTAAAACCAAAAATTCCTGAAAATCTACTACAAATTCCAGTTATAAACGATGCTATGAACTCCAAAATATGAATCAGTAAAACCACCAATTACCTCAAAAGCTACCTGGTATCAGTCATTGTGCAAGATGAAGCAGTGGTGAGGCATCCTTGGCCTTAAGAGCCCAACTCATTCACAGATAACTGGCAAGTACAGTGAGTCAATCAGGGAACCACAGCCAAAACTGGGACAAAATAGTGCTGACTCAAGATTGTGGGTGAATGCAAAAGGACCAAAGTAAAGTAAGAGAGTGTGTGGAGTAGTCTGGATCATTGAAATCTCAAAACTAAAGAAATCTAAACTCCTTTCTAGGACAAAGACCACACTGAAAAGGAATGAAAGAGAAACAGAGGCAGGGATACATAGAACAGACTGATAGCTATCAGAGGGCAGGGAGGTTGGGGGACTGGATGAAAGGAGGTGAATGAATTAAGCAAAAACACAAAAATATATATATAACACATAGACACAAACAGTGTGGTGATAGCCAGAGGGAAAGTGGGGGGGGTTGAAGGTGGGCAAATGGGGAGAAAGTGGAGATGGAAAGGGGCTTTGGGGAGATGGGCTCCGGATGCAGTGTGCAGGTGATGTGTTATTAAGTAGTACACTTGAAACCCGTATAGTTTTGCAAATCAATATCACCCCAATAAATTTAGTAAACTATAAAAATAAATTTTTAAAAGTTAAAAAATAAGAAATTCCTTGGAGTATAACCTAAACTGTCTTGAGCAGAAACAAGAAAGACAAAGGCAGGGAAGGCTAAAGATAAATACGTGGGGTGAATTTAGAAGAGGCAGTAAAGATTTATCATTTTGATATTTTTGAGAAAATAACAAAATTGAAAGGTTTAGCTTTACAAAGTTAGAAAAAAACATCCTAGCCAAGTGTCCTCTCTGTAAAACTAATTTGCCTTAACTATGAGAAACAGGAAAGTATGTTGGTAGAATCCCACAGGAAATTATTTTATGAAAAAGAAAATAAGCAGAATAACAAATCCAGAAACACAGCCTTGTTCATTCATGTGTTATGTATGGCTGCCTTCTTGCTGCAGCAGCAAAATCCAATAGTTGCAGCAGAAATCTTATGTTCTGCAAAGACTCAGGTAATTACTACTTGGACATTTACAGTAAAGTTTGGCCTTTTCCTGGCCTAGAAGACAATTGTAACCAGACCCAACTTCTCTTTTTTTAAAAAAATCCTTACAGGAGGATATTTTTCTCATTGCTTTTTTTTTTTAAGAGAGTAGAAGGGAGTGTGTGTGTGAGAGAGAAAGAATGAGAGAGAGAGAGAGAGAGAGAGAGAGAGAGAGAGAGAGAGAAAAGAAGAAGTGCTCACATATGATAAATGACTTTTGATTTACAAAGTTATTACAAGTTATCTCACCTGCACTATTACTTACTCTAAATTGTGAAGTCTATCAAAAAAGGTCTCATAAAGCTCTCATTAAAATCAGGTTCTATTGCCTTATTGTAAAGGCCCTTTCCATTTAACCTAGACATCAATGTAATGGTTTCTGATTCATGTGATATAATCTGTTTTCATACTGAGCATGCTGACAGAATCCTTCTTTAGTCCTATATGTGAGTAAAATTTAATAGGAAAAATAGGGAGCTGATATGTGAAAGACTCAACTGGAAAAATGCATGTATGTATGTGTGCGTACCCATGTGGACAGAGTCCAGGCTGGTTTTTCTTAGAATTTTCAGCAATGCAGTGTAACACATCATACCTTTGAGTACAAAGTAGCTCTCTATTTTTAAGTAATTTATTCTCAGTTCCACAACAGAAGTGTATCCTGATTATTCTGACTCTAAATATTAATTATATAAAGCATCAAATTTATCCTTTAAATAACTAATATTCAAAGGTGCAATGAAAGTACTTCCCCTCTTCTTACTGATTTAAAAGCTTAACAGTTTGTTGAATGGACTTGTAAAATAAATATTCAGGCTCAGAACCATAAAACTAATACAAAGACACCTGGTGAGTAAGAGATTGTAATTTCAAAAGTAGAAAGGAAAACCTGTAGCATGTGAATCCCACTGAGGATTTTATTAAACTCAATAAAGATATCTCCAGGAATGTAAATACCCATTTTTAAGATTTTCAGGGTCTTTATAAGGCAAAGCAATTTAACAAACTAACAATGAATATGTTTATGCAGGAAGAAAAAGTATTTAGAAAATGTCATTTCCTTTATAGAACTGTTTTCCATTTTCTACTACAGCTCCTTGAGGGAAAAAACAAACAAACAAAAAAACAAAACAAAACATACAAACAAACAAAAAACAGAAAGACTACAAATTTTAAAAAAGATTTCAACTCACATAAAACTACACAGATGTTACACATGGCTAACAAACAAACAGAAGCTAAGCTGGTACTAATTTTCAGCCAATTACTAATTAAGGTGAATTCTACATATCTGTTTTTAAGGACAATCATTTGTCTGATTTAAGTGCAATATTTGCTTTTGACAGTATTTTGATTTTTTCTCTTGAATAGGAGCACATATTTGGGCACAGTTTTATTGACATCAAGAGCCTATAAAAACTAAAAAGTTGATTAATCTTTTTTTAGCAGAATTATAGAAAAGACTATGATTAGATGACTTGATTAAACCCTGTTCTGGATTTCCCTACTGTTATACATATCTACATTGACTCATAGCTAGAATTTAAGAATCATAAGGGCTGGGATCACTTTTTTCTTTTATATTGATCTATGGAGCAGCACCAGGCAGATAGTAGGAGTTCCATAAATATCATTGAAAGCTTACTTTCTATGTCAGAATATCCCATTTACCCTTCAGAACAGCTCAATTTCCGTTTTCTATGTCAAAGGCTGAGAGCAATTATGTTGCTGAAGAGTCAGAGATGACATTATAGAAAGATACTGGAAGAGATCACACATTTTCAAAAATAAATCTATAGGAAAATGCTTTGAGTAACTTATATGTTTAGTATTCAGACACTGCTTTCAGTTGAGAATTTAACTTATTCTTTATAAGAATCCGATGAAGTGGAATTAACTATAGTTTTACAGTTGAAGAGATGAAGGCTACAGTTAAATTTCTTGACTATGCTATTCCTTGGCTATATTACGCCTTGATTAATATAACAATATAATAAAATATAACATGAAGTATTATATGTTGATACTAATATTCCATTTTTCAGAAATACTTTAGGTTTTCTCCTTTATAGTAGTGAGTGTTTGATTTATTAGAAATATGTGTGCCTACTTGCAAAATATAGCTGGCCAAATTACATACTAGTATATATTCTGTAACGGGGAAACATACTTATGGTTCATGCCACATTAGAGATATTTGAATATGTGGCATTTATTGACTGCAATGTGTGTCTAGAGTCTCTAGCTTGACTTTGATTAATCTAGAATGAGGAGGAAACTGTGATTTACTTGAAAGTGCACTAACCTGATAATTGAAGATCTGGGTTAATTCCAGTTCTGTTACAGATGCTGCTTAGAATTTAATCTTCTCATTTAATCTTGCTCATTATTGTTTCCTTTTTTTAAAAAAAATAGAATGGGGGAAGTTGTAGCTACTTTATATGGCTATTACTATCATTAAATTTGTGTAAAATTCATATTATTCTTCAAGGACTGATAAGAGCAGAATTCCCCAAGTTCCTGTTTGTTGAAAACTTTTTCTCTATCCTTGGTATTCATAGGGTTTTATAGTTGTTTGTTGCCTTGCTTTGTATAATAGTTTTGAAAAATTTGGTTACTCTAATTATTTTGCCTTTGTGAATTTTTTAAAAATATATTTCTTTATTGATTTCAGAGAGGAAGGGAGAAGGAGAGAGAGATAGAAACATCAATGATGAGAGAGAATCACTGATCGGCTGCCTCCTGCACACCCCCCCACTGGGGATCGAGCCTGCAACCCAGGCATGTGTCCTTGGTCGGAATCGAACCCAGGACCCTTCAGTCCACAGACCCATGCTCTATCCACTAAGCCAAGCCAGCTAGGGCTTCCCTTTGTGAATTTATTTGCCACTTTGCCTTGGAGGCATTGAGGATTTATTATTCTTGATGTTATTCTGGGTCAGTTATCCCAGATGAGCCCTCTTAATGTGTAGATTCAGGTCTTTTTCTTCCTTGGAAAGTTTTCTTGGTTTATAGTTTTAATTATTAGGTCTGTTGCATTGTTTTGCTATTCTTATAACAAATTAATATGTGATAATTCAAATGGTTATTACTTTTTTTGCCTCTTTTGTTTTTACTACTTTCTCTCTGACCCTTTTACATTTTTATCATTTTTATTCTTTTAGTTATTTTTCTCCCTTTCTTTAAGAAACATAACAAATTTTCAATTGTTTTTTTTGCCTTGGTTATCTTCTAATGTATTCTCCATTTCAGAGATAATTTTATATTTTTCACCTGTTTCCTGGGGTTAATGAACATTTTTTTTTCACTAATCTACTTGTTCTACTCTGTTTTTAGATTTTTAATTTCTGAGTAAAGGTGCCTTTATCATCACCTTCTTATTTGAGTGTATTTAATACCTTAGTGTGTTAACAGTTTTCTTCTGCTTTGTAGTTGCTGTGTGTGAG